>NC_079153.1:37720055-38043596 GCF_947563725.1 Argiope bruennichi | reverse complement strand
GTCACGAGCAAGTAAATGGATAGGGAGGTACAGATCCTCCCCCTTCCCCCTCCAAACCCAGTTGGAAAGAGCGTTAAAAGCACTCATCGTCGGTTTCTTTGGTCTTGAACTAAGTAAGTAAAGAAAACTCACTAATTCATTTCTGTCTGAGAGCAAAATCTGTACCCTTGGACTTCATTTTACTCCCTGTTCTAAATTAGAATTTCGGGCTGAGGAGGTGGGAGGTGAGAAGTAAGATAGGGATTGTGTGAGGAGGAGGTGAGGGGTGGGGGGCGGATAGAGAAAAAAATCGGCTGATTTTGATGTGACTCTCTGCTGATTGCTTCGCCTGACATTGATCGTCTTCTGGAAGGTTTGCTATTAAAATTCCGACTTGGACTTCGAGCGTGAAATCGGTATCTCTCCGGTTCCGAGAGCGACTCTGGCGGAGTTGCAAATGAACTGAGACAAAACAAAACAGCGGACCAAAAACAAAATAAATAATAAGTAAACATTGAATGGAAAGAAAACAAAACCCCTTAAACAAAACAAAAAATATATATATATTCTTCTTTTTCCTCCGCTTCGACTCGAGATGGAACATCCATCAGTGCAGGACCATCTTCGAAAAAAAAAAAAGAAAAGAAAGAAAGGAGCGAAAGAAAATTGAAAAAAAAGTACAGGCCCTCTTCTAGAAATGAAATTGAACAGAAAGGAAGAAGTAATCGATATAGTTTCTTAGCCCCGCCCAACAGCCACATTCTTATGGATGGTTCGGGGCTGTCATTGGCCGAAGCCACTGCCTACCTCAATGACGTCATGCCATGCCAGGATAACAAATTAGAGTGAAAAGAGGCAAGGCATGGTCTCTGAGGAATATATTGGGGGTTATTAACCCTCCCCTCCCTAGAAAACCCCGGCTACGTCCCTGATTGTAGCACCGTTTCTTGAAATATTAAACTAAGGAATAAAATGGCAAAAGACAAAAAAAGGGCGCCATGCCGTCCAAATACATATCAATCTTACAGCTAGCTGGGATATGTCAAAATGCTCCTTTGCCGTTTCTGCTGGGGACCATCAGTTTTGCCCCCTCTCAGAGAGAGGGAGAGGTTCAGTGAAAAATATATTTTCAAAAGAACTTGAGACGATGATTTTTAATAATATTTTTCTTTTGGAATAATTTCTTATGTTTGTTTTTTCTTTTTTTATATATATATTTTAGTTTAATATTTTCTTTTCGACATTTTTCATTTCGTATTTTTCGTTTGGCTGCGATGCGATGCACATTTTGGCTCTGATTTCTCGGGCCATATTTCTTCCAGCAGCTGAATTTTTCAAACTTATTTCATTTATTTCGCAGGCAAAAATTCGAGCGCAGAGAAGAAACCAAACACGTATGTATATATATATTTTTTATTTTGAAGGCGATTTCTAAATTTCATAAATAAACGCATAAAACTTCCCTCTCGAAAGCCTGTCTCGCATTGCAAATGTCTCATATAATCGAATTGATGGCCATCCCGGTCGTCAAGCTGTCTACTTGTTTGTTAAGTACAATAAAAAAAACTCTTTGTTTGCTGTTGCAATCAAAGCATGTGTCGTCGCCTGACAGTGATTTTAAACACATTTCCTATGCTATGAAATATATTCCTGCTCTCCTTTTATGAGAGTTAAAAGAAGAAAATGAAATGAAATGCTTTGAAAATGTTAGACTCGGAATGATTTCGAAGCAGATTTTATTTGCTGCCGTTTTTCCTTAAAAAGAAAAAAGAAAAAACAAATCTTTCAATTTTCTTTTATTGAAAAATTTCTTCTTTCTCGCTGACATCTGTTTAGTTGAAAATAATTCTGACATAAATTAATTACTATGGAAATAAAGCCATGCATTTCTGTTCAAGTCATCAAATGAAGTAGATTATTGGCTTTCATAAAAATTATATATTAATATAGTAATATTATATTTAGGAGATCAATCAAAATTGAGTGGCTTGAACTTTTCTTACTAGCAGAGAGTTTTTTGGGGGGGAGGGGGGTATTTCTTTTGTCATAATTCCAATTTGGACGGAATACTTTCAAAAGTAAGTAAATAAAACAAATAAAAAAAGGCATTCATTAATAATAAATACAAAAAAAAACTTGATTTTGAGGAAAATAAATACAGATATTTCTGTTCAAATCATCAAATCAAATAAATTATTGGCTTTCATAAAAATAACATGTTAATATAGTAATATTAAAAATAGAAAATTAATCGAAACTTGGTCACTTGAAGTTTTCTTACTAACAGTTATTTTTTGGGTGATTTTTTTTTTTTTTCATAATTCCAATTTGCACTGAATGTTTTCATAACTTTAAATACAATTTACAAAAATAAATTTTAAAAACATGTAAACAAGACGCTTATTAATATTTAATAAAAAATAAAAATTGAATTAAAAAAATTCACTTGATTTCGAGAATCTAAATGAATGAAATTTTCTAAGAAAAGTTACCCACTCAATCACTATATTGAAAATCCACCAAGCTCATATAAGATGGAATTTTTATAAATTACTTAATTATATTAGCCGTCCTCAGTTTGTGTAGATACACACATTTTCAAATTTTGATATAAAATAAAAAAAATCTTTACGAATTAGCTCTATAAAGCTTTATACATCAAGCAAAATGTATGTTTTAAAATATTGCATTCAATTGCACTCTTTTTAATCTACTATTTCACTGTTTTCATAACAGAAATTCATCACTTGCTTGCGAGTAAAATTTTTATTCAAATTTTGGTTCTTCTGTGAATTACATAGTGGATTTGCGCAATGTCTCTGAAAATTTAAATTCTCCTATTAGTGCGAGGGGGTTCAAAAACTTTAGAAGATCTGCCTTTAATCAAACCCTGTATAGCTTTAAGTTAAAATCAATTAAACGATGGGATCTTATAAAATAAAAATAGGGAATAAGAGTGAAAATTTTAGTGCAGACAAATTTCTTATAAAGCTTATATCAAAAATCGTTTAGTGATTGCATTTTATTCGTAATATATAAAGAAGCCCCCCCCCCTGACCGAGACATATAATGACATATATAATCAATATTCCTAGTGTAAATTATCGATTAAAACACTATTAATTCTTCAGCAATATTGACTCATTATTTTAATACTTTCGTTTTTGCCATTTTATACCATAAATAATAGAATAATACATTTGAAAAAACATAAAATCATTTATATAAATCTCTGCACAACTTTCCACATTATATATATATATATATATATATATATATATATATATATATATATATATATATATATATATATATATATATATATATATATATATATATATATATATATATATATATATATATATATATATATATATGTATATATATATTATTCAAAATATTACACAACTTTTTATACCTAGTTCTAAACCTAAAATGATAACAAATTCATTCTTTATATTTATCAAAATTGCAATAATTAATAACTTTGACAGCCAATTTATGTTTGTTTATAAAAGTAGACGAGTTTCAAACAGTAAAAAAGTCTTATTATCAGAATACTGTAGTGAGAATTTTCTATATGTAATGATAAATATCAAAAATGACCCCAAGGAAATATTTTAATCTACTTATTTATTTTTCTGTAAATAAAGAAATTAACATGATTTAATAGGTGATTAAATTAAATTAGAGCTCAACCAGAATGCATCAGGGTAAAAACTATTTAACAGGTGAATTCTTTATATTTAGAATGAACTTCAAAAAATAATTAATGGATTCTGCTATTTTCAAATTTAATTTTTCATTTAATTTAATTTTTTTGAAACTCATTTTATAATTCAATCATTTGGTTTAATATATTGACTTTAAATTGAGAGCATAATTCTTTTACGAACTATAATTCGTCAGGTGCTAATTTAAGAAAAATAATTTTCTGTTCAAAGTTTTCTAAAAACCTTTTCTTTTTCTTTATGAGCTGCTTATAAGATTATGATTATGCTTTGATAAATATCCTTAATGCTTTTTATTTTCTTTAATATTTTATTCGATTTATTCTCTTTTTCTGCAACTATTGTTTATTATTTTTTCTAAAACAATTAATCTATCATAACTTCTTTGCAAATAATAATTCATCATTTTTATGTGAAAGAAACGACAGCATTTTTGAAATTTCAGGCAGTAATTAAATTATAAATTTCAAAAACTCTTTGTATTTGAATAGAAGGCATCAAGTTAATCAAAAATATTTACGAAACAAATCTAATTAAATTTAGCTTAAGCTATTATTAAAATAGACAGACTTTCTTTTGAAATTGCGGTTATAAAAATTAAGAAAGCAATTTCCGCATTCACGTCAGTTCCATTTACAATTAAAAACTTCGACATAACAAAACAGATTCAGAAAAAAAAAGTGTGATAATAATTGAAAGTAAATAAAGATTGAGAAATATATATTCCTAATATGATAATTGAGTTTAATTTTTCATAGCATTTTTCCAAACTTTTAGCGTCAATTTCAGATATCACATTACTTCATTTAATCTCTAATGCGATAGGCGGCTCCAAACATGAAAAATGAATTTCTCTAAAAATTTCCAAATAGCTTGAACCCCATTTTTAAGAAGAATTCTCCGAGGAGTTTACAGACTTCATACGGAAAATAACCATTTAGTAAATTAAATCGCGTTGTGCTTTTAGAACGAAAAAAAAAATAAAGGTCGGGAGTTTGTCTTTTAATTAAAGATAAAAGCAATATTTTTTCTTCCGTGATTTATTTCCAAAAATATATTGCTACATAATCCAGATGTTTTCGGAAGCTGGAGTTTTTCATAGCAATTTTATTAGTTTTGAGCTTTATGATTCCGAGATATTAATTACATACAACAAAAGAGAATTCGAGTGAATTCTGATGAATGCTTTTCGGGTGAATGCTGCAGCTCATTTGAGTGCTCTTTGTTTTTACGAATAATAAGTTAATTTAATCCGATGCACTTTAATTAATTGAAAAAGTATTTGCTTGTATTTAAACAACTTAGTTTTGCAATTGAAAAAAACCCTACTAACTTTGCAAAAAATTCTACTTACTGAGGCATTCAAGTATGTATGAATTAAGAATAAAATTCACATTGACGAATAATAATATTCTATATTTTTAATTTGATTAAATAGAAAAAATATTTATCAATTAAAATGAATTTATTAAAAAGTCTATTTAACTGACAAATGTTATTCAAACATGAGTTAATCAACCGTTTTACAGAAATTTTTATTTTATTTTAAGCAAAATATTGGAAATAATTAAATATGAAAAGGCATTTATAAGAACTATTTTTAGTTGATTAATTGAATTTAATAATTATTCACGGCAATCTCTTGCATGAATTATTTGTATGAATTAAGAATAAAATTCACATTGACGAATAATAATCTTCTAGATATTTTTGATCAAATAGAAAAAATATTTATCAATTAAAGGCAATCTTTTGCATTTAAGCTGTTGGCGCATTGATGCAACAAATACTAGTATAATTTGAAAGTTATTTGGAATGAATATTATTAATACACAAAAAATAGGGCTTTTAAAGGAGGCAATGTGAATAACGTCATATGATTAATGTTATTGTAGATGTCAATTATATTACTGAGGTGATGTGACATAAAACGTATCACATAACATTTTTCTCCTGTAAATTCTACAATGGTTGAAAAAAAAATCAATATTTCTTACATCATAGACATCATCACAGACGAATCAATGCAAACTTTTGTAATAGACATCTATTAAACATTTCAATGTTTGTGAAAAATAATTACGAAATTATATTGGCTGAGGTACACAAATTTAACTAATAAGCATATTAAATTATTTTTAAATTCATCATTAATAAGTACTATATTTATATTAATTTTTTATTTGTTGTTTCCAATTAAAACATTTTATTTCTTATTAAAATATACACTTGAAACGCTTCCTAAGAAAAAATCTTTCTACAATCCTCAAAAACTTCAATCTCAATTTCAAATTCAAGTTAAAGCATCGTATTTACACGTATTTACACATTTCATTCATTGATATTTAAACTACAATTTCTCATTACAAGACTTTCGAAAAATTAAAACTTTTCAAATTTAAAGACATATTAAAAATTAAACATCTTTCACTATAGTTGTTGAATCTAATTTTTAAAATATGAAGGGAAAAAAAAGAAAAGAAAGTATTTCTTCCACAAAAAGTTTTAGATTTTAATTTGTTAAAAGTTTTAGTTTTAGATTTTCAGTACTAAAAAAATCAGTTTTTTAAAAGTATAGTGTTTGTAATAAAGGAGTAAATTCAATGCTTCTCTTTTGCATGCTTTCTAACAAAATAATGTCTCAAGCAAAGTATGTTGCTTATATAATGAACTATGTTTCTTAGGTACAAGCAATTTGACCAGAATTTTCTCAATTTTTTACATTGATTTTCAACTGTAAAATCAATGTAATAAGAAATCTTTTACATCAAAAAAAAATTCGCAATATTAATTTTTTTAACCAGTGGGAGTAGTATCCTTGAAACTTTTTTGCATACTATACTTTTTACATACTTTTGTTCCTTAATTATAAAGGTCTTATCCCTCTCCTCCTATATAAAATTCTTAACCTTGAATAAGTCGCAAATGTTCTACGTGGTTAGTTATTGTTATGAATTATAGATGCTTGACGTGAATCTTGCATTTTTATAGATTCTATCATGAGAATATGATTCATGAGATGGCGCTCTTGGAGCCAAAATTTGGCATTAAACTACAGATGTAATCACAATACCACAAAATAAGATTCAATGATTTAAGTCATTCCACTTAGGACCTATTGGGTTTACATGTACACGGAAGAACAAACCGAAAGGCAGTCAACTCTTTTACATATTTAGTTTAAAATTTAATAAGAATCTATATTTTAGATGCTAAACCGATTTTCCAAATTTTATTTATCAAGTGGATTTTTCTGAGTTATTGGGTTCATTTGTAATTGAATAGCCAGACATTTCGTTCAAAAGTTGATAGAAATCTATAAATTTGACTGTAAGTCCTTATACCAAATTTCACCAGTATAGGTCAAACCGTCTTTGAATTATCATGTTCATTTAAAAACAGACGTAATGCTAAAAATGTGTTTTTCAAACTTAGGGAAGTTTGAAACTGAAAGACTCGGCAATGTCTCAAGCTTGAATGTTGTGAGATTACAATATTTTCTCTATACTTTGTATAAAAGAAAGTAAAAAAAAAAATATATATATATATAATTTTTCTGGAATTAAAAAATATTTTATGCAATTTATTCTCCCAACCTCTTTTTTCTTATTGTTACTGAGAACATTTGCCGAGCAAACTTGCAAACAATCTGTTCATTGTTTTAGTTTAAATAAATTAAATTCCATTCCCTAACGAAGAAAGATCATAATAATTTAATTAATTAATATTTTAGATTTGTAAGATTTGGAATTTTTTCTCCTCACACAGACTGATTCATGGAATCAAACAAAGAAATTATGTAAGCCTACCAAAGGTTTATTATAAAAAAATAATGAATTTTTAAAAAATGAATTTTAAATTTACAAATCAGTGGCCAGGTTAAAAATATTTTTTCATAGTTATGTATTTCTGCACTGAAATATTGAAAAAAGAAATAGTGGAATTACATAGTGGAATATGCTAGAAATTAAATTACAATTATTATAAAAATACAAAATCAATTTCTATAAAAGAACCGAAATTTAAATCGAAAACCGCATAAAATATTTTAAATTGGGAATTTTCATTTTATCTATAATTAAAAGCCCGCCTTTAGTTATCCATTAGGAATTGTAATGATTTTTATTCAAAAACAGTAGCATTTTTTTTTACATATGTTTTTTTTTTTTAAATGTGCAGTCAAAAAATTTCTAGTGTCCTACTTTATAAAATTTATTAGCTCGAAAGTTCATTGCTTACAACAACTGTGAAAGGAAAAAAAATGAAGTAAAAAAGGATTTGAAATGAACAGTATACAGATAAAATAAAATAAAATATAAACTGAATAGCAAAATAAGTATAAAAATTTCTTTTTGCAATATTTATTTGGCAATTTTGCGTACTGTAAATGAGGGAACAAATTTTAGTTATATATTAATCTAAACATTTCCTTGACTTTTATGTGGAGTATTAGTAATGTTTGTGGTTTTCCGAATTCATCTATGATATTTTAAGCCCTTTTTGATGAATAAGCTTTATTAAAACGAAGTAATAATGATAAATTTTATACTGTAATATCTTTCAATTTAATATTAGGAATTGAAAAAGAAAAATACAAAAACAGAAAAAAACCTTTTTAAATATATTCTTAAACCTGAAAAAAAAATGACTAGTTGTTTTCTTCATTTTTAATTTATTCCTAAAAGTTTGGCTTTTGTCATCTCATCGTTCTTATTTCTGGTCATGATTACCAAGAATCTACATAATCTACACAATTCTCAAGAGGCAGTTAGAACAAAAGTATAAATATCTGTAACAAAAAAAGAAAAAAAAAACGATATCCCGCTGATTTTAGTTTGTCCATATAGTTTAGAGGACTGTTCACGTAAATAAGTTAGCTGCATTGATTATAAAAGAAATTAATATGTGGCAATGTGTGCTAGGTTCTCCTAATAAGACGCAGTTACGGATATAGTGAAGGTGACCGTAATGTTGAAACTGTATCTAATTTTTCACAGGCCCCTTTTTTTAAGACCAACAAATGAATTTAATTGTGATCGTAATTTCTTAGTTGCCATTGTTTTCAAAGAAATTTTTTTGTGTATTTTTTTTTGAAGGGAATTCATTGGCGATTCGGTTAAATGGTATTAAAAAATTATCGGCACAACAAAAAATTATCTGAAATAATTTAATCGCAATTATTTTAAAATAATCATTTATTTAATAGCCGAATTTTAGTTATAATTAAAATAATAAAAAATTAAGAATTTCTAGAATAATTTAAATGCAGCATTTCATATATTTACTGAAATAAATTTGTTGGCAGTGATGTAAAAACTAGACTAACATAGGTTTTATTTTTGACAAATATTTTTTTAATATTATTTGTTTAACAATCTATCCTAAGTTATAATCAAAATAGCAATATTAAGGAGTTCCAAAATGCTTTAAATTAAAATGTTTGAATAAAAAAAATGTAACATTTCGCGATCGATCATAAGTTAAAATTTCCATTCTAAGATAATTTCTCAAAATTCCTTTTGATAGTATAAAAGCATAAATGTACTGTGCAAGTATAAAATGCACATCCAGAATGAATCCTCTATATAAAACTCCTAAATAATATTTTTAAAAATTTATAATCAAAGTAGAGATAATCTAAATTTATCACTCATTCATGCATTTAGAAAATAATTCTTCATATTCATTCTCTTCACTTTACATCCAAAAAAAAAAAATCCTTCACATTCAACAGCAAAAAAAAAAGGGGGGGGGGAGAGTGCAAGAACCTGGTTTCCAATCCATTTCTCTTATTTAAATAAAATTCTTGCTCACAATTTAATTCTAATTGAAAATAAAATTCTTTTATTTGAAAACTGAACCTTATTATATCTGAGTGAAAAAAATGAATATGATTTAAATAATGAAAAAATAAAAATGAATTAATAACTTTATCAAAATTATATAAAATTTCATTGCATTTTGAAAATATTTTTCTCTTTCCATTTTATAATAAGAGAATTTATCATTTGTTAAATTTGTAAGATTAAAGCAATGATGCTACCTGTTTAGATTAGGAAGATAAGTGCATCATTTGCATTCCATTTGATTTATTTAATTTCTAGCAACTAAATGCACTGTTCCGCATATTAAATAATTTCAAAAGTTATAAATTTTATTTCCATAGATTTAATAATATTTTTTTTTTACTTCATTTTTTAGCTGTACATTTGTTGTAATTTTTTCTTCTTAAGAAAAGATATTAAAAACTAATTCTAACGCAGTCAGCTTAAAAGATTTGGGCTGTCAGTAGCTAAAAACTTTAATAATTTTGCTTTTATAACAAATGCTTCTGCACAGGATGCATTACGTTCATGCCTTAAAAAAATTCTATGGAAACATTCTAATATGATGAACAACTTACTCAATTGAACGAATGAAGATCCAAGGACCCACTGGATTAAGCAAAAATGCCATAAAAGCAGCACTTGGGAATCGTTTTACATATTTTGAAATGCGCTTTGTGCATTTTGATAATCCACAAATAACCTATAAATGCCGAGTGTTGCTTTTAAGCAACTTACAAAATTTTGTTTTCTAAAATATTTTAAAACAGGATTGAAGCTCTAATGCAAGTTATTGTCAATAAGATGTAAAATTGAAATACTATTAAATCAATTTACAGTATGTTCGTGATAGCGTAAGTACTGGTGGAAAAATAAATTAATTGATACTTCTCATTAGCAATTTAATATCTGTTTTGTTTGCACAATTGAGAATATCATATTTTATTCTACAATGTTTAGTTAAAAATTGCTACTTAAACAATAATGTATTTAATTTTATGTTTTTATCTGTTCACAATTTTCTTTTCCTTCAACTAAAGTCCAGTTTTCCCTATTTTCGACACACTATTGAAAACAAGATATAATTTTTAAAACATTTCCCCCATCATTTATTCAAGAAATGAAATAAAAAAACATTTTTAAATAATTTTTAAATGCTTTTTGAAAATTGATTTTTAATAAAACCAGGTATTTGGGGATTAAGAAAGAAATAATGTTCCATAATAATTTATTTGAAAATGTATTGTACTCTATATATTTATTTTTATTTAATTTTTCTAATTGTTAGGATCGAGAAATATTTTAAACATCATAACTCTAAACAATCCTTTTATGAAATTTTTTTTAAAAAAAAATATGTTTTCTAATTTTAAGTAGTGAAAAAATCCGAACATTCCAACTGCTATCATGCTATCATGTTTAATGGCATTATTTTAATTAGCAGAATTTGAAATAAAAATAAAATCATTGATATTTATTTTCATTTACCCAGATTTATAGTTGAATAAGATTTTCAGTGAAACTCATTAACTCGCAAATAAAAACATTTTCATGACAAATATTATTTCGAAAAAGGTCAATAAAAATGTTATTTTATTTTATTTCCGGTTGGATTGAGTTTTTCATAACTGAGAGATAGAGATAAAGATGCGTACATAAATATACTTTTCCTTTTAAACTTCAATTCAAACTTCAAAATTTCATACTTTTCATGTTTTTTATTTCATAAATATACTTATATTTTTCTACTACAAATAGATGGATTAAATGCTAAATAAAAAGGAAACAAACTTTATTATTCCGAAAAAAATTATTATTTTAGGAAAACAAAATAATTTTCCATTTTGAAATTTCGTGGGGGAAAAATAAAGCATGCGTTCTTTAAAGATTGGAAAATTATTCAAATTATATTTTTATTATAAGTATTTAATTTTGATATGAGCTATTAGTCATATTCCATTTGTGTAACAAAAAAAATTAGAAAGGTAGTAAAGACAAAATGAATGAGAAAAAAAAATGTTTAAGATTTACTATATTGATACAAATTTTTCAGTAGTCAGAAGATCGCTTTCTAAATTTTGCTTTTATTTTTTGTAACCCTATACTAATATAAGCAGATAGCCTAATTTGATTTGAAATGGCTCTTAATTTTTTTTTTTTTTTATTATTATTCATGAGACTGGAAGGCAACACATCAAATGTCCGAACATGCTTCCTTATTGTGGAGCCTAAATTGAAAGTTGTACTGGAGCAAGAAAAACAAAAGTGATAGACTAATAAATAATAAAGAAAGTATAAATGTGATTAACTCAGGTAACTTTAAAAAATACTTCAGTATTACTTTCGATAAAATTTTATTTTCAATTTTTTTTTCCTTTATGAAAGTGTATGATAGACATCACAAACAGCAGCAAAAAATTATTTATTCTCTTTCTTATTTTTTATTTTATTATTTTTTTTATTTATTTATTTTTCACGCTAGAAAGGATATAACTGTAATTTTGATAAAACTTTGTTGACCTAACAAATTTAACTTTTCAGATACTTTTCTTAAATTAAGATCATTACTGTTAGTCTTTGTTGAATAAAAAGATTGTACAATGAGAATTATTTGCTTACACTTTTTAAACTGAAAAGAAAAATGTTACTGAAGAGCAGTAATTGGAGATATTTAAAACATTTAAATGAATTTGGCGTTAAAAGCTTTGCCAAATAATAACTAAATTGCATAAAAGTCTTGCTAAATCCGAAATGCTCAATTTTAATCATTATTTTTTTTATGAAGGCACAATATAACCTCTAATAAATCTAACTTATATGTTTCTGAATATTTTTTCCATAGGGATTGGAAATTCATTTACAAGATAATTTTTGTTTGAGATAGCAATTTCATATTTTTACTACAGACTCCTAGAAACTATCAGATGCCGGACTATAAAAAAAAATGCGAGTATTGATTCTCCGTTGTTTTTTTTTTTTTTCATTTAAAGAAACAAACTTAAAACTCAATTATAATGCTATAATTACAATTGAATAAAAAAAATAACTTTTTTTTTTTTTTTGCGCATGGATATAATTTCCCAATTCATATTGTCCATGTCATTGTACATACACACGTTATAATGGAAATTATATTATTCTCCAGCTTAATTTTAATAAATAAAAATTTCATAAAATTCACTCCATAGTTTTTATTTCCAACCAATAATTTTTTTTTTTCAAATTTGGTAGTTGTTGGTCAAGCGGTCTGCTCATTAAAGTAGTTACAAACACACACATACGTTCTCTGAAATGAATAGACTGAGATCTCACTTACCAGTTTTAAGCGAACTGCAAATATTTTTGCCACTGACTACTGAATTTCTTTTGAATACTACTATGACTAACTATTGACAACAGAATTTTTACTCCGTGATATTTCATGTAGTATAAATATTCAAGTATTTCATTAGGAAAAAACGAAATCATCTGAGCCTCTAATTTGTCAAGCAGCATTTTCTGCAATGCTGCAATATTTAGTATATAACAGCTTTTCAATAAAAGAATCTGCATATAATTTATCAAACTTCTAGAAGAAAATACAGATAACTTTGAGAAAGTCTTTTTCTGATAGCACAAGGCTGATTTCGCATTCTCAATTCTTAATATGAATCCAAACTAATCTTGAGTTCAATTATTTATGAAAAAAAAAACAATTTTTAATTTATGAGTTTGACATGTATTCCCGAAAGATATAATGTCCTCATTTTCAACTTCCACATGATTTTATTCAACGATTTGATCGAAAGATGTTAATGGAACATTTGATTTTCTGATGCTCTAATTTAATGCACATAGGTTATTTGATTATTAATCAACAAGAAAAACATTATCCGTTAACAGATTCCCTGAAAGCTAAAGTAGTTTTATAGTTCATTATCTTTGCCTTTGCTTTTACGTTAACTTTAAAACATCGTTAATATTTGTCTTTAAAACATCGTTAAAATGCATAAAATATAATATGGATAGTATTTTTTTTTATTTCACAACAACCTATACTTGTTTTATTGATCTAGTAATCTGGAATCGTTTGGGTAAAGAAAATAACGTTATTTTTAATGCATTGAAGTCATATATATCATTTAGCTGAAACTTTTAAAAAAACTTTTAAAAAAATGGCTTTTATTTGAATGCGCAATCAGCAGTAGATATTTAACTATATAAACAAATAAACATCTTTCTTTCATTGCTATTTCATTCACTAAACAAATATTACTCCCAGTAAATGCATAAAACATACCATAATTGTATCATTTGGTAATATAAATATTTAACCATCTTTAAATTATGCTTGAAGTGCTTAAAATTCATTTTAAGCTGAATTGATGAACCTGTGTTTACTTTATATGGACTATTAAAAGTTTATTTCATCACATTACAAATAGGGCTTCATTTTGAATGCCATAGTAAATATATTATGCTTTTGTACTTAAATCGGCCCACTGCTTTTCTTTGAATCTTACGACTAAGGGATCTGTTCTTTCTCTCACTCTCCTTCAGGTTTTTCTCTTATTCTTTATTATTAAATTAACCACTTTTGGCGACCAGCTTATTCATAACTTGACATAACTGACAAGACATTAAGGTCGTGCTTAATAGCTTTATACCTGTTCTGTTTGTTCTTTGTGTTATAAACTGTTCTAATAGAGTCAAATCCCATGACATCATAGTGCTTTCAAACATAGTTGACCGGTTCATCTATTTTGTAGCTTTCGCAGTAGGGAGACCGGGGCTAGTTGGCACTAGGGGCAAGTTGACATTTGCTAATAGCGCATGTAAAAAACACTAGATGGCAGTAGAAACAGGAACAGAATGAACAGGAAATATGACTTCATACGCTCTGAAGTTTTCAATCAGTTTCATTTGGATCTACAGGTGCTAGAGGTCAATTTTTTTTTTTTTTTTTTTTTTTTTGCTTCGAAAAGTAAGTATTACTACTCACTAGAGATTCATTTAATTTTCTTCTAAAATATACAATATTAGCAATGAAGATTCTCCCATGTTATATTTAGTATTTTGATATTCATGAATGTATTTGTGAGAAAGCATCTTTTAATTCATTTAATATTTTTGAATCAAAAATGGAATCAAAATCAAAATGGCATGACGGGCAGGTTGGACTTGCGTTTTTAATGATATCGATGCTTTACTTGTCTAATATTTTTTTTTTCAGAGCCATGGCTAGAAACAAAAGGAAGACAACAAACCGAGCTTCGACCCCCCCCCCCGGATCGTTATTGTGGAAGCAATAAAAGCGATATCGCATAAAAAATTGTCGTATTCAAAGGCTGTTGAAAAATATGGTATACCTTTGCGCTGAAAAGATAGTCAAAAAAACCGGGGATGATTATCCTTTCACATTCAGCTATCTGCCAACACAAAAAATTTTCAGCTTTCAGGAGGAAACAGATCTCGCAGAATATGTAAAACGAACGTCAGATGTTTATTTTGGTTTTAGTCCGATAGAAGTACGGAAATTTGCGTACTAGTTTACTACTTCATTAAAACGTAAAGTGCCTGTTCATGGGAAGAAAATTAACAAGCAGGCGAGGACTGGTTCAGCTTATTTTTAAAAAGGAACTCTTCTTTATCCATCAGAAGGCCTGAAGCAAAGAGTCTCAGCTGGGCTAACTCCTTTAATAAAACAAACGTTGCCGCATTTTTTAAACTTTTGATTCGGTGTTACGACAAGTACAGTTTCAGACCTGAGACATATGAAATATGGATGAGACAGGGATCTCACTGTTCAGAAACCCAACCGGGGGGTAGCTCGGAGGGAATTAAACAGGTTGGCAAAATGACATTTGCAGAAAGAGGAACTCTTGTCACTTTGGCTGTTGCTGTATCTACAACAAGAAGCAAGATCCCTCCTCTCTTCATTTTTCCACGTGTGAATTTCAGAGATCACATCCTCCTCAATGGCGCACTTACAGGCAGCACTGGATGTTGCAATGCATCAGAATGGATGAAGTAAGAGCATTTTATGCCATTTGCTGAACATTTCGTCCTGTACACGAAGTCAACAAAGGAAAGACCTACACTACTGCTACTGAACAATCATGACTCCCATCTTTCGATTTCAGCACTCAGTTATTTGAAAGCGGAGTTGCGATGCTGAGTTTTCCACCTCACTGCAGCCATAAGCTGCAGTCTCTGGATCGCAGTGTGTATGTCTCGCTAATGAAGTACATGAACAGAGCATGTGATTCATAGCATAGAAACAATCCTGGGAAAACAATGAAGTTTTACGATATTCCAGGTATCATAGCAACTGCTCTCCCACTGGCTACCACCGAGAGCAATATAACAGCCGGCTTTGCAACTACTGGAATAAGTCCATTGAACCCAGACATATTTCCCGATTCGGAATATCTTTCTAGTTACGTAACAGACCGTCCTCAAGCCACGTCTGATATCTCTCAGAGTGATTCTTCAGCTTTGGATTGCATTTGTTCTAATCTGATGCTTATTGATCCCAATGAAATTTCCGAAGCAGAGCATGAAAGAAATGGCACTCAATTACTGCAGGTTTTATCATCCCCAGATCCCGAAGTTTTGATCCCACATACTGTTTCACCACTGGAAGAACTATGGCCATTATCAAAGGCTGGAACAAGAAAAGGGCGAAGGAAGAGGCAGGCTGCTATTTTGACAGATACCCCAATAGACAGATGAAGGATGCACTTCAGGCAGAAAAACAAGCCGTTACAATAAAAGGATTAAAAACAATTGTAAAAACCAAGATTAATGTCCTACGCAATAAAAAGTGACAAAGAAAGACCAAAAATAGGAAATTGGCCAAAGACGAAATGCAGAGAAAGAAAACTAAATTCAGGGGGCAGATCTTTTATTCTTAGATTGAAGAAGAATGGAGGTCTCCAGATGATGAAGACGATGTTGTTATCAACTGTGAATTGATTGAGAGGTCAATTATTTTCTATTAGTAAAACTGTTAATTGAAGATACAGAAATCCCAAAATTCTCCGCTTAAGTTTTGAATCAAAAGGGCCCCAAGAATGGAAGATGAGTTTCCTCAAAAGTTCCAAAATGACGAAAGCATTTAGTCCCCCCCCCCCAATAACGCTGAAGCAGTTATCTAATTAGGCTGATTTAAAAATGGTTCCGCCGCCGCCTTTGGACAAAAAGACAAAAAGCATTTTTTCAATGTGAAGTCAATCTGAGTTTGTTGCATCTTGGTTAAATGTTACTAAATCCGAAAAAAATGTTCATTTTTTTAGTTTAATTATTTAAATTTTAGTTCAATAAAAGTTCCTAATTAAAAATATTTTTTCTTTCCTTTTTAGATAAATACCTACAGTATAATAAGGAAAAGCATAAATATATAATGCCAACCTGCCCAGCGTATGGTGCCAACATGCCGCAAGTCGACACTAGTGGAGTTAGCTCATTCAACTCGATGTTGCTCTCTTATTTTTTAACCAAACTGTTATTAATTCCGTTTTATACTAGCCAAAGGATATAAGAATGTTTTGGAACACATATCAGCTATTTAATCATTACCAAAAAAAAAAAAATAAGAAAAATTCGTAATCAAAATTTGTGTCAACCTGTCTCGGTCTCCCTACTATGATTTCACTCTTTCAATCATCATAAAAAACATTTCATCGTTTTTAATTTCAAATACTTGTAGAAATTCGCACGATGAAATAATGAAAACAGGATAGAATTTCATTGCAACAATGTAATTTATTTTTGAAAACTATGCAAAAAATATTTATAAAAAATGATCAGATTTTAGAAAAAAATTACAAGGAATATTAAAATGGTATGATAAGAATATATTTTTTTAGTTTAAAGATAGAATAAAAGCAATTTTTGTGCTGCAATATTTTCGGCAGGTATCATAGAAAAATTCCCAAATATAGTTTAATTTTTAATTATTCAGAACTCCAAAAAATAAATAAATAAATCACGCACGTTTTCTAATGTCCAAAACATATATTTTACCAAATTTTTGAAATTCTAATTCTAATGTTAGCGCCAATAGACACACATATAGGTAGTTAGGTACATTAAATTTTATTATTGTTAGAGATGCTGACTATACAGATAATAAACAAAAAAACTTGTTTCTTAGCTTTCAATAATGGAGTAAAATTGTGCGATTGATTATTTGATGAAAAAATGAAAATAGTTCAACACATTTCATTCTCAAATACACATTTTAACAATTATACTTTAACAAAACATTTCATTCTTGAATTTTTAACTATACATTCCAAAAATAAAATGTATTGTTTAAAAGTATGCAAAAAAAAGAAAACTGTAGAATTCCCATAGTTTAAGAAAAGACTGCAAAGCAATTAAATTAGTATCCTTAAAAATATTTTTATAAATTTTAAAATGGTGTAAAAATTAGCTTAGTGTAATAACATTTCGGAAAAATATTGCAAAAAAAAAAAGCCAAAATATCGCTTAAATTATAATTAATTTAAATTCTAAGGAAGATTTCAATAGAATCGCACTGAAATACAGATTCCCACTCTCCAAACTATATATGTGTCAAATTTCATAACTCTAGGTAAGACAGTCTATTCTCCACTTTGATCTTAGCCAAAAGGCTGAGAAGCGATCGACGGTCTGTTCTGTAAAACGCCAACACACACATACTTCTTTATTATTAGTAGAGAAAATTTATGATTCCATTTTTATTTTAATACAGTTTATAATCAACGTCATTAAATAAACATTTAATGTCGAACTGTTAATAAACATTAACAGTTCGACATTAAATATATAGTACTCAATTGTAAGACATAATTCAGTGACATAAAAATGTTATACTACATTACAAATGGTGTTTATTGTATAGAGTATCCAAACAATAAACACGATTTGTAACCATATCTATGCCAAATTTCGAGGGCATAGATAGATTTCATTTCAAATTATATTTATGCCAGATTTCATAGCTTTAGATCATATAGTCTGCCCTGCAAAATGCCAATGCACACACACTTCTTTAATAGTAGTAGAGAAAATTTATCACTCCATTTTTATTTTATGTTATTTTTATTTTATAAGCAACATCATTAAATAAACATTTAAAATCAATTAGAAATAGAAACAGTTCGACATTAAAGATATAATACTCAATTATGAGACATAATTCAGAGACATAAAAATGTGATACTATACTACAAATGATGTTTATAGTACAGAACATTTTACTTTTCCTTTACGTTATACATGATCTGGAAAAATGTGAATTCTTTTCTAAACATTTCTTGTTCAGCTTATTGTATTTCTGATTAATTTCAACTGTTATTCATTCAATTCAAAAATAGATAGTACACCTTGTTAAAATACAACAATGATGCAACTTCATTTGGTAACAAGAAAATTATTTGTTATCAGACTGAGAAAGAGCGAGAGCGGGGGGAAAAAATGAAAGTGCCCATAATCGTTATTGAATAAAATATTCTTTTCTTTATTTAAAGGCAGTGAAAAATCATCAGGGCAGAAGAAAAGAACAATTATCCATTTTATTCCTGATCATTCCAACAGGCATTTTCTGAAAACAGGGACATTAAGAAACGAAGAAAAGGTACAGTCACAGATCGAACGAATAAGAAAAGCATGCTGTCTGTAACGGAAACTAAGCGCATGAAGGGAAAATATATATATATGTAGAAAAAAAAATTATAACCAGTCCCCAAATAATTTCTCCCCTTGCCTTAGGCTGATACGAAAATATAATAATATACATCTCTATAAAGAGAAATAAAAAAATTTCTAATGTAGTGTCATCAGCGTTTCGGGTACCTGAGCTCATTTTGCTTTTTACAAGACCCATCTCTTAATGATCGATTTGGACGAAAAACGAAAGTTAGAAAACGAAGACCATCGGCTGGAAATTTGAGTCGGAATCCGGTTCCCCCTCCCTCCCCTCCCTTTCTCGCTCCTGCACCCCTCCCTCCCATCCCTCTCTGAATCCGACACCCCTTTTTCTTTCACGAGAAGACGAAGCTGCTAGGAAAAGTTTTATATCTGCTTCCGCTTTTTTTTTTTTTTTTTTTTTTTGCAGAAGGAATTTTTTTTTTTCCTATTTTTAGTATAATTTTTTTCGTTAAGTTAATGACCGTGAAGAGAAGAATTCCTATCTGGGTCCAGATTGCAAAGTAAGAAGAATTCCTGGCTACAATTCCTGTTAAACTTTTTTTTTTTTTATTTTAATCTTTCACAGTTTTGATGCTTGCTATTTTTTTTTTTTTTTTGCTTCGCTAGGCGATCAGGAAAAAGAGTTAAATTCAAGCGATAACTTATTTCAGAACACGTAATACCATTTTTCAGTAGTGGTAATAAAATTTTTGTGACATTCTTACATTTTACTTCTTTTCTAATAAATTTTATAGCATTTTCTTTCTGGGTTTAAGAAAACACACAAAAAAATATTAAAATATACTAGGTAGTAGTCATTTTATAAATATTGAAATGTTAAATATATTTACTGAAAATAATAATAAAAAAACAGCTGACAAAAATCATCTAGATCTTTAACGATCATAGGAAGATATTAGAAGGCCCTTAAATAAACTACTAGGACCCAAAAAGTTTTGGAATTATTAAAATATTTCGAGAATGTAAATGAATTACAATATTTTCCGTTGAACAAAAGAAGATTAATTACATTGGTAGAACAGCATGTTACGCAATATTGTACAATATTGTACGATATTATATAATATTATAAAATATTCAACAATGTTATGCAATATTGCGAACATTGTTTTACATCATACAATATTGTACTATATTATATAATATTATAAAATATTCAACAATGTTATGCAATATTGCGAACATTGTTTTACATCATACAATATTGTACAATATATGTGTGCTTCTATGACAGACTGTTTGAACCGATTTTATCCATTATTTATCAATAATTTACTTGAAGGACAAAGATTCTGATCTTTTAGAGAAGTACAGTGAACTGTAGCATTTGAGAATGTGTCAAAAACCCGGTATGTATGGCTCTTAACATTAGCAACTTTATATGTACAATGCCAAAACGCATAATTGCATTGAATAGTTGCAACGAGAGAAATTGTAAATAAGAAGGTTTTATCAATATTTATTCTTTCGCAAGGCAGTAAGTTGCCCCCCCCCCCGTTTTTTGAACTTTGAAGCCGTAATATAGATTATATGCTATAAGAGACAATACATTTAAAAAAATAAGATATGCATTATTTTCTGATCGGTTGATTATATTTGCTTGTAGTTCTTTGGTACTGGATTCTATCTGAACTCATTCTTTATTAAAAAAAATAAATTTCAGCTCTTTCTGAATCTAACACTATCAAAGATTCTATACTTTGAAAGATGATACATTTAATCAATGCATAATTTTCTGATTAGTTGATTAGATTTATTCATAATTTATTGGCTCTGGACCTTCTTGAACCACTAATGCTAAAAAAAATTGTTGTGAGTCGGAATTTTTTTTTTTTTTATGTTAGCTAATAAAATGTTAACCCTAAATGAATATTATTAGAATAAACAATTCAAATTTATTTATTCTAATAGTGTCAAATTGGAATTAAAAAAATTGAGAAATTTAAAAATTTGCTCATGAAATATGAAGAGTATAATTCGGTCCAGCTGATTGATGTGGATTATTTGAAATATTACCTACGCTCGGATTCATGATGGCATTAAAAAAGAGTGTGTTTGAGAGATGTGGAACTTTTACATGTGGGGAAACATGAGATTATCTTAATAAGGAATAGTTTTGGAGTTAGAAAGTGTGATTGAAAGAGTGTTAAAATTGTCTAATTTTTTTTTTTTAAGAAAGTGTGATTGAAAGAGTGTTAAAATTGTCTAATTTTTTTTTTTAAGAAAGTGTGACTAAAAGCGTTTTAAAATTGTCTTTTTTTTTTTTTTTTTTCAGAAAGGCTTGGCAATTTTCCACTAATCATGTGGTCAAAATTTTCTAAAACAGAAAGAAAAGAGCCAAAATTTGTGTGTATCTGATGTGATTTTTTTTATATTTACGAAATGAATGTGTAGATAATTGGAAAAGTCGTATAAAACTAGAAAAACATAATTTTCTACTTTTAACAAAATTGCTTTAACAGGGTTTTTTTTTAACACGAACAGTAAACATCACCCCCCTCCTCTCCTCTTTTTATAGTCTCCTTTCCCCTTGCGAAAAAAAAGGCTTGAGCAGTCTCCAAAAGATTTTAGAATTTGTTTCACAAATTCATTATTAACTAAATAAAGTACGGTTGTTTTCTTTTTTTGCAGAAGTACATTATTTCTGTTTTACATAAGCTACTTGCATTGAACTCACAAGACTTCAGATAGAAGCATTTCATTCTCATGCAAAACATATCAAATGCGGCACACCATCTTAATTTTGAAATCCATTGCTCATTTTGCAAAAAGACAGAAAAAACAATACCATATAATTAATACGATTTTGTATATCACAGAATATTCAATGAAATTCCATTTTTTTAATGTAGAACTCAAAGAAACTAAGAAAAGTATTTGATAGGGCGTCTTCAAACTTTAATTATTACTTAGTTTGTTTAACTTTTAGATAAGCAGCTTTTTTAAATGTCATTTTGATTATTTAATTTATTATCATTAAATTTTTTAAGATAATAAATATTATTATGTTTTTTTATTTTATTTAGATAAACAATTTTACAAAATCTACATATTTTAGATTTATTGTTGAGTTTTTGAATAATTAAATTATTTCTAGACTTAAGTTAAGAAAAATCTTTTTTTAAAAAAAATTAGAAAATTAATCCAAATTTATATCGAGATTAAATATCTATATATCTATAAATTATATATCTATAGAAAGAAAAGTTGTATTAATAAATACAATTTTTTAGTTTTTAAACAAATTAGTTGGGACTAATTTGAGAAAACATTTAATACTTTAATTTTTTTTCCTACAAACATTGTAAAAACAGAAGTTGTATTAATTAATATATTTTTTTAGATATTAAACAAGTTAGTTGGAATTAACATAAGAAAGCATTCAACATTGAAACCTTTTTTTTTAAATATTTTCTTGAGAAAATTTATTAGACTGAAATTGTTTGAATTAGCTTAAATGAATTATTCATTTTTGACTATCTTTAAGTAACTTTTAAGGATTTCTTTCAGTCGAAATATATTTAAATTCTCGTAATATGTTAAAAGATTATATAGCATTTTCTTTGCTTGGGGTTGTATTTGTATGTTTCACACTCCTCCTCAAAATTAATATAAATATTTATACATATTCGTAAAAATTATTTCCCCCTTTAGTAAAAAACGAATGTGTCAGCAGTTATTAGACTGTTATATCTGTTAGCAGACTAAAGGCATCTTATTAGACATAGAGCTATTACATTTGTCATATGTATACTTTAAAAGATAAAAATGTTTATATCTCAAATTTTTTTAAAAAAAGATTTAATTAATTAAAAATTAAACAAGATTTTGTGCTATTTTTTGTGACATCTTCCAAAAATGTATTTCAAAAACGCGATTTTTTGCATGAAATTGAAATTTTTAAACATCTAATAATACGAATTTATGTTTCCTGCAGTTATTTTCTAATTTTCATAAATTTTGAAAAATATTTTAAGTACTTTTTAACAATAGTTTTTACTGTTTTATGAAATTCAAAGCATGTCTCGTAACCTCAAATATTTTATGAAGGTTTATTTCCATTATTAATAATGGAGGACTCATTTTTTACATATTGAATAAGTTTCGTTTTAAAAGAAGCATTTTTTATTTTTATTTATTTATTTTTGCAGTTTTATGTTAACAACAGTTCAAATTTAACTTCAGAAGTAAACAATGATGAAAATCTTTTACAGTTCATCCATTCAAAGCACTAATTTTCCTTATATTAATAACTAAAAATATAATATTAATCTTTAATCTTAAAAATTAACTTACTTGTTGTAATATATACTGAAGTTTTTAATTGAACACTAACTGAATGCTTTCAAAGATGATATGCAAATTATACAACACATTTAGTGGTACACATAAAGCTCTAATATTTAATGTTTCTTCTCATTTTAATTATATATTTATATTTGATTAAATTTCAATTTAGAAAGAAATAAAGCAATTGAAATAATTTCCGCTTTAAATTAGAGCTCAATTTTTAGGTCAGGCCACAGAGAAATTACAAGTGTCGAGAGTAAATAATATAATACTGCGAAAGTTTCGAAAATAAAAATATTTTGTAGAACTATTAATAGCATACAGAAGATTTAATTGGAAATTTTAGGAACAAACTATTCCGAAGACCCAACTAGTCAACCAAAGGCAGCGAGTATTAACTGATATCGTTTTATGAAATAATTAAAGAATTAAGTCTCATTGTAGGAGTTTCATTATCAAGCCAGTGGATTGAAAATTTCTTATTCATTTTTCATAAATGTTCCACAAATCAATAAATGCTGCTTTTTATGTCTAATAATGTTTATGCACAAGTAATAAAATGTATAAGAGGAAAAATTTGTTTTCCAAATGTTATTAAAATAGACATTAATAGAAAAAATTCTTATAAAAAACTGATTACATGTAAGTGAAGGAGAAAAAAAAAATAGTTTTATTAAATGTAAGGATTATTTCAGTTTGAATTTCTTTCAGTTTGTGTTACTGAATATTTATAATTATTTTTATGCAAAACAATTAATATTACGCTTCTTTAAAAAAAGAACTAATTTTTTATTACTCCTTTTTTTTTCAGATTATTTTCTCAGTATATAAAACACATTACAAACTGACAGGAAAAAAATTAAATGATCGAAGCTAAATCAATAAAATTGGCATTTCTATCTAAGATTAAGTCGATTTTGAAAATTTAACTATTAAAGGTAAAAGTTTAGTTATTTTTTTTCTTCATAAAAGTGTTCACATATTTGAATATTACAGAGTAATTATAATTATAAATTTTTCTTTTTTGTGAGTAAAATCGTTTCCTGATATGTCAAGATATCTCTGATTCTGTCATAAATGCTGTATACCAGAATAATGTAGGAATGTACTTTTACTGATTTTTTTCTGGATAGCTGCATTTTGTTCTTGCTACAAATTCATCACTGGACTGAAATTGTTACAAAAAATGTATTTTCTAAAAAATATAAATGAACTAAAATTGACGAATATTTTCACTAACCAAATATATATGTATGTAAAATTACTAATAATACAAATTATATTTGACTCTGAACTAATTAATAAAACTGCACGCCATCATTGTGATTTCCTGGCGAATTTCAAGGGGAAAAACATTTAAAGCTACATCTCAAAATAGCTTGCCATTAAAAAAAATGGTTTTATGAATATCAAGGGCTTTATTGTCATTTGTTGTTTATCAAATTTGAAATTTCATGGATAGGGCCATATTTTATTTACCAAAAGGAGATCTTAAGCTCTTAAACGGCACATGCGTATTTATCATAGAGGCATCGAATTATCACTTTTCAAATTTATAAGCTTAAATTAAGTCCTTCAAATATAATATATTTCGGTATAGAATTTGCGTATAATTCGCAATATAATTATTCGTTGAATTCATAATTGATTGACCCAAAAATCTAGTTCTGAAACAGAAGGTGTTATTTAATTGGATGGTAAAAAACAGTTAAGGGGTTAAATCCTAATTAAAATATTTTACACAGAGACACTTCATCAAATATAATTGCAAATCATCGCTGATCATCAATTTTTAAAAAATTTCAAACATATGACATGGAAATATGACATCTTAATAATTGTAATGAACATCATCACAACATCAATTCTTAGAATAAATACATAATTTTATATAAATATTCTCTCCATCTAGTTCAAATTTTAATGTTGAAGACCGAATCCATACAGGCAGTAAAAAAAATTTGTTCCAATAAACTCTTTTCATCAGTGTACGAATAAGGTAGCATTGACCAAGTACTACTACCACTAAGCATTACAGTATCACCTCCTTCTGTGGAATCTCCATTCACCACCCTGTTGATAGTTAAATTATGCTATACTTATGGATCACCAAATGTGCGATGGTTAGATTAATTACTTATGATTAACAAATCTCCCAATCACTTCAAAACATAGAGGGAGGGGTTCCAGTTTTTCCCCCTTTAAAATTCTCGTTTAAAGGGACATTTGAGATTTTGACTAAATCGGAAGTGCCCAGTTTGTAGATCAAGACCCAGTTGATTCTTTGTTGGATCATGACATGACGTTGAATGTATTATGCAAGAATGTGAGGTGGGCTAAAAATCTTTAGCCCACATCACATGCTTGTATTTTTTGTAAAACTGCATTTAATAATAAATATTTTTTCTATAGAAAAATTTCTTTTTGTCCTATAGAATTTTAAAAAAAGAATGTATGTTGTACGTTTCTAAAAACATTCATTGCGCCGAGAATGAAATTATATTTGCGGTGAAATACAATGTTCTAAAATTATGGGACCTCCAGATCAAATTTAAAGACTAAGGGTTAAAAAGGAAAAAAAAAAATGCTGGATTTTATTTTTTATATTTCTTTTGCAATTAAAAAATGTAACAATTAGAGCTCAGTTGATAAAAATTTATTAAAAGCTTATTTTTCAAATTAAAAATCTCTCTTTTTTTTAACCCCTGAAAAAAAAATTTTAACAATCTTTATTCTCTCCTATCTCGACGATCATACATAGTAAATCTGATAGTTTTGTTTCTAGTTTCAGGCGAAACTAATTCTTCCTGAAACTGGGCGAATTATTATTTTTTTTTCCGTAACAGAAATATAATTTTAGGAAATGGTAATTCCATCCACTAATGCTGACAGTTGGTTGCTTCAGTTCTTGCTTATATATCATTCCTCTCCTTTCAGCACTATTAGACTCTTGCATTTCTCTAAGGGATGGTGCACAGAAAGACGAGCGGTTATTACGTTTCCGGATTCTGCGAATAATTTGAGTTTATCTCTGTTGCTAAATGTAAATATTTCCTCCTTTCATCTTTCCTCTCGCCCCTTTTTTGATATTGTAAACTCCTCCTGACATATGCGCAAAACGCGTTTATGTATGTATATATATTACACACACACATATGGTGTATGTTATGTATAAACTGTGTCTCTGTGTGTGTAAGAAAAATTTCTAATTATTCTGTCTTCTAAATATAATTTTCTAATCCTTTACTTCTAAGTTGTACATGCACTCATTTTTCCCCGGAACCCCAAATGTTGTGTCAGAAAACTTTTCTGAAAAAATATAAGTTCAAAGTACTTTCTTATGGTCTTTTTTTTTCCTTCTGCTTGCTTCCCTCTTATTTGATTCACGGTATTATGCCTTTTTTAAAAAAATCCGGATAATAATATAGTCCATAAAAAGTAGACTATATAGTTAAATTATGAAAAATAAAAATTGTAAAGAAACGTCTGTTTCTTCAAAAGAGTTTTAAACCTCTCTCTCTCTCTTTCAGAATCAAATTCAGTGGTATAACGTGATACCATGAAATCTCATTAATATTAGAATGAGCCTTTCGACAATAAAATTCATAGTTAATTATAATATACTTTATTATTTGAGACACAGTATTTTTTGATAGATTTGATTATTTTTCTGTCATAGGGATTAGGATAGTAGCAGTGTGTTCGCCTTTGTAATTATAATGCATTTTATACGGACCAATATCATTTTGCCAACCTTGCCATCCATAAAGTTATAAAGTTTATTACCTTTATAAATAGTAAGATAAATCTAAGCTAACTGAATTGATAATTCCTCATTTTTTTATAGAAACATATATAATTTAGACATAATTATCTATTTTCATAATTATTAAAAAATGAAACATTAGGAAATTAATATTAGTTAAATGTAATGATTTATTCAAAAGCTGCACAAAATTAGGAAGATATACACTAAAATTTTCTAATTTGAAAAAGAATTATAAAACATATTCAAAATGATGGGATAACATTATAGTAAAAATCACAGATCTATAGCGTAAGATTTTTGTATTCAAGATCTTGAACTATAGATCTATAGTCTCTTATATTACGCTATAGATCTGTGATTTTTACTATAATGCTATACCACCATTCTAAATATGTAATAAAAAGTATAAATGAATTAGAGCTATAATTTTTGTAGTAAATGTACCATTCTAATACAAATTACAGAATTTAATTATTTATTTAAATAATATAAAATGTTATAATTATTGAAACTTAGTACATAATCATTCCTTTCAAAAAGTCTTTCCTTGCGAAATTTTTTTTCCCTTTTTATTGTTATTCACAAAACAATGCAAATTTTGTTTGAAATTGTTAATTAAAAAAAAACACATTTTTGAAACATCTTTTGCATATATAGAGACAATGTATTTCAAATTTTGCCTTAAACACCAAATTATTTAAATTGTCTTGAAATTTTGCAATCAATTAATTAGATGAAGCATCTTACTTAGGGTATTTATTATTATTTCTTCAATATTAAAGTACTAAAAATACTCAAAATATTAATACTTGCCCAAATCATTTTTGTCTTTTAAATCTATTACTACTTTGAACTAATTTAATAATATTCCTATGCAATCAAACAATTTTTAAATCAAAAAACAAAAATTAAATTAAAAAATATTTATTAAATTTTAAAAATAAATATAAAATAACATCTTATAAATTAGTAAATATTAGTAATTTTTTAATTGATGCACGAAGACGCCCTTGAAAGCGAAGCATTCAGCAAGTAAAAATATTCCGTTCAAGAAACGCAGCTGAACATTTGATGTGTTTGAAACTTTTTAAACATTACTGATGGCTACTTCGATTTCTGCAGATATTAAAATATAAACAATTTCGTCAACTGAGCAAAATAAATATTCAGTGCGTTATTATTCACTTTATTTTGATTATAAATCTTATTTTAAAAATTCACAAAATAAATATGTCATTTTTTCAATTTATAATATCAATACAAATCGATACAAAGGTGTTGATCTAAAATTTCTGCAATGAAGTTTTTGTACATATTTCTTCTGTTTCGTAACACACATACATTATACATATTACTGATGCATCAAGTATAACAATTAATTATCACACAAATTTCACGTGCTCAAATTTATTTATTTTTTTCCTTTTGAGCCACAATCAAAGTAATAAAAAAAAAAGAGTATCACTAAAATTCTTGGGTTTTTTTAAAAAGCCTTATAAATATTGATTAATAAAACTGAATAATATATTATGAAATCAAATTATATATTTGCATCACTTTGAATTTGAATTTAAAATGCTGAATTATTCTTTTTCAGAATTTCTTAAGGAAGAATCAGAATTTAATATATTCAAATGAACGTTTCATAATTTATTTAATTCACGATTATAAATTATTGCATTTTATAACAATTTTAAAATAAAAAAAATAGTATCATTAGAAGCTTTTTTAAATTATACTTCTGACATATTTTTTAACAATAAATAGAATTAAAAAGCATTTAAAATCAAAATATAAAATGTTTTAATTCCAAGTATTTTTAGTTCATTTTTATATATATAATAAATAGGCATTCGAATTTATCAAAATCCATAAAACGAATAATAGAAAATAAAATCTTACATCATTTCCTAAATAAATTGGGGGTTTTGTATTTACCAATTTTTTTAAGATAAAAATTCATCAAGATTTTATTTTTGTTGTAATTTTAAATTTAAAATCAAAATGCGATTTAAGAAGAAACACTCTGAACAAATTTATAAAATATATAATTCAACAACTCATCAAAATTTTATTTTTGTATTAATTTTAAATTTAAAATCAAAATGCGATTTGAAAATAAACACTCTGAACAAATTTCTAAAACATATTATTCAACAATTCATCAAAATTTTATTTTTGTTGTAATTTTAGACTTAAAATCAAAATGCGATTTGAAAATAAATACTCTGAACAAATTTATAAAACATATTATTCATTAATGAATTTGTGTCTCTTTCAATATAAAAATAGATTTCGAATTCAAAAACGTAAACATTCGATTTCAAATTCAAAAACAAACGTCATGTTCTGTCATCGCATCCGGCAGTTTACAATTTCAGCTCCCTCCAACAAAACAAAAACACACATCGAAAAGTTTTCTTCCAGACCACGTGACTAAAAGTCCGAATCACAGACACCCCCTCACCAACAGAACTTTCATTTTCGAAAAACTTGAATAAAATTCAGCGAAACTCCAAAAATCGCACCAGCCGAAAAAATCATCAAACGCCCGCCATTACTGCGAAACAACAACTTCACAGTCTTCTTCATCGCTAATTACCAACGCATGCACAGTTTAATTAAAATACTGGAACATCGGAGATTAAAAACACTGTTTTAACTTACGCACGGCGACGAATCAACCCAGGAAAATTCATTGCAGTACAATAAACAACCCTTGTCATGGTTAGTTGTTTATTTTTACACCAAAATCTCGTAATTAAAAGAATAAAAATAGAACTTACCTCACGCGCAGACCATGTAAATGAGCTGCCATCTTTGTCGGCCATGTTAGTCAGTCGGTGTCCAAAGGGTGACTCCGTCGTTAGGGGAAATCTCATCCTGTTGGTAGGGGTGGAAATTGGGGATGCGGAAGAGAGGGTAAGAAAAGGGCTAAAGCATATGCGCTTTCATCCAATGGAATCGAAGGATGCTCTAAAAAGAAGGGGGTTTAAAGGGGTTAGAAGTTTTTTCAAACTTTCACACACCGTTGTAACACCTTTACTTTAGAAGTTTTATAAGAAATTTCCAGGAGGCCATTTCTCTTCATCGATATTGCTCAATCTCCATAAATTTCATGTAATCTTTTAAATTTTGGAATTTTTATTGGAACAAACAAATATCATAATTAAAATTTACTATTTTTTAAGTTAATAGGCAAAATTTAGATAAAAGAGACATTATTTATAAAAGTTCATTAAGGTCCTGATATCTTTTTCATCATCAATAAACAATTGAAAACAATTTGCTAAAAATCTTTTATTTATTTTTATTATGTATATTCCTTAGTGGTAAAATCAAATTTTTCTGCTGTTGTTAGAAGGAAATCTATTATATCCCTCTCATTTTGCTAATAATAATTTTCATAAAAAGTATATTAATATATAAATAAAACAGGGTATTTTATTTTCTTACCTTTTTTGATAGAAAACGAATAAAATTACTTTGAACAAGATATTTAAAGATAACAGACAAGCTATTTGAACTTATAAGTTGCAGATTTTTCTAGTTAGCATTCATTTTAGTGTAATACAAATCAACTCCTGTTTCTTGACATCCTAATACTTAATTTAACGATAAATATTAAAGATTTCATCAAACATAAATTAATAAAAAAATAGTAAATTCTGATTTGCATATCGAAATTTGCTGGTCAATCTGAACATACAATTATTTCTTATTGCTTACTTTTTCGAATATTTTACTCTTCCGAATTTTTACTCTAAAAAATAAGACTATCAGAAAGATATTCAAAGTTGTAATGTAAGAAGTAATTTTATGCATAAAATCCAAAATTTCCATGTTAATTTTCTGTTACGGTACAAGATATCCATTTATACATGCTCAGACTAGAAGGTGACTTTTATATTCTTCAGAAACCCGAAACAACGAATTTTTAATCTAATATAAAAAAAAAAACTCTCTTAAGACTATCAGGAAAATATTTGCGGAAAAAGTAATTTTATGCATAAAATCGAAAATTATTCGCTGTTACGGTACAAGATATCCACTTCAACAAGCTCAGACTATACTTGAAGGTGACCTTTAAACTCTTCAGAGGCCTAAACTGCTGAAACCATGAAAATACTGATCATGCAAACAACATATGCAACGAATTCCTACCCTGAGAGTAAAACCTATATCCACGTGCAGAACCGAGTAACGTACACCAAGAACCAACGAAGAACGTGCATGGATGGCTACCAAGGCAATGGGATCCAAGGTAGTCCGTTAGACACTTGTCAAGGAAAGAGGCACCTTCACTTGCCTGACAAGGGAGGGGCCCGGGAAAGTTTAGGGAGTCAGGAGGAGGGGGGCAAAGAAAAGAAAAAGTCAAAGGTTGCGTAATAGGAGGGGAGAAAGAAGCAAAAGAAGAAAGTGAACCGTTATATGTACCCCCTTTATGGTCTGGGGGAAGGCGTCTAAGAAAGGGAGGCGCTCTTGACCTTGGAACCCCCAGTGGGGCAGGAGTGATTCAAGGTTGTATTGCCTGAGATCCCACGCGTATTACTTCACGATGTTTGGAGTGCTCCATCACATTGTGTACTAACTTTTTCTTCTGCACCTGCTTCGAAATAAGAAGCAGTTGAATGATTACTCTACTAGTGTCCTTTTCTGAAAAGCCTTGAAAAGGATAAATAGGTTATCATTTTTTATACAACAATACACAAATTGCTTTCGATTTTCATAAAAGAAAATAAGAATGAATTGCTTTAACAGTGCATGCATTGTGTTTACTATACATTTACATATAATTTTTATATTAAAAAATAAAATAAACTTTCAATTATATTTAGAAAAAAGATTATCGCAAATGCTTTTAATATTCCTAATTTGAAATAAATTGGATTAAAAATATAGCATGCACCTACTAAAATGTAAAAAGGATTTTGTTTTTAAAGCATTTATGATGTTTGAATTAAATTACAGCTACTAGATAATTTCTTCTACAGCAATTATAACTTTTTAGATATAATTCATTCCTCTAACACTTTTTTAATAAAGCGCAATACTTATCATTTTACTCACATTTCAGGGGTTAAATCATCTACCAAATAGTTAATATTGTTTCATGAAAATAGAATTGAAAAAGTCAAAAATTGTTCGATTTGATTAATTTTATAATATAATAATTTATTTATAATATAATTTAATATATGCACTTATAGTGCATATATTAAAATTTTAAAATATCTGAACTTGGCCGATCGAGTCATATAGTTAATGACATTAAATTAGAAAATATTAACTAATGACAAACTCATTTTAATTTTTAAAGATAATTTGTTTTTGACTAACATCTTTTAAAAAAATGTATTGCATATTATCTTGACAAATATGATTCTATACATGCATTACATGCAAGCACATGAAAATACATATGTATCAAAGTATCATTTCCAGTCATATGCGGCATTCGTTAATGCATTGTAACGGTATATGCACTGCTACCACCGAATTCTACTTATGTGGAAGTTCTTCTGTATGCAAATGCCACCATACTTTGTAATAATGTTTTTTTTTTTTTTCCTAATAAACCCTAATACCTTTTTAATACCCCATTATTTCAATATTTTTTAAAGCCAGATAGGGAAATAAAGGAAGCATATACAGCTTTTCTTCTGTCCGAAAATGTAGAGAACAGTTCAGAAGAATTTTTGTTAAGATTTAAGGTACACATTTATAAATAATTTCAATGTTACTTGAAAAGAGAATGTTCATTGATGGCATACAAAAACTTAGTATGAATCGGTAACAATTCCCGCTGAAATGGCATTTGATATTATCTAAGGTTTTTGGTAATTATGCTAAATTCTCTGTTAATTGTCCATCACAAAGCCGCTTTGCCTTATTGATAATAGGAATTTCATAAAAATTTCAGTTAATTACTTCATTTTTAATTTATTCATTCTCTCTTGCGCGCTTTTTTTTTTTTTCGTAATACAAAATTTTTTTCATGGAAACCACCTTTTCCTTAAATATAATAGGTGATATTTTATTTTCTATTATTTATAATTTCTAACTTAATCGAATTCAATTGTTTAAATAATATGATGTATAATTTAACGAGTACTTGCAGGTACAGGCAGTTGATAACTAAATCATGCATTTTATCTGTCAACTTAAATTTATTTATTATATCCCAGATTTTGGCACTGATGATTCAAAGATTCGGAATGATTTAATTCTACTTTACATTTCTCTAAAAATAATGCACCAATTACAATTGACATAACTTATAATTAAATTTAAATTTCAGTCAAAAACTGGTGTTCTGCCAATTTATTGTAGTAGGGTCAGTGAGTTTATATATAATGAGTCTGTGAGTTAATTTATAATATAGCGTGTCAAAGCTTAATGCTATTTCGAACTTAGTTTTTTATTTTGAGTACCATTGTTTTATTACTTTGCTAGTTGGAAAAGAACTCTTAAAGAAGTTGTAGCCTATTACATTTATTGTGGAGAATAACTTTAGTATAAAAACCCGAACTGTTTACTTTATGGCTAAAAACTTTGTCAGAATAAAACCGTCAAAATTTTAAAATACGAGAGACAACTTTAGCGTTCAAAGGAGGAGTGGTCTCCGGAAAATTATCTTACATACTATCTGATAAGAGCCTTATCTACCTTCCTCTACCTTCCAAATTAATTATTGATAAAGGATAGTTAAGAATCTTTATATAGATCTTCGGCGCGAATCTAGCATTTTTATTGAATCTATTGTAAAAATATATAATTTGGACGCTTTTTTTTTCTGGCCGATTCATACCAAAATTTGACACGAAACTGCAATTATAATCGCAAGATAACTTTCTGAATTTCATTGATTTAAATCACCACGTTTTAATGCAGGTTGAAAGTGTAGATCGACAAATGGATTTTGCACAACTTTCAAAAGCATTTACGTTTAGATGCTAAATCTGTGTACCAAATTTTATCTATTTGGTTTTGTGTATTTTGTACTTATCGAGTTCATTTGTACATGAACAGCCAGACTAATAGACTTCCTGTGAAAGGTACATTCAAGATTTGACAGAACTCTACACTTTTGGTCTTATTCCCGTATTCCAAATTTCTAATAACTGGCTCAAAGCATTTTTGAGTTATCGCGCTCACAGACAGACAGACAGACAGATAATAGAATAATGTGTTTAGCTGACTCGGGGAGGTCTGGAGATTCGTCAAATTCTTGATGTCGAATTTTTTGATAATTCAAATACTTCCTCTATAATTCGTAGAGGAGAAATTTAAAAAAAATAAAAATAAAAAAGTAGCTAAAAAATTGGCAAAGTTATCTTTAAGCACACTTTGATGAGAAACAGAAGAATGAATGGAGATGTCAGAGATTTTCAATTTTCCCATTTTGTTCATATATACAATGTATTTCACAATTATTTGAAATTGCAATTTATTTCGCATTTCTCCATGACTAAAGTGGAAAATATTTTCTCTAAGATCACATTTATTTATTTTCTTTGCTCTTTTTTTTTATCGAAAAAAATTTCATACCCTAATATGCAAATGAGACCTTCCATTTCAATCAAACTTTTTTTCTTTTTTAGTAAAAATTTTTGCTCTCATTCAAGAAAATTCTTTGAGGAGTTCTAATACAGTAACTTTGAATTATATAACCCGATTTGTTTATAAGCCGTATTTCAAAATATGGTGCGATAACCAAATCCTCTTTTAGCAAAACTTCTTAAAATCCCCGGCCATATAAACTTTAAATCACTGAAATCAGTTGCCCGTAACACTGAGATAACAGGCGCTCGATTCTAATGCTGTTTTTGTAAGTTAGCGTGAATCTGAGATAAGAAGGCTATTCTTATATTTCAACATCATTAATTCTCAATACAATGTGATATATTTCTTAGCTTTCACTTTTTTCCCTTGGATGCCTTGTTTTTCCAGTTATCAGAAGAGACTTTTGTCTATTTACTTCGCTTATCAGTTCTGATTTGTAGTGAAAAGACACATACAGCTAAGGCAGATTTTTTTAAAGAAAACGTAGGTATTGATTTTGCCTGAAGTCGTATTTTACAGAAATAGGAACTAAATAAAAGAGAGATTTAACTACAAGTTTGTAACAAATTTACACATTTAATATATACATTATAATCAATAGTTTTATCATCTAATGTTTGATCTACATTAAATTTTGAACAAAATCCGTCAAGAAGTTGACTATATGTCCGTCTATACTTTTTGCATGCATGTAAATGGAGTAATTCGCAAATGCAATTATTTGATTAAAAGAAATGTAGCATGTGATCTTATTACAAAAATTGTTGTCATGTGCCAAATTTTGACTTCAGATATTGGAGGAAAGAATGCTCAAAATGCACGCTCATGTTTCTTTACTGTATTACGAAGCACAAAATTCTCATGTGTCGAACTCTGAAAATAAAAACCTGAGTTCTGTAACTTTGAAGCAAAGTTCAAGTTTCATAAACTTATGCGGTGAGAGAGGGATTGAGATAATACCTTTATAAGAGTGTATACAAGAAATTTTGTTGGAGAATGCTCCCCCTGGGTTAGTCTTTATATAATAATTAATAATATAAATATCATTATTACTTAAATTCAATTATATTAAAATTCATTATCAGGTGGCACAATAAATATGGCATCAAGATTAATTAAAGTAGTCAATCAAATAATTGTTAAGTGTTAAAAGAATTTATTTTTATTAACAACTGACAATTGTGCAATACTTGAAAATTTCAGTCCGTCAGAAAATGAATGAAAGCGAAAGGTACCAAAAAATCATCACGAATATCAAATAGAATGAAGAAGTTATTGTTCATTATTTTTATTCTCAAGGGAAAGGTAGAAACTGTATAGCTTTATTACTTCTTGCAATATTTTTTCTGTCTACATTTTGTATTCATTTCTTACACTTGTTCCTATCAAATGTTGATTACAATATTCGTATTTGTAACAAAAAATGTATCAGATATTTTTCAGTAATGAAACAGTTTTTTTTTTTTTTTGAATATATGAAATAGTAATTATCTGATTCTACTTAAAACTATATAGAACGAATTGAATAGTGTAATAATAGGAGCTTAAATACATAAAGGTATTTCAAGAATTTTTATATTGGATTTATCTGTGGATTTAGTTTTTGAAATAGAATTCTTTTGTACTGCCTATATTTTTATGTATTATTAATTTGTAAAATATTATAAATTTAGCAAAAGATGAAGATTTTGAAACGTTTCTATAAATTAAATTTCCTACAATTTTATTATTGCAAAATAGCTTTTAGTCTCAAATTTATATAGACTCAGAAGTGATATGTTGCGAATAAGTTTAATATATCTATAAATACTGATATAAACTTTTGATAAATGCTACAAATTAAATTTTCTACATCATTATAATCATAATTTAGTTCTAAGCGAAAAAGGAATTTTCTTCTCATTGTAATGGGATGGCCGAATAAATCAAACGGGAAGAGCAATTTTCTCAAGACTAGAGAGAAAATTAAAAAATATATATATGTAGAAAAACTAAATAGTACATATAACAGTAACAGTAAAATGAAAGATTAAAGTATAATAGAGCAGTTTGAAGAAACTGTGTTTGTGACAGATAGGATTTGAAAGATTTGCCAGATATATCATCAGTATTAACTAATGGCTATCATTGATACGTAATGGATGTAATCGTTATTCAGTAGTCAGTTCTGTTGTGGTTGATTTTCTAGCCGTTATTGTTATTATTATTTAATCTTCATTCAACAGTCAGTCCTGTAATGGTTGAATCTTTAGCTGCTTCTACATTATAGTTATTATCATTCATTCTTCATTCAATAATCAGTCCTGTTATAGTTGATTTTCTAGTTGCTATTACATTATTATTACAATTATCCTTCAATCTTCAGTCAATAATCAGTCCTGTTATGGTTGAATTTCTAGATGCTACTTAATAATAATTATTGTTATTATCATTCAATTTTCATTCAATAATCAGTCTTGTTATAGCTGATATTGTTTTATTGTTAAGTTTATTACCATGCAACCGTCATTCAACAATCAGTCCAGTTATGTTAATTTTTTAACTGTTATTTCATTACTTTTCAGCAACCTTTAAGATGCATTCTTGTCAAAGAAGCATGCCATTCTTTGTTGAAAATGCAAAAGGGTAAAAGTAAATATCTTAGCAGAGTTAAATAATAACAGTCTGCCTGTCGTTATCAAAATATGGTGCATCTGTAAAGTTCTAGGGAGAAACAGAATACTGTTTATCAAATAACAATAGGTCTTTTACTCACTGCTGTTATATGAAATATGCCAGCGTCCTGGCATAGGGGTAGCGCGTCTTCCCCGTGACCTGGGCGTCCTGGGTTCGAGTCCCGGTTCGAGCATGGTTGTTCTTCATCTGTTCTATCTGTGAGATGTGTGAATGTGCCCCCCTGTAAAAAGGGGTTGTGCAAGCGAATGTGATGTGTGAGTAGCTAAGACATACTCTTGGCCCTAGTTGGCGCTACTGAAACAAGAGACGCTCCCTTGACTTAAAATCGCTGACTTCGTCAGTGAGCTTGTCCGTGGCAAGTGCCATTATAAACAACAACAACAAATATAAAATATAATATGTGAGTGCACTATGGAAATGCATGTTTCGATCTTTCATTACAGAACTGAAGATTGATTAATGCAATGGTGTTCTCTTCAAGATTGTACTCAGCTCTTGATTCTGACGATGTTTTGATAGTTTTATACAATTTTTGTGATAATTGAAGGAAATATGAACACTTGTTAAAATATTTTAGACTTTTTTTCTTTTTTTTCTGCAGAATGAAGTAACAAGTGAGCGCAAACTAAATTTTCTTTTTTGCTTTTTGAACAGAACAGAAAAGAATTAAATACTTTTATGTAATTTTCATCTAATATTTAAAAAAAATATTTTTAAGGAATTTGTAAGAAATTTCATACTAAAGAAACTCATTACATATCAATATCAGAACTCATTAAAATATTTTTACCAATAGTTTTTGGTAGAAATAGAAATTAAACAAGTAAAGCCCAACAAGTAAATAAAATAGTTTGTAAATTATTATAATAATAAAATAATAGCCCAATCATGCAATAAATTCAAAATATTTTTATGTATATTGCAATTTTTTATTACTTTACGAAAGCAAAAGAAATTATGGTTTATTTTAATGCTTGCTTAGTTTAAAATTCGCCTATATTTTTGATATTGACATTGAGAACAATTATTTATGAAATGCTCACATGCAAATAAGAGAACAGTAAACATCATTAAATACCTACATATTTATGAAAAAAATCACCATTTTCGAGAAACCAAGTAATTTTTTTCAGACACTATATAAATAAGGTTCGAGTTTTATTTGCAAATAGAATAATATATTTGCTCGTACTTCAGGAGTTATTTTTGTGTTTCAGTAGGGTTGGAATAAAATTCCAAAATTTATTCCCTGCAATGCGAACGAGAGATCAATACGACGATGTGAAAAAATATTCAACACTATCTACCCTAAAGCATTAGTTTTCTCCAGACGAATGTATGTGTGGTTGTAGAAATACGTTCTGCTTAAAAATATTTCGAGATTTGAAAACTCTAGTTTGAATCGATTTCATGCTGTCTCCGACGCAGTTACAATATTTGTATATCGGCGAAATATATTTCTGATTACTGTTCTGTTAGGCTATCTTTTTACCGCTAGGATGAACATGTTTTGAATTTGAAAAGTTTGTGGTCATGTACGGATCATTATGAGGTAGAGTGCCCTTAACTAATTTTTTTTCGTTTTATTTTCATCTTTAAACGTTTGGTGTATTTTGAATTTTTTGTGAATAAAATTCATCTATATGTATGAATATCTAAAAGAATTTTTAACGAAGTCTGAAATTCTATAATATTATTGCAGCAGAATTTCAACTATCCGAACTCTGGTTACACGCATTATTTCGGGGAGGGGGGGGGGTCTCCAAGAAAACATACAAGATTAAAAAAAGTAAATAAAACAAATGATTTTGAATTTTGAATGAATTTGACCTTCGAACAGATATATTTTAAATAGTATGAAAGCGTAAGAAATATAAACATTATTCTGATATTTAACCTTCTAATAAGAAGGTATAAAGAAGACAGCACAAAAAAAAATGTGTGAATGCGTTTCTCTCTCTCTCTCTCTCTCTGTGTGTGTGTGTGTGTGTGTTTTATTGTAAAAAAGCAATTCTATTTTATTGTAAAAAAGCAATTCTTACATCATTTAAATAGTTTTTTAATGTACTTTTAATGATATCATTTTACTTGTCTGACTTTCCTAAATTTTGGTAATTTTTTAAAGATAATTTTTTGTATAATATTCAACGTCACATAAAATAGTTGCAATAAAATTCAAACCCTTTTCATCAAGTATTTAATCGTCTGATTTTCTCCTATTATTTGTGTAGCTGTACGAGAAATCGGAAAGAGAAGTACGTCAAAAGACAATGAGCAATCTGGAGTAGATTATCTGTACACTTCAGATATTAGGTTGTTGTTGTTGTTTATAATGGTACTTGCCATGGACATGCTCGCTGACAAAGTCAGCGATTTTAAGCCAAGGAAGCGTCTCTTGTTTTAGTAGCGCCAACTAGGACAAAGAGTGCTTCTTAGCTACTCACGCATCACATTCGCTTTCACAACCCCTTTTTACAGGGGGGCACATTCACACATCTCACAGATAAAACAGATGAAAAACAACCATGCCCGAACCGGGACTCGAACCCAGGACGCCCAGGTCACGGGTAAGACGCGCTACCCCTATGCCAGTACGCCGGCATGTATTTAGTAGTACTATGATGGCATGAGACAACTCTGTAAGGAAGATTTATATATGCAATAAACAAAACAAGTACAAAAGCTGTTTAAATAACTCGATTTCATTTTTTGTCATCACGTGTTTTAAATACTTTATTTGGACTATCACGAACATCAAGTCACATAAAAAGTATTTAATTGAAATTAAACTAAATCAATATTTCCGGCGAATTAAAGCTTCTTACTTATGAACTAATTTCTTTTTTTCCTTTCAAAAATAGCTTTTATTTCGTAAAGCATCCAATTATACGGATATTCGACTACCCGGAACGGATCTAATCTAAATTTTCATACGAGATAAAAGATGATACAGCTGTTTTCGAGAAACACTAGAATTTTTTTTTTAAATTGGAGCATTTCTTATAAACAATAAATATTAATATGAAAGCATTTTGATATGAGTTATTAAATCATTCGGCTAATATTTATTTTCGAAAGAAATTGCATAATTTTGGTATGAAGCTGATAATCTAAATACATGCTTTGGTGAAAATTGACATCTAAACCTTTTCTCAACTCCCATTTCATTGAGGAGATAAAAAAAAAATTGTTTGTAAGAAAATTGATTGTCCGCGTTATTTTGTACAAATTTTTTTTATTTAATTAAATTTGGATAGCTTTGAATTAAATTTATATCTCTGTTTAGCTAGCTACAAAAATAAATTTTCGTTATTTTTCTTACTATTCTAGATGACCATTACTATATTCCCTTTTCATATTTAACTTAATGAGTTTAGTCAAATATAGCCAATCTCTTTAATTAGAAACATCATTAACTTCATATATAAAGATTTCCCACCCCTTTTTAATGATACAAATGTTTATTTAATTTAAAAGGAAAGGATAAACACGTTCACGGTATGCATTTATCGAGGAATTGTATGGTCAGTATCTTCTCATGCTATCCTATACTGTACAATCACGTGCTGCAATTATAAATAATGGAGATGGAAAATATATCTTTATAGTTGTATTCGCATGCATACAATATTATGATTAATGAAATATCTATGCTCTTATTAGCACTAAGCCACACTTTCTAAATATTTCGTTATATTTTTCTATATATTAACAATTGTGAAATTTTGACTTTATATTATAAACATTGCTTAGCTGTGTTTTTTGCTTTACTTTTGAATTTCATGCATCAACCCAGTATTTTTTTCTTTTATACATTTTATTGAATTCTACAGTATTTTAATTTTCTTTCAAATGTAGCTTCCTGCTTCGTTTTTTTCTTTCATACATTTTTCATGCATAAAAGTCCTTATATTGTCAACTAGAAAGATAGAGGAATATTTTTAAGATATCAAACTAATTCTGTTAAACTGTCAATTTTAATAAAATTTATTAATTTTAATCGTCAAAAATTGAACAACTGGAGACGAAATGTCGAAAACTATTAATATTCGATGTATTATTTATAAAAAAAACGTTATTACTCTCTTGAGAGACTATTATTTGGATACCTTTTAATCATCATAAATTAATTTTGTAACTTCAGTTTAAAAAAAAAAAACGCTTGAACGTTCTTAAGTAATATAAATCCCATTCATAAAAAAAAGAGCTTCGTAGTTTTTAGTAGAATCATTTTTAAAAAATTCCTTAATGAAAGACGAATATATGCACGAAATTAATTAAGTAAGCTGTATAAAAAAGCATTTTCTAGAGCTTATCAAATTAATAAAAAGTCATTTTTATATAATTTCAAATTAATTTAATTTGTTTCAATGTTAAAATATTTTTCTAAAAAAATCTAATTTTTGATCCTCTTACTTTGTTAAAGAAATTTTTGTATAACCTATTTTTAAAAAAATTTGAATTAAAATTATGTTATACTCATATTTCTTTGCTGCAGCAGGCATAATATTAAAAACGAACAAGTGAAGGTATATATTTTTTACTTGTTAGTTATTTTGTTACTTACTTACCTGAATGTATTGAAATTTTTTATTAGTGCTTTTATATCCGACTGGTGTTTCTGAATTGTGCACATTTATATATATATTAATTAGGAATTATCATATGAAAAGAATTAATTTCCAATCAATTTTACTTCCATGAAGTTCATTCCTCGATGCAAAACATTTCATGCTTGTAATTGACAAATTTCATAATCGATTTTTTTCTAGTTTTGCTAGAATATTGTAATTGAATACACATGTGTAGTCACCATAATAATATATTACATCAATATTGTTTTTTAAAAAAATGATTATCAGTCAACCAATTAATTTATATACACTTTAATTTCAAGCCTGTGACAATGAATTTTAGAAACAACTCATTAAAAGATTCTGTAAAATATATAATGATGAGTTATGAATTAAAATCTAGAAAATATAAAATACTTAAAATTAAAAAGCTACATTTAAAAACACAAATAAAAATGCTTTAAAATTATTTTTATTTTATTTTATTATCAACTCAGTTGGGTATTCATAAAAGTGTAGAATTTTATCAGAATAAATAAACTTCTCCAATTATTTAAAAAAATGAATTAAATAATGCTGTATATGATGAAGTTTTAAGACTAAATTTTAAAAAAATAGATGCAAGACTAGAAAAAATAGATGCAAGATTTAGAATAATTAAGGAGAACATCGTATTAAAAAGAATATCATGTAGTGAGTGATGGGATTTTGAATAATTAAATTCCCGCTTGCAATTATTTTACTATTCAGATCATAATTGCATCTTCTTAAATGAACGAGATGAAAGGATTTTTAACCGAGAATCTCATTAAAAATTCTGAAATATACACTGAAACTGAAATATACACAGCACAGTTATATTTATAAATGTTTAAAATACAAAATGAAAGCTAGAAAATATATTTTATAGCATTAAGTTTTCTTTAATTCTAGTTTTGTTTGTAAAGTAAACTATAAAATACTTATTACGGATTTGTGTAAGTTTTAATTTATCGTAAATTATGATTTTTTTGTGAGTTGATGCAAAACTTTTATTGAGTAATTTTTGGCTTCTGTGGCACATGATAAAAGTTAAATCATTAATAATTAGTTATTACTTTGACTTTTCTATTCAATTTCGTTTCAAAATTGTGTTAAATAAAATTTTTTATTATTATAAAATTATGGAATTCAAAATTGAACAAAAATTTGAAGCTATTTGTTATAATTTAACGTGTGTGTAATATCCTACAAGTAGATTATTTTATTAGTTATTTTTGAATTTTTAATTACCTTAAAGGAACTGGGGTTTTTTTTGCCTTGAAAATATATCCTTTGTATGAAATAATTATAAAATTTTTAAAGGTTCATGGAACTGCAATTGCAAAATATTTCTTTTAGAGTAAATAACTTCCACTTTCTAAAATTAAAGATTTATAATAGCAGAACAAAATAAATAAATTTTAAAAAATTAAAAAAAGAGGCAGTAAGAATTTTTAAAAATATTTATTATTATTTTTTTTTTTTGCTTTAAATTTTCTAAATATAGTACAAAGAAAGGGCATTTATAAAATTCTAAAAGCTCTTTTCATGACTTATTTTAAATCCTAATTTAGTTTTAAAGTTTATTTTATTCACTTTCAATTTTCCGATTGCTCATCTTAAAATCTGCTCAACAATGAAGTAAGTCGATTTCTGCATTTATTTTTCGAATTTCAGTATATTAGTAAAAAATAACCTAGTATATTATTTAAATATATTTACTTAAAACTCAGATTTCTTTTTTTATCCTTGAAGATACTTAAAAAAAGCTTTCATTTGATGCAATAGCTTACATCTCAATGTTTTATTTTAGATATAGATTATTGCAAATTATTTTTCCAAAAAGTATCCTATTGAGCCTTAGAACGTGTTTTGTCATTATAAGATTAAAAGAATCCGCCTTTTCGCTTTAGATAATGTAACTTTGTGATACCTGTGCCTTTTTTTTTTTCTCTTTTTTATTTTAAGGTTCGATTCCATTCGAAGGCGTATCTGAAAGGATCAACTCCATCTCCATTTCTTCTCCTTTTTCATTTTCTTTAATTCCGCAAAAGACAATTCGAATGAAATATAAACAAAAACAATAAAAACTCTTTGGCGAAAATAATAATGTTAAGTCAAAAGAATGGAAACGAAGGCTACGGAAATATCCGATGCAAGTATACTCGAAAGATTAGCAGTTATTTTTTTTTCTTTTTGTTCTGTTTAGAGAGAGAGAAAAAAAATACAAAGAACTGATAAGAACAGAAGCTCTATCACCTGTTCAATATTCCGAGCGCAAAGAAGAAAACATAGCTTTGTTGAAAATTTGAAATCGCATCTGCGTAATTGTATTACTTCAGACTTCAGCTTTTTCTATCATCATGATCTGTGTGTACTTTCAATTATATTTACTTTTTCGAAGCAAGATTCAGACAATAAATAAAGAACTAAATTACATTTATTAGTAAAATTGAATATTTTATAAAAGTTTCCTCAAATTGGAATTCGATTTCCTCATTATTTATTGTATATAAAATAACGTTTGCTGCATTTCTTTTTTTATTTTATTAATATTAATATATTCTAGTGCACATGCGAGCATAGCAAGCAGAAAAACATTCTGTGTTTTTAAACATAAATGTGATTGTTTTTAAACTAAATATGCACATACGTACATATGTATCTGTTAAAGTCAATATAAAACATTTATTTATGCCATTAAAATGTAAACCTGAACCTTGCTGAATTTATTATAAAGATATTACAAAGTATTTTAATCCATTTTAAGTACAAACTGTACTCTAGAATCATCAGAGGATTTTTATTCAGATACAAGTTTTATTCTTTTTTCGATGCTAAAAGAATCTCTAATATCTTTAGAAATTAGAAAAGAGGAAATATATTATTCTAAAATAATTAGATTAACCAAAATGATTTAAAGTAATAATGTATTTTTAGTTGAATTGATTGTGAAAAATGTTTTTATCTTGTGATCCAGAGTGGATATCAGCAAGTAGTTTATCAATTTCTATAGAACATCAAAGCCCTTTTTCTCAGAACGTTTTGAATTTCTTTGCCCAATTTGTCTTATGGAAATTTGAAATAAATAATTAAAAAAAAGGAATGAAAACTTCATAATTTTGTCAAACGTTAATCAATCTGTGTACCTTTTAATATCAAATCGTTAGCTTTATCAAGTTTTAAATCCATTTTTTACTGTATCACTGCAGTCATACCAACATTTTGTTGTAGCAACAAAAGAGTAAAAGAAGCCGTTGACATAATCTGTTTTACTGTATAAATGGAAACTTTATTTGAAAACAGATATATAATGATATTTAATAACATGAAACGAATGTACATGTATTGTTTTTACATTCAGTTTTTGTAGTTGAAAAATAATGACATTTTTAAGCACATGTTTTATTTGCTTAATGAAAGTGACATGAAATAAAGCAAAACATCACATAAAATGTAAAGACTTTATTGAACTCCTTTTTTATATATTGCTTTATAGTCGTTTAAATTTAATTCCAATTAATTTGTTAAACTAGATAAATGCCTAGTCATTAATCTAGTAATATCAAATAATTAAACTAAATTGAATGTCATAAAATTGTTTATTAAAACGTGTGACAAACAGATAGTAACATATTAACTTAAAAGTTTTAGACAGCTTCTTCACTTTACTTTTTAACTGTACACTCCGGTAATTTTTTCTAAAATTAGAAATATTCTGCTTTTTAAATCAGAAAGCAGAAATATTCTGCTTTCTGATGCTTAAACATTATTTCCTGCATTGTATTGTAATATTATAGTGCAACATTGCACATCTTGTTTAAAGCAAAACCTTCGTTGTACTATATTTTAAAAAGATATTAAGATAATTTAATAATATTTAAATGAAATTTGACTAAACTCTTTAGAATAAGAATCAGATGTGGACGAAATATTTTATTTTGGTAATTTAATTTTTATAACTATGTTAAATATTTCTCAGTTTCTTAACGTGCATTCAATTGCTTTCTTTTCTAATACACCTTAAGAATTTTAAATTAACATTTATTAATCATTTTTTGCAACATTATATTCTGAATTTTGATTGATGAATAAGATATTAAATGTCAAGCTGATTTATTTTATTATCTGAACAAAAGCTATTTATTCGAATTAAATGATTCTAGATTTTTATGATTCCAATTATTCATCCAAACCAAATGATAAGATACCATGCAATTTTCTTCCACTTATTCGGAGATAACAGATGAATAGTACTAAGAAGATACAAAGAGTTTTTTTTTCATGTGAAAGTTGAAACTAGCCTTTATTATAAACTCTTTTCAATTTTCATTTAGCCAGTTAGAACTATTGCGCTCTAATACATTGTTTTAATTTTTATTTCTTTATTTTGGTTTAGAACAATATAAGCTACCTCAACTCAGTTTATATCATGCCATAACTGTAGTGAAATTTATTTTATAAGCAAACATTAACTTGTAACGTTTTTTTGTTTTTTTTAATAAAATTTGAAGAATGATAATTAATTGACTGAAGAATAGTAATTAATTTTGATGAATTAGGATAATATCTTTTTGTAAGTTATTATATCTCTGAAACAAGCATTCGATTACAGATTTTATGATTGAACAGCCTACAACATATTTCAATATAATTCTGTTTTAAACGATATTTTTTTATAAGGATAAATTTACTGAACGATTTACAATAATGAATTAAACTATTTACAATAATGAATTGACAGAAGAATAATAATAAATTGACTGAAGAATAATAATAAATTGACTGAAGAATAATAATAAATTGACTGAAGAATAGTTATGAATTTTGATGAATTAGGATAATATCTTTTTGTAAGTTATTATATCTCTGAAACAAGCATTCGATTACAGATTTTATGATTGAACAGCCTACAACATATTTCAATATAATTCTCTTTTAAACGATATTTTTTTATAATGATAAATTTACTGAACATTTACAATAATGAATTAAACTATTTACAATAATGAATTGACTGAAGAATAATAATAAATTGACTGAAGAATAGTAATGAATTTTGATGAATTAGGATAATATCTTTTTGTTAGTTATTGTATCTCTGAAACAAATATTCGATTACAGATTTTATGATTGAACAGCCTACAACATTCAATATAATTCTCTTTTAAACGATATTTTTTTCTGTTAAAGAAATTTTTCTATAAAACTTTTCATTTTTAGAAACTCATAATATTTATTTACATTCAACTGAAACAATCTTTTTATTTTATTTCTAAAAATGTGTTTGTCCAATATTAATTAAATTCAAATTCTTTAAACCAATCAAACACCTAAGGAGAGAAAAAAAATGAACTTAAATGTTAGTCCATATATTAAAGAATTAGCTAAAAAAAATTCAATAAAGAATGAATTCCAGTCTTTTTTTTTATATTTGTACTCAGTTTATAAAACTAAAAAATTTCATATGTAGAGCTTCTTGCATGGTTGAAGTTTTTTTTTTCAATGTTTCAACACCTTATCTCGTTTTAGCAAATATTAGAATTTATTTACTATTTAAATTTTAGCAATTATGAAATAAATATATTTCCAATTCCTTCAAACTAAAACAGTATATTTCTTGAAACAGTTTATATGAAACAATAATTACTTTAAGAATAAAGCCTTCATAATACAATATAATTTTGTATCTATAATCAAATTTTGGCAATTTTTCCTTGACAATCATGATTAATTTTATTTTTTTTTATTCCATTTTAAATAAAATATTTTGAAATCTAGATCAGCAAATCTCACATTTGACTTTATTCGGTAAAAATGCATCACTCTCAATTTCAAACTTTTGAAATAATGTTACTTAAAAAAAGTTATAATTATCATATACTTTTTATTTAATTTGCAATAAGAACTTTACCTAATTATTCTCAAGAATTAGAAATATATTTTAATAGAGAATAATTTTTTGCAAATTTAATTTAAAATCTTCTATTATCTATTCATTTTAAAGTTCAATACCGAGATGTTATTTCCGAAAAATATCTTGCGTATTTTTTCTGTATTTGGGAGACATCTTATAAGATTGTTAATTCATTAAATTCTGAAAATTTCTTTCTTTTTTTCCTTAAGATTTTCGTTCGTAAAATTTTCAAAAGAAATATAACAACAGGTTATAAGCTAGTTATAAACTAGCATAAAAATAATATCGAGTTTCAAATTATAATTTCAATATTCAGTATTTTATATGCACTTTAATTAATAATTATTTAAGTGAAAATTATTTGCAATTTTGGAGTTGAATGATTTTGTATGAAATTAGATACATTGATGATGTTTTTCATTAGTTGAAAGTAATATCATTTTCAATAATAACTCGAATAAAAGCAATTTTGCAACTTACTTATTTACTTCAGTTTGGTGATTTAGTCTTAAAAAAAGGCTTTTTTTTTTCTTATTGTGATTCAAATTAATTACTGTAGAATATCATTCAAAATTTTTAATTATTTCTTAATTATTTCTAAAACTTTTTTAAGGTTACAACATTGTGTGGTTTCTTAGAAAATGAAATACAGTTTTTATACCTTTTTTTTTCATATGTAATATAAAAGATTTTATGCAAAAGTAATATTTGAAGGGAAAAAAAACCCGGAAAAATCACCCAATAGGAACAACAAATTTTATACCGCAATTTTTTACATGCGTTTAAAAATTTTCGTTAATATCTTGCTTTTTTTATAATTAGAAATGAATTTACAAGTTTTCATTGAAGTGATTACCATAAAGTCAATTACCATAAAGCCCTCTAAATTGTTAAATGGTTTCAATTTGAGATTTCAATTTCAAGCAGATCATTTTATTATTAATTTATGCTAAACTATAAAGTGTGAAAGATTTTCTTAGTAATATTTAGAAATTCAAGAAAATTTTAAGCAAAGGTCAATGTAATCCAGTTATGAAAATGGATTATGTTGTATGTATGTAATCTATCTAATGTTGTATGTATGTTGTATATTGAAATCCAGTATGGATTATTTTGCTTCCATGTATATCAAATCAGCAATAAAATATTTATAGCTTTAGGATTTCTTTATTGCTAAAATATATTTGTTTTTTTCAATTCCTACCATTAGCTTCACACTCTCTCTATATATATCTTGTTCAAATTTTCAATCGTTAGTAAAATACTTTTTACTCAGCCACTTTCAATACTTTTTATTCATTCCAAATTTAAATGCATTTTTTAAAAAACTTGTAGTGGATGACACTTGATGCTAATACTTCTCCAATATTAATTAATTAATTAAATTTGTCCAGTAATTTCTATTTTGTCACCAAAGTCGCCAAATCCGTCGCCATATCGCCAAATGGTCACCAAGTTTGTCGTCAAGCTCTATTTTGCCATTTAATATGGTAATTTTATCATATGTATATACATATTTATATTAACTGTAATTATTTTATTAAAAGTTACTAAATTTTTTTTGTTGACCTAAATAGGAATTGACTTAAAATATTTTTTTCATATATTACTTTTTCTTAAAAATATAACTGTTTTTATTTGTTGCATTAAGAATATTTAATAAAATTCAATAATAGAAATTTTTTATTACCGAGATAAGTGAAAAAATTAAATATCCCTTAATGATAGATTATTTTAACGAAATGTTATGAAAAGCAGAGATCTTTGTTATGTAAGCAAATTAGACAATTTCCTGAGAGATTCTGTAATCGGCAAGCTTATAATCTCTGTTTTAAAAATTAAAATAAACATTTAAAAAGACATTTTCAGAGAGACTAGAAATAAAGATATTTGTATTTATGCCTAAAGCTGAGAAATTGTTTTATGTTTTTCATAAATGTCATTTGTTTTTTGTAAAAATTACTCAATTTCTAAGTTGTTATAGGAAACTCGCACATAGCTACACTGTAAACTTGATGTAAAAATCAAACTCATATTTAACATTTATTTTTTCAACTCTATTTTGTACTTCATTCTTAAAAAAGTGTTTATTAGGTATTATGTGATAAAAATGAATGTGTTCTGAAAATAAAAATCCATTTTACAAAAATACATCTTTATTGGATACGTCGTATCCTATTAGGAACTAAACACCAGGTGTTTATTATTGCAATCAGCCTATAGAGCCTTTCTTCTTATTTTCTTCAAAATCCGATGGAAACCAACGTCCACGAAATCTCATTCAGTGCTTCTTATATTCTGAAACGACATAAAAAATTCCAAAATATTAATAAAGAATCAAAATTTTGAAACTGAATTGTGGTAAAAACGAGCTTTAATTATGATTTTTTATTTAGAAACTGAATATGCACAATATTAATGAGGAATATAAAATTTGAACCTGAATTCTGACAAAAACAATCTTCAATTATGAGTTTTTTTGGCACCTGAATATACGAAATATTAATGAGGAATGTAAAATTTAAAACTAAATTTTGATAAAAACGAGCTTCAATTGTGATTTTTTAAAAAAATTTCTTTCAATTATCTGATTTTAAAGTTCCTGCATCATGTGAAGTGTTTGTTTAATAAAGTAATATGATTAAAATCTAAGTTAAAAGATTATAAATCTATAGAGAAATATCGAAAATTCATCCAAAAAAATCTTTTTAGAATTTGAACGGCTTCAAAATATCTGGAAATAACTCGAACAGATTTCCAAAACTTTGCTTCTTAGTATATTATTACTATGCATTGAAAAGGAAAATTAAATCAGTCAGAAATGAAGCTGAAAATATTATATTTTCAAAATCATTGTAAGGAATTTTTATATGTATATGTATAAAAAATCAGACTAAACAAACTATACCATCCAATTAATTAAATAAGAAAAGATTATAAAAGCAAAACAATAAAAAAAATTGCATTATAAATTCATGATAATAAAGAATATTTTTGGGTTGTCTCCAAAAGAATATCATATTAACACAGATAACAATAATGCATATTATTAATTTGAAAAGTCTAAAAAAATCTCTTTATACTTGAAATTTAAAACACTCAGTGTATATGATCTGCAACCTCTTGCTAATTTTTGTTTGCATATAAATAAAGTTATATAAAATATCAGCAACTCTCAAACTCAAAACGAAATTTTTTTGTCTAGAATGGCTTTCAAAATATTTAGTTCGTGAGGATTAGCTTACAGAATCTTAAATACAAAAGACTGCACCTTATTAAGACTTGTGAAACCGAAAAACTTTTAAATAATTGGCAGCTGCAGCTGGATCACATTTTTCGGAATTCTTAAAAGCATATTTATTTCAACACTTTGCAAAAAGACTTCATCTTAGTAATGAATAGCATCTTTTTTTTCCATTAATTTATCCTGATGCAAGCAAAAGATGATACCGGATTATAAATTTAATAAACAGAAGAAATAGTTTCTTTTTTAAAACATACTCTTTCGATAGGATAATTTTTTTTTGTTATATTTAAAATATTTATTTAATTCTACATATCTTAGTCTCAAAAAAAGAATTGAACTTTTGTTCATAAATAAGTATTCCTGTCTATTAGAAGTGAATTTCGGAAAATGCCAATTAACTTTGTTTATCTAACAGTTTGAAAGAGGGATTATTTTCCAGCAATTTTACAATTATTTAAATACATTTCGTAATTATTTATAAATGAATTGATTGTTTCTTTTTAAACCGCAGCGAATGATGAGTTTTCTGTAAAAAGATTTTGTTCGATGATTGTCCTTTCTTCGAACTATTTTCCATTATTATGCAGAAATAAAATATTTTGACGAGCTAATATATCATGACCTTACTTTCTGCCTTTATATTCAAGTTTTTATTTATTATTCAAATTCTTCTATCTGTTTTTTTTAGACGCATCGATGTAAATAAATAAAAGAAAAGAGGGAAGTGGAATTCAGAATAATGTTATAGAGTTTATAATATCTTTGAGTTGACGCATATGTTATTATCTTTTACTTAATCTTGTTTTAATAGTTACATTAAATTAGAAAAATCCAGTCAAACCTCTTATGACACCTTTCCTGATTTCATGATAACTACATATAAAATGTATGACAACCTCTTGATAATAAGGCATCCTAACAATGTTTTACTAAAAAGCGATGCCAAATTACAGATTATATAACACAAAAAAATAACAATATATTACATATTTCGTTCCAAGTAATCACTGACATCAACATAGCTATTCGAATGTTCTTTTTTCATCTTTTCATCGATAATAAACAAATCTATAAGCAGTGGAGACCGCTTGTAGTGATCACTTTGAGTATCTGCATTTTAATAATTACATATACATACATCTGTGTGATTAATACATCTAAAATGCTTTAAAAATAATACAATTCTTTAAGCATAGAGACACACAGAAAAAAACAGACTATACATCATTTGTAATATTCATTTATTTCATCGATAAGTTAATTCTTTGTACTTTCATGGAAAGTTAACGATATTATTGAGTTATCAAGCATTCATTATATAAAACTGTCATATGAAAAAGATTCATCATGATACGTAAGTAAAAGATTCATCATGATATTCTCTAATCTTAAGGTTCGAAGGGTTTGCAGAGTTTCGTAGACTGATGGTGATTTCTAATCTGGCTCTTCTTCATCGGCATTGTCCTCATGCTGTACGTCATCATTTCTTCGATAAATTGTTTACACTGTAATTTTTTTAGTTGTCTCTTAAGGGAACTGGGACGTTTTTACCTTCAAAAAATCGATTTTTCAATTTTAGCCCTAAAAAATAGAGTAAATTGTGCTGATTCCGGCAATGTATAACATGTAAAGTTTTGAAATACAGAAAGCTCATAAATTAAATTTAAAAAAATGTAAACAAAGGTGCCACGCCCCTTTTTAAAGGGACTGCATTTGATAACAACGAAAAATTTGGGTTTTTTTAAACATTTTTTTTAATTTTAACATTTCCATAAAGGATACGAATTACTCAACAAAGTAACTTCGAAGTTTACAAGCTGCGTGAACTTCTATTTTGTTTACATCGTGCCTGTTCTTTTGTTTTGGGTTTCGTTTGTTTCTGATATTCTTACGTTGCTTGGCCTTTATTGTTTTCATCAAATTACATTCATATTTCTAGTTGTTTTTCAAATAACATAAGTAATAAGGATGCCTAGACGTAAGCAGTTTGGAAAGCGGAAATTACACCCTAATCAGTTTTCTGAAAATAAACAGAATGTGATGCCTACTGATTGCGAGTTGTTGAATGCAAGTGCGTCGAAAAGAAAATTGAATAGCAGTGAAACAGCTTTCTGTTTCTACGAAAAATGTTAGCTATGTGAAATATCTAGGGGATGGTGATTCTAAAGGATACCAAAAAATTAGTGATTCTAAAGTGTATGGGGAGGAAATAATGGTCGAGAAATTGGAGTGCATTGGTCATGTCCAGAAAAGAATGGGAGCAAGGTTAAAAACCTTAAAAAATAAGCTCAAATCAACTAAGTTAGCAGATGGAAAGAAAATTGCAGGACGTGGTCGACTTACAGATGCAGAAATTCCGCTAATTCAGAAATATTATGGACTAGCAATAAGAAGGAATGCTTCTAAGTCAGTGACTGAAATGTCCAAATCAATTTGGGCAATATATTTCCACAAGATTTCAACCAATGCCAGCCCTAACACGGTTTGTGCCCTTTGGGCTCTGACAGTTGGTGCGGATATAACAGAAGTTTAATAACTGGTGATAAGTATGTTCATAAGCATTATCTTCCAGAATCTGTTTTGCTGGCTATTAAGGAGGTTTTCAGGGAGTTAACTGACAAAAATCTTTGTCTAAATGTCTCCATGGGCAAACTCAAAATCCCAATGAGAGTTTCAACAATTGTGTATGGGAAAGAATTCCCAAAAACACATTTGTAAGGATTAATACTTTGAAGATAGGAGTTATGGATGCTGTGCTGTGTTTTAATGATGGTGTTTCTAGCATAATTGAAGTCCTTAAACACTTGGGTATTGCACCTGGAAGAAATACATGTGAGGCCTTGAAAAAAATCGACATTTTACGCATTAAAGAAGCTGAAATTATGCACCAAAAAGTTAGTAAAGAAGCTAGAACACTTAAAAGACATAAAAAAAAGGGTATCTGAAGCTCAAGAAATGCTACAGCAAGATGAGTATGGGCCAGGAAAGTTTTAATAATGAAAATATTTTAATTTACATGTAAATATAAGGTTTTTTGCTGATTTCTCAAAACATCTTTTTTCCAAATTGAGGTACGCTTAGAAAAAATTTCTTGCATTACACATACATCAAATTTTCTAATATGATATATATAACCATTAGGCATATGTTAAACCTTGTTTTATAAATTTTTGAGCAGTAATATTAATTTTAGGTGATATTTCTATAAAAAATTATCACGTATTTTTGAGATTTTCCTGATATGTGATAGTAAATATTTTTTTAAAAATAATTATTTGAATATATTAAAATGAAAATGATTTCACTGCAATCATAGAACTTTTGTTTACATATTATAACAATTTTGGAATGATTTTAGACAGAAATGTGTTATACGAGCGTACCAATGTGTATATATGTATGTAAACATTTCCGTATCACAACTCATTTTCGACATGTTATGAAAATAAAAATACTTTAAGAAATAATTATTTTTGAGTTATTTTATAATTACATCATTATACTCTTTCAATTTGTACAATATATTAATTTAGTTTAAATTTTTATTTGGAAAAAATCTCCTTTGTTTAATACTGAAATATTGCCAGTTTTCGCTGTCGAGAACGTCCCAGTTCCCTTAATTTACTTCAGTAATGATCCAGGCTTCATACTCTTCTTCGGAAAACTCTGTTGGCATTTCAATGAATCATGGTCATCCTCTTTATTAGTCTTAATAAATCCTTCACGGACATCGAAATTGATTGTCACAAGCAAATCACTGATCACTAGAACCTGTAGCTTTTATCTGAACTTAGATACGACAGATTCGGCCTTAGCTATTTTCATCAGTACAACTGATTGATCTTACATTTGTGATAACTGAAAGTGGCTGTATGCTTTCTTAATAGAAGAGAAGTTTTTATATATTCATTCAAATGTTCAGTAGCTGTAATGATTAAAGACATTCTATAGCATATAATATAGTACAAATAAAGTTTTCTGCTTTAACACAATATAGATTTATATCAAAAGATAGATTTCACGACATTATGACGTCACTTTACAACAATTTCGAAACAGAAAAATTAACCACATTAAAGGAAGATAGAATTTAATAAGAACTAAATAGAAAATTCATCTGTTATTGAATTTTGTTTTCATATATAAGAATTACTATTTTCTTTCCTTCTTCTTTCAAGTCAATTTTTTTTTAAATATAAGGAATTGTGTAACTCAATGATGTCTTAAAATGCTGATACTCATAATAATTCGTGTGTTTAAAGTTTTTTTAAATGCTTTAATTTTTCTTTAAATGTATTCAGCAACAATTAATTCTATAATAGTATTTTTTTAATTCCAAAAAAAAATTTAAGTCACTTTTTATTTTAATAAAATTTACAAAATTGTTGCTCGTATGCATTTATTGATTCTAAGTATTTATAGAAAAAAATAATAAGTTTTGAAGTTATTGGTAAAAAAATAAGAAAGTTCTTTAAAATTATTATTTAAGATCTCGTTTGCAAAAGTTTGCTTCTTTCAGAGGACTTTTTTGTCGCATTTTTAGTAAAAAGGGTAGGAAAATACAGATTTTTTTCACAAAACATGGAAAACAGAGCATATTAGTTAACAAAAAATAAAATTACCAAAACTTTTCTAACTTCTTTATTAGAAACAGCCATGTATTTAAAGCTAGACCGAGACAACTAATGCTACAAAAATAGTAAAATTTTTGAGTTTTTAAAAATTTTTAAGTGCAGCTAATTTATGGAAATTATTATTTATTTTAGGGAAAAATAGTTATGTCTTAAAAGGATTTAGCTAAAAAAAATAATAAAAAGACAATTAAATTTCATGTTTCAAAAAATAACAAACCATGAATACTTTTATAACTTACATTTATTTGTTAAGTTACAACTCAAAGTCATGCACAAATACAACTAATGTGATTAGATCTATCTGAGCACCTGGCAGTTTTTTTATTAAAAATACATGATGACAAACACTCGAATTATTATTGCAAAATAATCCAATAAATGCAGTAGCTTGAAAAAATTGATCCAATCATATAGAAGCATGATTGAAAAACGTGATGACGAAATCATTTTACGATATCTTCTGGATTTATTCATATTCTTGAAAGCGCCTAACTTAAAAATAAATTGATAAATTACCCCACCAGAGAAAAATGTGCAAAATGCAGCCAGCTGTCCTGTGTGTAAAAGATGCTTTTTATAAGAGCCAATTTCTTTCTTCCTTTACTTTTCTAGTGATGCACTTAAGTGATACGCCTATATTTTACGGATCATTGTTTTATTTTGCAATATTTCCCAAATAAAAGGATTTAAAAGCAGAATTCCATAATAAAACAGCTTAGAGAACGAGTGATACGCGTAATGTTCAGCATTCGCCCCTCCTTTCTTTTTGAATGTGATGTATTATTCCGGTTAACCATCTTACTTTCACGTTCGTTCCATTTTCTCTGTAAGCTCATTTACGACGTCGAATTTTCCTTCGAAAAACTGTTGCCACTTCTGTCGGACAAAATAACTTAAATAAACAACTTGACTTGGCGTGCTGGTTGGTAAACGCGCCACACTGAAGGGAAAATAGGGTGAAAATTCAATTTAACGTTGACGCTCTTTTCGCTACAGGGGAATATTGCATGTGTGCATGCATTTTGGCTCTATTTTTTGCTTAGTTTTCCCATTTCATACTCCAAAGGGGTTATGCAAATAAAATCATGCGCGAAACCTCCAGAGTAAGGACAATGCGCTTTCGGAGGGCCAGTTTAAGCGAAATTCTTTTTGCGCTGATGTTTTTTCTTTGAAAGGACACTGTTTTGATATACATCTTCTTTATATACACAAATAAATAAAAAAACCAAACTACTTATGCACAAACGTGCTTCAATAGGAACCCCATTTGTGAAAACTCGCATTAATTTAGAATACGCTTAGCTTACTCCATTACGGTTTTCACTCGCTTAAAATGAGATTTTTGAATCACAATCGTGACGAAATTTTTGTAAAAGTATTTATAGTAGTAGTTGTAGTACTCGTAAATAGGGTTAACTCGTTTTTAAAAGGTGCATTTTCTTGCACAAAATCAATTTAGATAAAAATTGGTAGAAACGGTAACAAGAAATTTCCAAATTATGCATTCGTCAAAACAATGAAATAAAAGACGGAAGACTTGATTTTCGATAAAAACGTAAACCAGTTTTGTAATTTTGCCAGACTGGAGGGGAATACATTTGATGGACAAAAGCTCAAAGATAAAATCATTTGATAAAAAGCGAGAACGAGAGTATCAAATTTTTAAATAAATAAATAAATGAATATGAAGATAACGAAATTGGGTAGATTTAACGCTATTTATGGAAATAGAAAAAATATTTCCTGTATTTTACTAAATATTTTTTTATTTTTGTCAGAGAACTCTTTCAACAAAGAGAATGTACTCGTTTGTCACTTATAATAACTTTAGACAGTTTTTCCTCATTGTTCCTTTCATAAAAAAATAAGTTCTTGTCTTTTTATTCAAAAGTAAGTTTTATCAGCACTTTCAAAAAAAATACAAGCTTTTAAATATGTATAAAAAAAGAAGAATTTGTCGATCTAGTCAGAAACAGTATGGCAATTTTTTTTCCTGCTTTGTTGAACAATCTTCATGATGGATAAAATACAATTTTTACCTTTCTATCATGATTTATTAAAAAAATATATAATTTTTAGTAAAGTGATAAATTAAGGCCATAACTATATTTAGTTTGATACTTTTGTATGACGATTCGCAATTCTTTTATTAAAGCATTTGTATCAAAAGAGGAAACAATTATTCTTAGAGCTTAAGGTAATTCTTGGATTATTTCGAAAAGACATCAAGAATTTTCAATTTGATAAAATATTTATAATATTACGATAAAAAAGCTTTTTTGACTAAAGTTACTCTGAGCTAAAATTAACTAGTTTCAGTTAAATTTAAAATATAATCAGCTTTATCACAATATAATCTCAAATATATTTTTAGTAAAGAATATTTTTTAAAACTGATTAAAAATATAGCAGATTTCAAATAAATAACTAGTCTTTGAATAAATAAGATTTCTTTTTCAATAATAGTTAAAAATTTTAAGGTTTATTAATTGGGAATCTATGAAATAACTTTTTAACTTGTCAAAGAATTAAAAAAAGGAAAAATCTATTATATTTTTTTAAAATAAAAGAATACGCTAATTAAAGCTAAGTTGAGCACTTAATTAATGTATATTTTTTTCATTAAAGAGAGAGAAAAGATTTTGTCATTTTTTTTCCTGTTTTCCCCAGGCTTACCCAAAGTTAATATTCAATGAAAATTTTACGATATTTCTGGCTTTTATAATATGTAAATTCAGATACATTGCGGTATACACAAGTTTATGAATTAAATGATAAATTTTGCATAAATATATAAAAGAATAAATAAATTATTTATTATAAATTGAACTAGTTTCATTCAATAATCCGATCGTTAAAAATGATGGACCGTTAAAATTATTTTTAAGAATCATTCACCATTTTGCAGTTACATCATACTCAATCATATTTAATCAATCATTTATTGCAATTTTTGAAAATATTAATTTCCTTGCCTCCACTAAATTTTGTATTTTGAAATTTACTAAAAATTAATCATTCTAAAGAAAATTTTTAAATTACAATTACATAGTAGGAATGTTTATTTTTTCAAAGTCTTTTGTATCTGAAAATAATTAATATTCTCGGATTGTTAAAGAAATTATTTGATGCAAAAATTAATTTTAAGTCATTCATGTATCTTTCTGCAGCAAATGATTTGGAAACTTATAGGTCAAACACGACTTTTTTTAATAGATTTTTTTAAACTCTTTATTTATTCATATTCGAAGCATTTTGCACTTATCAATAAAATTACTAAGATTATATTAACAAAAACATTTAAATATTCCTTTTAACTTCAAAATCATTTCCGATTTTCAGAATCAAAAAAGAAAGGCTAAAAAGCTTCTTTATAAAATGATTACAATCTTTTATTTTGCTGCTTCACATCCATTATTAGCACATGTAATATAAAATAGAAATTTTCAGAACTAATAGTTATTTGTATTTCTGGGCAAAGTAATCTGATATATCGTTGAATATTCCTATTAAAACAAATGAAATGCAATAGATTAATGCATTTCCATTACATTTAAATTAAATTTAAAATATTCAACAATCCGTTCAAAGTGCTATTTGTGATTTATTCTTTCTAAATGAATATTTTAATAAAGTGTATAAATTTTATAATTTTTCCATCTGCTAATTGCTTAAGTAATGTAAGCATTTTCGCTTTTCTGGCTATTGAAGATAGAAAAATATATCAAATACATTACAAAAAAAAAACAAATCAAATGCTGTTATCTTCCGAATTACTTATTTAAAACTTGCAGTCTTGAATTTTTGATCATAGTTTTTCATCATATCACAATAATTGGCTCTGCCTTTGTTTGACTTGTGAAGTAATAAGAGTTAATTGAGAAATGCAAAGTATAACTACTAAATAAATCTAAGTAAAATAAATCTTCAATTAAAATAATATCTAATTGGTCATTTTTCGTGATAAACACAAATATATCCAATGTTTACCACAGATTAATGATGAATTTATAAACAAATTAAGTAAAATTGATTGATGTCATTATTTTATGACAATAGTTTGATATTTAATTTCACCTTGTCCTTTATTATTATGTATATATCTATCAAATAAAAACGAAAATAGTTATAACTTTCAATCCTGTAAATATCTTATAAAACAATAAAAATATTTTAATTCACAAATTACAGTTTCGTAGATTTGGAAAATTTGGAGAATGAATTTTGAACAGTAAACATCATGCTTAGTATTATTATCATATATTGACTGTAAAAGATGTCATTTTAAATATTAGTATTTTTTCTTATCTAGAAATCTTTTTATTTAAATTTATATTTGTATAATGAAAATAGTATTTAAAAAAAGATGTAAAATAATAATATTTTAACGGATGCATTATACTTCAGAATCACTTACTCTTTTCTCAAAAAATTCATTTAAAAAGTCTACATATAGCCGCAAATTTTTTAAAAAAAAATCCATTTTAATAAATTATAGCTGTATTATTAAATGAGATCAAAAATTTCAAGAGCTTTAAATGAATCCTATATGATTTCAAATAGTGTTGGAACGATGAAATTAAGAATAGAAGGAAACTGAAAAAAAAATTCCAGTCAGAATTATTTTGTTATTTTACATTGTGTTTACTTTATTTTCAAGCTCCACAGAGAAAGTAAGACGTCCAATAATCGTCATGCAAAATATAATTCGTAATTAATTGGAGCTAAATTATTTTAACTTTGCTTTTCGTCAAAAACTTAAAACAGACCATGACCCTTTTCTTTAGATTTAATTGATTAAATACTTTATTTGAATTTTAAAAGTAAGAGAGGCCTTGAAAATTATTGAGTATCACTTATTGATAATTACATTATGAAGCAGATAATTATTGTCCCACCGTGCTACCACAACAATTTGTTAAATCTCAAACCTGCTAGTTCCGTTATGGGCAAATGCTACACTTTTTTCGTTTAATTATTCATTGATTATTTGCTATATTTGTAGTTCACAATCTTTTTTACAATATATAAAAATAATATTTTAGTGAATGCAGTTTTCCGTTAAAAAGTAAAGAGATAAAGCTTATCGAAATAATGTGCGTGAATTTTGTACACTTGAAACTTTCCTTGCTTCAAGTATTAGACAAATGAAATATCTGAAAAATGTAGAAAAAAAAAGGGGGATTTATTCCTGAAATAAGAGCTTAAAAGCAGAAAAGCTATGCTTAAAGCTTAAAAGCTATGTTTAGAAAAGCAGTTATAAAAAGAGAAATAGATTGAACTATTTTATTTGTTTCGTCGAAAAAAAAGATACCGCTTAAAAATAATGATTAAATATTTTAAGGACCAACTGTTTTCATCGGTAGATAAACAATTATTGAAAAACAAAGCCATTCGTCCACAAACAAAATATTAATATTACTTGTAGATCGAAATAGAAACAGGAGTAAAAAATAAACAGTATTTTCTTAAGCTAAGAATGCATTCAACTACAAATCCTTTGTTTTGAAACATTTTAAAATAAATGACTAAGTGGAATAATGAAAAAGTGAACAATTATGAAAAATGTTTAAAATGCAGTTAGAATTTGCTTTTATAAAATATAAAAATTTTATTTTATAAGAAATAGATCCTTTCTATAAAATATTCATTTTTTTGTAATCATATAAATTAAAATTAGTCAGCTGAAATGAAATTAAACATTGTCAAGTAATTAATTTTAACAATTATTGTTATAAGGAATTTTCAAAGAAAATTATCAGTGGAACGAAGGCAATCTCAAAAATGTAATAAAACGTTTTGAGGAAGAAGACTTTAACTATGGAAAAAAAATAATTCATAGGGGAAAAAAAGAAAAGAAAACATCGAATGCTTCACAGATTTTCAGATGAAATTTTAAATTCCTGCAACAAAATACAATAAAATGTTTTTCTGTAATATGCTTCTATATTTTCTTTTGTTTGACTTTCAGAACAACTTGAAATTTATTAAAACTTTCTCATAGATCACAATTAATTTAATAGATCACTATTAATCACCGTATATGTCTCTTCAAATTTTAAAATATCCTACACATACAAGGCATACATTTTCAATTTGTCAAGTCCACAAACTTCTAATTTTGTGTCTTCGAGATCTGAAACTTCAGATCGGTATAGACATACATGATTACTGGTTATTAAATAAAGCGCCATAAATTGGAGACACTGAGGAGAAGTGCCAAGCACAAAAGTTTGTTTTTAAGTACAAATTTTCAAATTTATCACTAACTAGGCATCATACCTTCAGCACCGCTTGCGTTTATCTGTCCCATATATTGGTAAGAAAAAACAAAAGACTAGTTGTTGTTGTTTTTTTTCTTACCAACTACTTTTATGTTGCAAAATTTTTATATTTAATACCTTAAAAATTATAAAACCTTCAACTGTAATTAATTATTAAGCTAAAAATTTCAGATGAAAAAATTTTGAGTCTCAAATTTGGCTGATATATGTAAAGACGGCCTGGAACTAATAACTTATTATTAACTCCTGAAGAAACATCGAGTTTTCATCGCATAATAGTTTTTTTAAGATATTAAATCTTATTTTAAGAAATTAATAATGTTAAAAGAAAGAAATATGAAATACCTTTGGTCTCAAATAATGATCTGTTGTCTTAATAATTGATGCAATAATACAAGTAGACGTCTTAATCTCAATTACTACCAAAAACAAAATTCCAAGAAAAAAATTCAGAATATGCGCAGGACAACAATTTTCACGGAGTAAAATGCAACCTACACATTGAAAAATAAATCCAAAATGTATATGAAGAGAAACATATTTAAAAATATTTTTGGTTATATTTATTTATCTTTTTGCGGAGATATTTTGACCTTTTCTTTTCAGGTTTTAAGATGTGCTTTCATATTTGCTCTATTTCAGGAACCGTATTATTCAAATTTTCTTTAACGTGCAATTCAATATTTAAACCGAATGTCTGATGTTTGAGCTTGATGATTGGCAACAAAGGCAACAGAAGAGAAAAAAACCATCAATTCAATGTATTACAAAAGCCAATAAACTTAGGAAATAAAGTGCTAAAAAAATAAGTTTGATAATACATTTTTAAAAGTATGAATTTGAAGCTAAAATATATAATAATGTAATATATAATATGTAATAATGCAATAAAATATGCTATAAAATATGTGATAATGCAATATAAACTGATACACGTAACTGGGAAAATAAAAACTTTTTCAACGGCCCAAACTAAAAAAAAAATCAATAAAGAAAAGGCATGCGATGTGTCAGGTCATCATATTAAAATCTTTTAAGTGCCAAAATATGAGACAAAATTACTCCAAATTGTTAAAGAAATTACAACAGTTTTAAAAGACGGTGTTTAATGGTCAGTTACAGCACGCGCATATTAAAATCTTATCTTTTACTTTACATGTTAAAAATAAAAATAGAGTATTTTGACATTAAGATTGGCACGCAATTGGAAAATGATATATGTGATTTATCAGTAATATATAATATTCCGACAAAAAAAAATGAAACCGATAAAAATTGTTTAAACTAGTTTTGAAAAATTTATTAAAAAATCAGAGAAGAATAATACGGTTATAAAATTGATGTCACTATAAAGCTAACTTTCCATTGTTAAGATTGCGTAAAAATGTTTTTTTGAAATGTACTTTAATCAAAAGTGAAATCGTTCAAATTCAAAATCTTTCCCATTTCACCTTCTTTAGAGGATTGTAAATTTTTTTTAAAAATTTTAATTAATCATCCTATTGGCTAAGAAACATTTATGCCGAATTTCGTTCGAGTTCGTCAAAGGACATCAAGCTGTATAAGATTCAAAGAAAAAAACAAACATAAAAAAAAAACAAATTTCCAATTATGTGTATAAATATATAAACTCTAACTAATAACTAAACAATAACTAAAACAATAAACTCTATTGCTGTAATTGTGTAATTGTAGAGAATAAGTAAGGAATAAAGATCAAAATAAAAAATGTCCGCAGCAGAATTATCGATTTCTGAATTGAAAATAATAAATAAGGAATAAGAAGCAAAATGAAAAATGTCCTCAATAGTATTCTAAATTTCTTATATACTTTGAATTAGGATATTAATGTAATTTAACATTTATTGAATTTATACCCAATATGCAGGCATATTAAAGTGAATGAAGCTTAACAATAAATATATACTAAAATAAATCATTTTAACCGCTGATGTAATACTTGATTTAAAATAAATTTACATTTCCGAAGAAATATCAGTTACAGAAACTCACAATTTCTGTTATAAAATTTAAAACTTCAACTTAAGATTATAATTATTTTTTATTAGCTCGATGTTGACACTTATAAAACTTGAATATTGTTGCTTCAAATGGCTTAATCTTTTTGTTTTTAACTTCCTTTCAAAGTGTATTAAGATGAATATACGAGGTACTTGATTGATCTGTTTATACAGACTGTAGAATCAACGATTTTATTCGATGCTAGAATCCATCAGAATTATATTCGAATTATAATTTTTCAGCATAACATAGAGAAAAGATTAAAGGATTAAACCAGCGTTTCTTTTTCTTTTAACTATTCACTTTAGAAGGCCAGTTAGTTCCTTGGAATATTAATTGTGTTTAGTTTGACACCAACTTATGATTCACTCAAAATAAAGGAATTATGATAATTAGACACGTGCTATTTTAATGCGCTTATTTTATTTATTGTGTGAATAAGCTTTGTCAAGTCCTATCACATTGCCGCAGCATTCAGATCATAACCATCTGGGCAAATTACCTTTTAAATGCACTTTGTTTTTCACCACAATTCACCTTATCTTCTTACCGAACTTCGCCATTCGTAATTTAACCGTTTTATTTTTTACACAAATTTGATAGATAAGCAAAATCTTTCCTTAACTTTCTACTATGAAAGAAATCACGTTATTAAATATTTGATGAAACAGCAATAACGGTTTGGATTTCATTGCAAAAATAAAACATATTGTGGAAAATTTTGAAAAAAATATTTAAAAATAATGATCGAAATATTGTAAGGATTATACAAAAAATAAAATGTTATAATAAAGATAATTTTTTTTTTGAAATTTTCAACAGCGAGAAAAATATTTTTGTGCAATAATGCTTCAAGAAGTCATCGCGGAAAAAAAGATGAAATATCACTTTATTTTTAATTAATTAAAATTAAGAAAAGAAATTATTCTAAAGTGTACATTTTTGTACCAAATTTATAAATACTTGGTCAAACGCTTTAGTCAATAAAGCTCCAATACACACTCATACATATATGCACATACGCGCTCGCGCTCGCACAGGCACGCAGAGAGAGAGAGAGATTGTCTTTTATTTTTAGTAGAGAAAGGTAATAGAATAACAAATAACGAAGACTTTTAAACTCAACAACATTCAATTACTATATCTGAATAATATTTTCAGAATTTATATCTAGTGAATAGAACCATAGTAATTGGAAAAAGCAAAAATTCTTATATACCTGCAACAAACTTTTAAAATGTCTAAAAATAAAAAATAAAAAAATTTAAATAACGGTACAAATAGTTATGGGTTTTTCTATTTGAAATTATAAAGATAAATTTGCAAACATAAAATCACTTACGATCAAACCTACTTTCATTAAATTAAATTCTTTAAATCCAGCTTATAAAAGTAAAGTAAAACCTTTTAAATTGAACCCAGTTTTCAAACTGATAGGGAAATCTAAAGCACATAAATAAAAATATCATTCAGAGCTACTTCATTAAACCAATTTTACCATAAAAATGAAAGAAAAAATTTTATGATTTTTCCCCCTTCTTTTCTCTATCGATCTCTAAAATCAGTGCCTTAAGTCTCTTTCTCTTTTCCATCTATATAAGCTCTAACTATGCTAATTTTTCTTTCATAAAATTACAGTCATTCCTATTCCAAACCTTCGACGGTTTTATGCCATTTTTTTCCCTTGGTCTTACGTTTTATGCTTCCGTGGAAGACGTAAAACACATCTTTACGGCAGCTCTCACTTTTTCGCCATGTTTTACGATAGCTTCGTTTGCATTTATTTTACCAATAGTGCTGTAAACAAAAGTATGGCTGAAATAAAAGGGTTAGAAAACCTTAAACAGCTGTGTTGGTCACTATGACAAAAGTTTCCTTCAAATTTTCCCAAGAGTTTGGTGATTTGATGACATTCTTCCCCTCACTTGTGTATTTAAATGATGCCTTTTGGGACAAAAAGCTTTCTTTGTTGCTGTTATTTCTAAAAACAGAGCGTGTTTTAGTTTCCGAATCTAACTAATTTATTATCTTTGATAAAACTACTTTCCAGAAAAATGCATTTTATACTTGAAAGAGTTTGAGGGGTAAATTTTTTGTTGTAGAAACAAAATTTATTTTGTTTTAAAAATGTAGTATTTCACGCTCCTTAATTTAAATAAAAAAATTAAGAAATTATATATTTTAGGAAAGTACGATTCACTGATTTTGTATTTATGAATTTAATATGTACTGGAGCAGCTTATGCAAACGAAATAAGTTAAAAATTAGATTAATCAAAGTTAAATATTTTTATTTTATTTTATTTTGTATTAAGATAAAAACACAAATAAAATATTTACTAGATGATATGAATTACTTTACAGCTTATTGGAATGTGATTTTTAGGGATTTTTATTGAGTAAATTGTCATGAGCAAAGTAACGTTTAATAAATGCAGCAATTCATTTTTGAGTTAAAATATTTACTGTTAACTTTTTCCTCTTTCATTTTTCTTTTTAGAAATTAAATTTTTTGTCTTGTTCACCTTGTTCAAGAAAGGAAATAATTGGAATTTGCATAATTCTCATTTTCCTCCTTCAAAAGTTTGTTTTTTAATCGGAAGGAAATAATAAAATGCTTAAATTAAAACATTTCGTTGAAATTTAATTGGCATTTAATTGAATTAATCAAAAATAATAATGCATTTAGAAACGTCTTCATACAGTTGTTATAAAATAAAAAAAAGAAGTTCTTAGAAAGGAAAAGATTTATAACTATTGTTTCTATTTATTATTAATAAAAAATATTTATAAATTCTATTACCATAAAAATTATAAATAAAAACTATTATTGTTATTTTTTTATTAAAAAAATGACTTTTTCAGGAGATTTTTCAAAAATTAAATTTGATTCTAATTTAACAAACGATCTTATAAGTATTTACTGATATCTCACCAGATTCCAATGCTTTAAGAACTTCTCTTAATTCCAGATGATATAATTTTTTAAATTGTTGATTGATTTCTGAAAAAAAAATATTCTGAAGATTTGAAATAGTATGATTGAAAATATCGCAAAATTTTATCAAGATTTCAATATATCTATTTACGGCTTACAAATTATTATCATTTATTTTCTCAGCAACACAAGTACGTTATTAATAAGTATAGCAAAGATAAAAACAAAAAATCATGAAAAGGGATTTTAAATCCATTGGAAAGTTTATTTAAAGGAGAAAAGGTTTTTATATTACCACAGATACTAAAAATTTATCTCAATTTTCAAATATGTTTGATGAATTAAGCCAGTCAGATATTAAATAATTCTAATTTTCAAATAAAGTAAAAAAAAAATCTAAAAATTTTTTATTGAAAACCTTTATATATTTAGATTATATTTTATATTTCGAGATTCATTAATGAGTCGATGGTTTTCTGAAATAAATATTGAGCCGATATTTTTAACATAGCCTTTACAGGAAACTAACTAATACTTTCGAAGTAAAAAATTTTCATATTTCAACTCTCAAATAAACATTTCACATTTAAATTAAACTTTAAATCGCAGGAAATCTCGGTTCTTAAGCATTTATATCCTGAGATTATTCAGAATGTTATTTGTTTCAGAAACAGCTCTTCCAAAATAAAAAATAAATATCTCGCAAAAAGTTTAAAAGAAAAAAAAAGAAAGAAAAAATGAAAACATTAAACTAGAATTGACTTTAAAAATAGGAAAAATATGCAAGATACCATATTAATGCGTTGTGAAAAATAGCATACTCCTAAGAAAGTGGAAACATAAGATCACTGTTTGTCCATTATTAACATTTAGTAGCTAAAGACTATTAAAAATTCATCCCCCTTGTAAGGAACCACCTGATAAAAAAGTAATAAATTTAGGATTCAGCATTCAGACACTACGATTCAAAAGTAATCTTATCTTCATTATTCAGGAATTTTCCTTTCCTACCAAAATATATTACCTCGACCAAAAAGCAAACTTATCGATAAGGAAATCAAGTAAAAGAGTGTTTAATGTCGCATATCGTTCCTAAAGCCTTTTTATACGCATTAGACGCTCACCTCATGAAAAATACATTTATAAAATATGTACACGTCTCCGGGATATTATCATCGTAGAAAAGGGAAGAAAGCAGATTATTTTTTCTCGGGGTTATGCTGCTCGGAATTGTTTACTGAACACTGCAGGTCAAAATAACAAATCTTTGGAAATAGGGAAAGTTGAGCTATTTTTTCTCATCAAGTGAGGATTGAATAAGTTTTAGGTAATTCGTGTTACTGAACACTGCAAGTCTAAATAACAAATCTTTGGAAATAGGTAAAGTTGGGCTTCTTTTTCGCTATTATGAAAGGATTATCTATGTTTTAGGTAATTCATATTCTAAGGATGATCTTTAAGAGCCAATAGAGATGATTTTGGATTGTCCAGAAAATATAAATGGTATTTATACAAAAAAAAAGCAAAGATGCGATGTTTTTTTAAAAAATAAAAGATATGTAAAAAATAAAAAGTCTATATTTCTGATGGGAAAAAAACTTGATAATGAATAATTTCTTATCAACTTGAAAAAGTGAAAAAAATAATACATATAAATTATCAGATATTAATAATGATGTTGTAAAAATAATTAATTGTAAAATTTTTCACTTGGTTATACTGTTTACTGAACACTGCAGTCAAAATAACGAATCTTTGGAAATAAGGAAAATCGAGCTATTTTTTTTCTCATCATGTAAGGATTGAATAAGTTTTAGGTAATTACCTAATTATGTAATTAGGAATAGATTAGTAATTAGGTATTTATAATATACTCTAATATTTTATGTTTTAAAATGAATTATATATATATATAAAGGTGTTTTTTTAACTATATTTCAAATATTTAATTTTAAAAATTTTATCTTAAAATATAATTTAATTAATTTTTTATTAAAAATTTATTTATTATTTTTATTAAAATCAAGTAAGTTTTAAAAAAACTCAGAAAAAGAAAAGAATTTTGCTTTGACCAGACGAACCCTTGATTATATTGTATTTGAAAAGCTCTTAATTTCAATGCATTTTAATTTTGTCAGACTGATATAATTTCTCTCTAAAAAACTTCCTAGTAATAATATTTTTAATTCTTTTTCTTTTAAACTCTGTTTTCTTCTCTAAATTCATATTTTCTTCTTGATATCTATATATAATTCTTGCCATTCTTAATTTTGAAATTAATTATTAAAAATAATTTGCAATGCAATCAATTAATAATAATAATGAACAACTATTCTTTTATGCACAAATTTGTATTATTCTTTGTTAAAAAATAATATTAAAAAACAGCAGTCAATAAATTCTTAAAAGTCGTATTATCAAAAATTTTCCTTAAAAAAATTAAATTAAATACTGAATTAAAAAAGAACTATAGCAGTATATATTAAAGTGGACATGTACACTACAGGATATAGTACAAATTTTCCAAAGTGCACCCCTTTCCCTCCCAGCACCACCTGGGTTTATTCGTTCATTCACCCCTTTTCCAACTAAAAAAAGGAAAAAAAATTGGGTAACCCATTGAAAACTCTACCCCTTTCCGTTAGACCCTAGAAAGGGCCTCCCCCTTCCTTCTTCTCCCCGTAAGTCCCTCACTTCCGCTCATTTTACCCTTGCAGCGACTTTCACGTGAACGCTAACCCTTTGGAAATAATCACTCCTCCCATCAGGAAGTTTGAGCACAATGTCTAACCAGACACTATGCTCAAACTAGCATTGTGCTGAACTTGATGTCTAACCAGGCATTGTGCACAAGAGAACGAAACTAGTTTAAAAGTTATTTTTTTTTCATCCAGAAAAATGTGCTCTGATTTTAATTTAATATTTAATTTATTTGAGTAGCAATTGAAGTTTTGGTAGATGCATTTGTAATTATAATTTTGCACAAGAATGAATGAATTTTTTTTCTTCTTTTGAACTACATTTCCTTCGTTTTATAATGAAAAAAAATTATATAATTCAGGATAACATAATAAAGACCAAATGTATAATACTATTTTAATTTTGGAATGAGGCTAAAAAGATGTGACGTTACTGCGTGAAAAAATATAATATGAAGTTGGATATCATGTGTATCTACGTTTCTCGTCTTAGAATTCTCGCGAATTAACTTTTTGAGTAAGGAGAAAAAAGTTGAGCTCATTCTTAGTTAACAATTGTGATTAAAAATAAATATTAAACACGTTTATTGTGCAGTACATCAATGTTCTTGAAAAGGATAAGTAATTTTAAGACACATAATCTAGAAGGATCTTTCAAAACTTTTGGATAAAAATATAAATCTTGAGTTCAAAGGTTTCTTGTTCATTTTTAGAATTGATTCTTATAACGTAACATAAGATACTATGCGAGATTCGACGTTCTATATGACGGTTCGGATGAAGTATGAATATTTTATGATTTGATAGAAATTTATAATGATTTGAATATTTTCTAAATTGTTTTCACTTTGTGAACAAATTTACAATTTTTCCACATTTAATTTTTGTACCTGAAATAAATTAATAGCTTGTTTGATGTCTTTTTATAATTTTTCTGAAAAAGATGTACATTATTTTTTCAGTAAACAGATAATGCGTTATAAGTAAATAATATAGTGATCTCAAAACCGGTGATATCAGAATATCAATCCTTTTGGGTTTCATAAGAATTAGAAATGATTTGAATAAAGATTAAAAACATCTTAAATCATGGCTTTTAAATAATTTTTTTGCAGTATTTATAGAAGTTTTCTTTCATATTAAGTTCAGCTTTAGTTATGATTATTTTTGTGATTTCTATTTATTATATATAAATGCATAATCATATTCAATAAAAGAATAATTAAATTTCCCATTGTACCTAAGAATAGTTATTTTTCTTTCTTAACTAGTGTTTCAAGTACTTTGGAATATGTAAGAAAATCTTCAATTTCAAATACTTTGTTTTTGTAAGTGAATTTTCTATGTGATTTTGTCATAATATCTTTTTAAACACAGAAGTGTTGCGTTACCTTTCACCTTCTTTTACTTGTATTTTTCTTATATTTCGTTTATAAAATTTCATCTCTATTGATTTAATATTTATTTATTCTTAAGTATTAATACAAAAAAAATTGTGGAAGTTAAAAATAAAAATATTTCAATGTAATATTCAAATATATGGAATAGAAATATAATAGTTTGAGGAAATGATAAGAAAATGGCAAGAAAATGGGCGAAAGATTAAAAAAATGTTTGCTACATAATTTTGACTTTTAATATCTTTAAACTAAAATTTTACTCAGCATATTATATTTTATAGTAGAAATTACTAACTATTTCCTTTCATCCCTTTCATTCTCCTCATGACTATATAAATCCATTCTTAATATTTACAGTTTTGGTAACTCTGCCTAAATTCGCAATATTAAAGCAATATATAATGAGCTAGTAAAGTAATTTTTACTGTCACCTAGATTATGGATATATGAATATTTTAGAATTTCGGGTTTATAGCAACACAGTCCGTTTCTTCAACACAGAATGCTAAATTTTATTAACTCGACAATCAATAAAATGCAAAATTAATTATTGTTATTTATTGCAATAATAATAATAATTAACGAACAAAGTATAAAGATGGTCGTTTCATTTCTAATAGTTTGTTAGAAAGATAAAATTATCTGCAAACTTTAAGAGGGTTATGTAAAAATAATTATTTTCGGTAACGCAAAAATAGATAAAATAATAAAATTCCGCTGTGTTTACTACGAAATGCTTCATATTTTTAATTTCGCTTCAGTACTAATTTCATCTTTATAGCTACTTTTTTATTTATTTGATTTGTTTTTCGAAATATTTCAATTTTTGAAAACTTGTGTATCAAACAATCTAATACGCAGCAAAATTTCGCAGATTTACTTTGAAGTTTTATTACAATAGGTACTTTTCTCTATCGAAAAAAAAATCATGGAAGTAGAAAATTAAAATATTTAAATTACTAAAAACACATCTTACATTAATTTAATTACTATCTTGCATTAATCTTGTATCTATCAGTTAATATATTACGTAAGCTTAATGATTAAGTCAGGAAATTAATGAAAAACTCAGAACGAAGCTCGAAAATAAAAACTATATATATATATATATATATATATATATATATATATATATATATATATATATATTTGACATGAATTTATACATTCAAAATGCATTTAAAAAGCTGGAAAAGAAATCTTTTCAGAGTATTATTAAAAATCTTGTTAACATAAAAAATAGTTGATAGAAAAAATAGTTACATTTCGATTACTTTAAGATATCGTTACAAAGAAAAATAAAGTATTATTTCTCAGTAGAAAATTGATTGAAAATTGTAAATTAAAAAAAAAATCATCTAAATAAACCTTTTTTATCAAGGAAAGAATGAAAAATTCTGATTTATTTAATTGTTACCAGACATTTTTTAGCATTCTGACATTTTAATAATATTTAAATGTAATGCATTTTAAACATAATAAAGCATTGCGTTATCATTACTTATTTATATTTTCTAGCAAATTATCAAGAAAAATTACCCTCTTCGTCATTTTCTTGCCTTGATTACCTCATAGAGAAAGAGAAAAAAAATAACCGGCGGAAATTCTATAAAAAATGGTTTATAACCTCGATTACTTTAATAATTGCTGCCATAAACCAGAAATTGAATTATTTTTTCAATAGACACTTTGTTGTATTGTGTGATCGATGAAAATGTACACGAATAAAATCCTCGCCGAAAAGAGTTAATGACATAGAATCAGTCATCATTATACGGAAAGAAATGATTTTTGTATTCCGAAAGCTGATTTGAAGTAATTTAAAGTTATTGAAACTGGAAACATGAAATTTTTCCTCTAAGGTATTTTTAATGGATAAGTTGAAAAATATTAAAATGACATTTTAATAAAAGTTATTTTATTCGAAACTTTGAAAGCGACAACATTTTCATCAAGATGATTTAAAGTACTTTTTATGACACAGTGGTAATTCCTTGCAATCAGAATGAAAAAACACCATATTATGAAGTGAAAAAAGGAAATTCGCCATCCGCTGATTTAAAAAAACCCATAAAATTCGAAAAAAGAAAAACGAATGCATAAAATTTTTCTATGAAAACCTTAAAATTACTGATCTAAAATTTACTCTGAAAATTTATTTTTAGAAATAATTATAACAAAATATGGGGTCTTCCATAATATAAAAACTATAATTTCTATTTTCTACATTTTCAGAAAATAATATTATTTTTCCTGAGAATAGCATGCATCAAATATTTGCTTAGGAAACTTATTTTTCAAAACAAATGGGACTATAAGAATTTCAGTTTTCCTTAATATCAAAAATATTAATTTTTACTTCTATTTTTTCACATTTTAGAGAAATAACTTTATTTTTTCTTGAAAATGTAGAAAAGAAACTCAAAACATTTCTTTTTGAGTTACAAATTAAAAATAATTTTGCTTTGTTATATACCTTGAAGTAATATTCTTCTCACATAAATTTTCCATGCGTTTCCCATGTTATCTTCTTCACATTATAATCAACTAGGTATATAAACTGTAAAAAGATAATCACAAAAACAATGAGAAGCCCAAATCTTAATGGATAGAAATGAAAATTATGTACACTGATACAAAATAATATAGATATCAATAAATACTTACTTATTGCCATTGAACATCTATTCTCTCCGCATAATCTCTATGTTCTTCATACAATGGTAGAGATTGTTTCCTAAAATAAAAATGAAAATGATTCTTCAAGGCGAATTAAAATGTTGATGTTCTTCAATAAAAATTTCGATATAAATATTTTTATATTAACCTTTTTTTTTAATTTTGTTCCACAGTAGTGGTAATTTAAAATATTTTTTATATTTTTTTAATTAAATAGATTGCTTAGTGATTATAAAGTTATTTTAATAAACTTCCTAGAATTCTTAATTTATATATTGTTATTTTCACAAGTAAATGACATACTCTCCACTTTTAAATGAGAAGTATGTTAAGTATGTTTTTGTAAAGAAAAAAAATTCAAAATTATAAAAGATTATGAGCTTGAAATATTTTTGAAAACATAATAAAAACAAAAGACGGTATTTTCGATCTCGATACTTCACGATCTCTAAACAGTAAAAGCATTAACTCGATTAGCTTATGTTATGTTTATTGCAATCATCTAATTGTGTGTATTTAAATTAGGACTTTTTAATAGCCAAATGGACTTTATGGATTATGGTTATTTATTCAAAGGAAAAATGAATTTTAAAAATTGTTTTGAGTTATATGAAAAAATGGACAGTTGACTTGATATCTAATAGTATATAATAAAATATTTCCAATATTAAATAAATGTAGTGCAAGTTTCTGAAATTTTTTTATAGATATTTCGCTTAACATAATGAACTTCAGTTCTTTTAGAATATTTAAAATAAATATAGGATAATAAAAATTTTATGGGAAATATTTCTATTTTCTTTTTTTTTCCAAAACAAGAAATAATAATAATAGCGGCGGTACTATGAAATGTACGTAGTGCAATTTTTGGATAAGATACAAATTTCTGAAAGATTAATTTTTTAAATTTTTTATGTTATACGGTAGTTACGATAAGTTAAGTTATGATATTGCCTGCATTTTAAATGATAAACAATGATATCATATAAATGCACTCTATTGTATTATTTTTACCCTACAGCTCATACTTTTAATAAAAATGCAAATAAAATAAATATATACTAAAATATACACTATAGGGTACCAGACAAATTTTATTTTATTTTAGTTTTAAAAATAGAAGAAATCATTTAATGTTTTTGTTATTAATTAAGATACAATGTCTTCTTGTTAACTAAGTATTACATTTTATTGTTAAAATTCTTTTCTGGTACAGATCAATAAATGATGTTTATTAAATAATATATTAAATTAGTTATAATTGGCTTACATTACATAATTTGCTGATTATGCATTAATTCAAGTTATTTTATTGCTGTGATTCCAAACCTAAAGCTCTAAAGTAGGAGAAAATTTCTAATCGGAACTTGGCAACTAAAATGATTTCAAGCTATAAGACTGTTAACTTGAATTTGCTAATTATGGTGATTCAAAAACGATTTTAAACGTGAAATACCATGCGCAGTTGTGGTTGTTATTTCAAGATTCGGAAGAACAAATGAAAGCTTTAAAACTGAATATTTTTCGCTACAAACACTAATCAATACGGTCTACATATAAGGTTTATATTCCCTTCCATAAAGAAATTTATACCATAATAAACATCAAGTTCAGAACATTTTTGATACCAAAATTTTTTTTTTTATTAAGCCTTACTTAACGCTGCCAAAACCAAACACACAAAATATTAAAAAGAGAGAGAATGTTAAAGTATTATTATCTAACGCCAGAAAATATTCCTGTTTAGCAACAATCCTTTGCTAGAAACGATAAATTCATCGAGAAACTAACTTCAAAAAGAACTATCTTCGGGGATTTTTCCCTAGATCTCCAATCGGGAAATTCATGGCATTTCCCACCATAATTTATAATATCCCAAATCTCATTTTAGGGTTATCCTTCAATCCTTGCGCACCTTGACTATGCTCCCTGGCATGGGCCTCGCGGGGATTTCCAAGGAGGTGGTTAGGCGAGGGGTTTGTTCGGAGGTGATAAAGGCAGACGAGTGAGATAAGAAGCAGAGCATTCTCTTTTTCTATTTTCTTCCGACCATCCCTGCTTATTTCCTTTTCCCGATAGCGCCCAAAGATGCGAGTGGAAGATGGTGTGACGTCATTGGGAAGTATCATGGCCGCTGGGTTTGACATGAGTTGGAGGATTCTGGGAGCAGGCGTCGAACTGTTAGGGCGGAACTAACCGAATTCGAGATGGAAAAGGCACAAGTAAAAGGAAAAGGGGGCAGTGTAGTTGGCGATCGAGATATTTTTGATCGTTGAAGTCAGGGAGTCAAAATCCTGAAACGCCGAAGCTACTAATAATGGGGAAAGTCACCCATGTCATGAGCAAAATAGGTTCTCTTCCTTGTTATATTTCCAACCCTTATTAAAAGATTAAATTTTTGTTTAATAACAATTATTAATGTTTGTTAAGTTTAATTTTAAGGTAATAAAGATTTACATAAAACAAAAATGCATAAAAAGAGACTGAGCAGAATGTTTTTGGCTGCAGAAGCAGTTTCGAGCTTTGTAAATACTGCACAAATTCTTGTAATGTTAGACGCTACTTAAAAGGAAGAAAAAAAAAAGTTACTCTGATCATGAACAGGATATATTCTCTGTCGTATTATATTATCATCTCTTATTAAATATATAAATTTGCAGAGTTTAAAAAATTTTTATACCTTTTTTTTATAACTTCAACGTTAATTTAGAGAAATTAACAATGCACTGCTAGAAACGACAGACATGGGAACAGTATGTATCGACTAAAACATTTTAGGCAATTGGAAATGAAATCATAATTCTTTATAAAATTTTTCAAAGGAAGAAGGTAATTCCGTTCGTATATATGATAACGTTTTGTATTTACTGTCATATTCACTTTAAATATATATTTAAAAAATTATTGGATTAAATCATTGAATTTCTGTGACCATAATTTATGAAATTTAATAATCTTTTTGAAAACAAGGAGGGAATTTCTATTGAAGGGAGATAAACACGGAAATAAAATTCTTCGCACTACAAAACTGTCTGTGAATTAAAAAAAAAAATTCTAATATTTGCTATCACATTCATATTATGTGTCAAGCATGAATGTAAGTAGAAACATTTTATTCCATTTTTTTTAAACATGTTATCCCAAAAAATATAGTTTTTCTGTTTCAAATATCCCTCTAAATATTTTTTTCTTTGTTCAGCATTATGAATATTATTTGTTCATGATAGTTTTCTATCTATCCGGTATGTTTTTATTCGTTACTAATATTAGCGGTTGTATTTATGAAATATGAGTCACTTTCGATTTTGAAATTGCGAAATGTAAACCTGTCATTTAAAGTAATGAACTTAGAAGCAGTCAACGGCTATAATTTTCATATGCATTAAATATTTAAAATCATTCAAAATAGAGCCCCCGATATTTCATTCAACCAACTCAATTTACATCCATGGCGAGTTAGATAAATGATGAAACACAGTCTTATTTGACCAAAAGTTATTTTCTCATAAAAGTGGGAAGGGTGAAAACTTAAGTCAATGTGTTGTTCATTATTTTATTCATGCTATAGAAAAAGTAATTTTAATTTCCAATTTGTTTTTAATTTTTAAGATGAATTTTTAATTGTCGCTGAGACCATTAATCATTTCTAGCCATCAATCAATTGATGTTAAGATTGATGCTTTTTCTTTGGAATATGGTAATTAATCAAATAGCATCAATTTATATCATTAAACATAATGTAATACTGCATAAATACTGAATATATGTAAATATATAATTTATTTCAGTTTTCATTATTTTAAATTAATATTATACTTAAGCTATCTTTTATCAAAACTACAGATCTGTATGATATTTAACATTTGTGTCTGAACAAATAATAAGGGAGCATTTTCAGTTTCATATCTGTTTAAGCTCCTTTCAAGACAAGCAGTTTAGCCTAGAGCTATTACATATAGTTAACAAATATAATTTAGAGGGTACGGAAGAGCACTTCAAAGCATTTTTTATAAGAATTTTCAGCAAAATTTTAATTAATTAAAAATCAAACGAAATTTTGTGATTTTTCGCGATAACTCCATAAAATATTTTTGCACAAAATTGAATTTCCCAACATCTTAAAATTTAAAAAATGTTTCTTTTTTTTTAAATTTATTTTGTTTTTATAATTTTTTCGCATAACTTACAATAGTAGAATTCCTTATTGCAATGAAATTCAAAACGCTTTCATGTTTCATCAAATATTTAGTCCCTGAATTCTGTTCAAGGGACATGTTATATTTAATTCTGTATTTCAAAAAATAATGAAATAATTGCTTAGCTGACTGAAAAAAAAAACATATTTACGCTTTTTTGCTTCTGAATTGTGCTGCAATATATTTCTTCAACAGGTCACACATTGTTACTATCTTAGCTAAGATTATTCACTGTTTGGCGATTAAGATTTTATATTTAATATAGTTTTATATAATTTGAATATTTGTTTTACTGAAATATTTCCCTAAATATGTCAGTAAAACATGTATTCAAAATTTTTATGGGAAATTATTTTAAACAAAAAAATATATTTTGGAATGTATTTTAATATATAGGATTTAAAAATAGTATTAAAGAATGTTATTAAAAGGTTTTCCCTCTTGATTTCTTTTACAAATTAAGTATTATTAATTATTAATTAAGTATTAAATATTAGTAATTTAAAAAAAAAATTTAAATAATGATACAGTTATTTCAAACACAAAGTAAAATTTTCAAGTCTTCATCAGAATCACAAATTTGTGAACAAATATTAACATCGAAAAGTAATTTGATATTTCATTCTATGGTATGAATTTAATTTTCAACCAATCTATCAATTATATATTGAGAAAATAGTAAATGTAAATTAATTTGTTCTTTATGAAGGTAAGGTATCAAATAATTTTAAAGTTATAAGAGAGGAAGGGATATTTAGAGGTTACTTGTATATTACTTGTAAGTTTGGATTTAATTAAAATCTTATTTTTTTAAAAAAAATATTCTGTTATTTATATTAATAATGAAAGCACTTTGAGAAGTTTTTAATGGTTTCAAAAACTCAAAGTTAGTAAATTGTTAAATAAATAAAATGTTCCATGGATTCAACTTAAATAATACGATTCCTTTGTTAGATACATGCACGCTAATACTATATATTTGTCATATTAGAAAATATTATTAAAAACGATTATTTACTACATATTCTTGACAAAATGTTGTGACAATGTATATAGATAATATTCATTTTAGTTAGTATTTAAGTTACCAAGCTTAAATAGTAATCATTCATTTTTTTTCATGAAATATGAGTGAATTATGCACTGAAGTTATAATCGCTGTTATAAAGAAAAGATTCTTGTATTACTTCAATTAAACACATAACTAAATATTTTTTTTAAAAATTAATTATTCATAAATGGATTTCTTTTTGTAAACTTTTATGATTGTGTAAACATGGTATCATAATTACGAATACAAAATGGTACTCATACAAGTCTTCTCCTTTCAGAAAATTGAACTACAATTTAATATTTGAAGTTCCACACAGCTAAAAGAAACAGACAGCGAGAAGTTTTTAAAATTTTGATTAAAATTTTTCATCCTTTTTATTTAACCAGATCATTTATAATAAGTAGAATCGGCCATAAATATTTTTATTCTACGTTAGTACTCATTGAATTTATACTGAATGAAAAGAATAGGCTCAATTTAGAGGAATAGCTTTACATGCAGATTGCTTATCTAAGTCCGATAAACTTTTTGTATGATTATGTAATTTTTCTATGTTAAAAGTTGATCATTATTTAAAAGTAGCGTCCCGAATATTTCTCAAAAATTTCTAATTCAATATTTTAATTAAAATTTTTTTGAAATTTTAAATTAAACTCCAATTTTTTTACACTTTCTTGTTCTACTGAAGCTATATAATTCTAAAATATTAAATTATCGTAAAAAACTTGAATAACAATGAATGAAATAAAATTGCTAGGAAACATACCTATTAGCATATTTTAACCTCTTTGGTCTTAAATCGATGAAAGATTATTTACATTTCGATAGCTTTTCCTGAGTTACTGCAGAATTTTTACAATTTGTTATCTGTCTTACGGTTTGGCTCTGTAGTGCTAAATTTGCTTCAGTGGGCTTGTTTACAGACTAGTTGCTATGACTACAGCGTTTTTAAAATAATGTTTCCTTTAAATCCTTTAATACGCTTAGAGGTTACGCATTTTTATAAGAAGCATTATAATACCACAAATTCTATGTGTCTGAAACATAAACATTTTAAATCGCATAGCATTTGCTTGCTTTCCTTCGCAAAAACTTAGTTAATTGGATGTAGTTATACAATTGGGAATTAATGATTATTTAATGAATTTTGAATTAAGGTGTAAGTGATGTAAGCAAGTAGTATCAAACACTGAGCCATTACACTATTCAACAGATTGTTTTTAAAGTAATAATATTTCTTTTTAAAAAATGCAATGGCCGTATTCCTCCTGCAGTTTTTCAAAATTAGTCAAGTTTAAAAACTTAATTATTTGAAATAATATCCAATTTTATAAATGCGTTCAAAATAAATTGGAAAAAATTCTTCTGATGTAAGATTTTTTTTAATGGATACAGATATTTAATATGATTCGAACATGTTTTGTGATTCACTGAACGGCACTTTACTATGCGGAACAAAGGTCAATGAAGGAAACAAATACTTGACACCTAATCTAATTAAATTAAATATCGATAAAATTATTTTATTATTTGTCATGTTTTATTCAAATCATTTTATATTCCATGAAGCTATATGACGAATTTTTTTTATCGAAATGTAAGAGTTTCAAGTGGGGTTTTTTTATTTGTTTGAAACATTGTTTAAAGAATAGCATAAACTTTATCAAAGGTTCGTAATTAAATCTTCAAATATGAATAAGATCCTAGATTTTTAAAAATAATTATGAAAGTCAACGCTAATAAAAAACTTAAATTGTTGGATTTGTTTTAGGTCATTTTTTTGTATCTTCTGTACTTTTTTAAGCATGTATTTTTGGCGGTTTTTTTTTCTTTTGTCATTTACTGAAATAAATAATTATTTCTAATAGTTATTGAATTTTAAACTTATATTCGCGTTTTCGAATTTCAGAATTCCGCATTGTATCATTTAAATTTTCAGTATAAATCAATTAATTGGATTATTCAGAGATAAATTTGCAAAGCATTTGAAATTTTTTGTTTAAAATATTTAAGAAAAATGTTTTGCATGTGTCCGCATATATGAATATTTTTTCGACAGATTTTCAACAAATTGTTTGCGTTAAATAAATAGTATAAACGCTAGACATGAACTATATCATTTCATATATAAAACAGTAAGTGTTAAAATAAAATAAGATAATAAGATAATATAAATTAACATTTAAGAAAAATAATATTTAAATCTTTTAAATACATTAGATTATAAGGAAGTACATCAAAATTTTTAAATACTTTCTAGGACGGATTTAGACCGCAATATTTCTGATTTATATTCAGTTTCAATTTTTAAGAACTTTATGAAATGTATTTTCTTCAGGCACTTTTTGATAACCTTCAGTTTACCAGTTTATCTCAGTTTCTATTTTTTTTTTTTTGCAAACTTTTTAAAATTACAAATTGTAGAACTTTTTAAGTTTCTTACCAAATAACTAATAAAATTTAATTCAATAAAATGAATTTAAATGGAAGATTTAAAATATTTTCAATTGAAAAATATTATCTAAAAAAAGAATAATAATCCTTGATCTTGATCACAAATTTAAAACACATATCTGCATGAAGCAAATAAAAATTTCTATCTGAAAAATTTTGTCATTTGGTATTTAAATTTGTGGTTCTAAGTCGGAGAGAAAGCTTAAGATATGATCTTTCTTCTTTAATCATTCAGAATTTTATCTTACATTGAAATTGTTACTATCCGCACAAAACTAGAATACATCAACTGACTGTATGTCTCAAATATTATAAATGAATTTAAATAAAAAAAAATGTTCACCTAGTTATTTAAAAGAATTCCTATAAGTATATTCAAGTTGTGATTTTAATTTTTATAATAATAAATTTACAATTTTCCATATTCGCTAATTTTTTTCATTAAGAGATAAATATGCGTTTTAAAAGTGCCATTTTTATGAAAATAAAATTTAGAAATCATTTTGTGTTTTCATAAAATCATTAAAATATATATTAAGGGATAACAAAAAATTTATATCGGAATATTGCATTACAATTACTGTTTCACCAAAAATATTCTGTGTGTGCGCTTCTCGTTTCATTTAAATTTAATTTAAATGAAAATATATTTTCCTTTTCATAGTATACGAAAGATTAAAAAGTTTATTTCAACTCAAGTATTGGCCTTTTTATCTGATCGCGGCTCAAGAGAAAAAAAAATGTCTCACTTAACTTCCAAACAAGATGTTAATCTAATTAAACTAAATTAAATGTTATTGCGCTCATAAACAGTATTTCTTCCATAGATAATGCTTTCAAGACTATTGTTAACAAGATGCCTTTGGCACCCAGTGATTCAGGAAAATGTTGGTAGTGTTAAATTTCAATGAAATTTTTTTTGAATAATGTAATGTTTAAGATTTCTCCTAAAAAAGTTTTAAGTATCCAATTGCGACTGACATCAAAGAGTTGTTATTTTAATAGTCTTACATTCTGTTTATTACGTGGGAATATGAAACATCCTAACAAAATCACGTCACGTTACATGAGAATACTATTTAAAATAAAAACTTTCAGGATAATCAGTTTTCTAAATTTTAAGGTACTGTAATTTCGTTTTCTTACTTATTATTAAATTACAAAAACAGAATATTTTTTCTTCAGCTTTCAGTCATGGAAGCGATTAAATATTTGACAGAACAATAAAAGCGGTTTGAATTTCAGTTCAACAGTGAAATCTACTGATGAAAATTATGTAAAAATTATTTTAAAAAGTTGCCAAAAATCTTTAAAAAAGTTGCACCATAATTAAATTGGTATAATTTAAATTATTACTTTTTGAATTTGAAAGATATAAAATTCATGTTGTGATATAATGCTTTTGGAAATTATCACCGAAATTTAACTTAATTTCTAATTAATTAAATTCTGAATTCAAATTTCAAAGATACTTAGCCTAGATCCATATTTTTACACTCCTAGGTATAAAAATGCCAAATTCGGCGACTTTAGATCAAACGGTCTCACCTGTAGAAGGCCAACACAAACACGTAGATGCGCGCATATTCATTTTTATTATTAATGGAGATTACTAGAATATGAACTTATTAATATCATTCAAGTGATTTTGTACAAAATTTATTCAAAATTTATTTTGTACAATTATCTTATATTTATCAAAAGACATAAACTGATTAATTGCCTTTTGCCGCTTTTCATCTTTAAATTCATTTTGTGGATTTTATGATTTCATTTAATTAATTATAATTTTGTCATCAAAAAATATTTTTTCAATTTCAATCATATTTAAGATCTTAATTTTTTAATTATTTTTTAAATGGGGCAATATTTTCCAAAACGTGCGAGAAAGCTTAAATTATTTGAAAGAGCACCAAATAATATTGAAAGTTAAAAATTTATCTTAAATATCAACAAACTCAAAGACTGCTTTATATACATTACTAGACATTGTCGAAGCGTTCAATGAAAAATTTCCAGATATTTCTTTTAGTGCATGTCTATGATTTAATATAGAAGCTTTTCTTTCAGAAAGTATAAAATAAGCTTAAACTAAACTAAATTCTAGACTTTTCTTACCCAAATAAATATTCTTTATTTCTGCCAATAATGAAGGAGAATGTGTGTAGTTTTCTAAAAGGTATACCATTGAGCTTGAGCGACAAGACAGAGGGAATTGCAAAGAAATTCGTTTCACATTTCAATTAGAATTTTAATTAATTAAAAACTATTGTTGCACAAACATGGTTTTTCAACTGTTTTACAATTTAAAAGAAGTATTTTTATGGATGTCAGTTTATTTCCCGTTCTTTTACTTTTTTTTGAATTTCAGAAATTTAAAAAAAAATGTTTAATTTTCGAACAATATATTCCATTATTGCAATGAGATTCAAACTATTTGTTGTTTCAATGAAATATTTAATCGCTTAATTTTCTTCTATTGTTAAAAGTTAAACCATCTTTCTTTTTATTATCTGTGAAATTTATATGTGAAATAAGATGATGAAGTTACAATACTGCGAAATTTGACTTGCAATTAGAAGACGGATTTATCGGGCATATAGCTATCAATAGCACTATACTTCATTAAAAGCTTATTTACAAAATAACAGAATAACACTATTTTAATAATAAAATTTGATACTTAGTAAATATTTTGTTGATGTAATCAAGAATATCAAGATATGCATACAGAGTTTAAATAAAATTAAACACAATCAATATTCCCAGCTAACTATATTGTCGAAAAAGGGTCTAGCAAAAAATATATTGTAGTTTTTTCAAGAAACTCAATATTATTTCTACAAATTCATGTATATACTTCCGAACCCTTTGTAACATGGGTCAGATTTTAATAAAATTAATTAATTTAAGATAAAAAAATTATTAAATTTTAATAAAAAATGAATTTTATGCGCTCATTGAATACCAAGATATGTAACAAGATTCACCTAAAAGAAAAGCAAGTAGGATTTAAAATGTTTCGCTTTGTTACCAGAATCTATAAACTATCGGGATATTTTATTGCAATCTTTAGTTACATATTAACAGGAAAAAGAAAACAGAAATATGGAAACATAAATTGATAAATGAAAAAAAACTTTAATTATATACATTTATTTGAAAAATTTTGTTATATAAATTTCAAATTAACATGGCCTTTTTAATTAATTTTGTTTTTTATTATAGAAAATTCTAATAAGATATTTGCTACAAATATTTCGCTACCCGAGTGTTTATTGCAAGCCTGATGTGAATATGAATGGAAGCTAACCTTTCCTTTTTTAAAAAAGAAAATAAAATGACTAGCTGTTTGAGCTTCAACCCAGGACATTTCAGAAAGAAATTTCACAATCCAGGATACTCATGAAGGGCAGAGGATCTTGAGTAAAGTAAAATAAATAAATAAACTAGAGGCAACTATCTAATTGCCTCTAGTTAAATAATAATTATAAGTCTTGAAAAAAATAAAGTAGCAAAAATTAAAGCGCATAAAAAATATTTTGTTCCATATGTATAAGAAATATATATAAATGCATATAGTAATACATATAGTATACATATACATATAGTATAATAAATATGTATACTATATGTATATAATTAATACATATAGTAAAAGTCTGAAAGAAAAATTCTCTTGGTGCTAATTTTCTTGTTCTTTAATATGAACTATTTACTAATAAAAGAAATATCGGTTTTAAAAACTGGGAAACTAATGTAAATCAACTAAAAAATGAAGATTAAAAAAAAAAGATTCCCTATCTGAGTATAAAATTAAGAGTCATTTTCAGGTACTGATCTCTAATTTTCTGGCACAATTTTTGGATGATAGTCAAACTCCCCCCAAACCCCCCCCCCCAACTTTACTTAAAGGTGACCTTCCACAACACCTTCAGGTGATATTTATTTTTTATATCAATTTTTTGTTAATTCATTTTAATTTCCTTTCTTTTTACAACTGATAGCTCTTTCGGATAATTTTATTAATGTTTTAGGAACAGAACTGCATTTTTAGTACTCTAACACAATGTTTTCATAATATTTCGTTAATAGATTAATGTTTCATAGATTTATTTTTATAGATTTATTTTTCATAGATTTCATAGATCATTTCATAGATTTTTTTTTTCATAGATTTATTTTACTTTTTATAACGTTAACTTAATTTCGAATTGTTTATTGTACAAACTTACCATTTACTAATACGTATAAAATGAGTCATTCGTGGATATATAATTCAATTTTTTTTTTATGGAACACTTGTTTTCCCCCTATTTCAGAATATTTTTAGGAGAGACAAAGAAGCAAGAAGTAGAACGCATGACCTTCTTTAATATATAGTAATAAAACGAAACGCATAATTCACTTTTACATTAGTTTTAATTAATATTAACTTTCCAAACTAATTTTAAAATTAGAATAATTTTTTTTATTACGAAATATTCACTTAAATCCGGAACATTTAACTAGAATTCGAATTAAACCTGGTCAAATAATATACAGTCAAAATTTCTGGCTGTCTCTATCAATTCGGAATGCTTTGCCGCAGTAGATAAACGTATGTGCAGAAATGTAGTAATTGAAAACAAATGTTTAAAAACTCACTTAAATGTTTTTTTATATACATCAAAAGCCTTTTTTGAATTGAATTAATTACGTTGAAATTTAAAACAGCATAACCGGATGCTGCTGCTAACGCCTGGTCTGTCCACCATTTGCAAAGTAGGAAGGAACTCAGCATATCCATTGCCTACGCAGTAGTGTCCTCCAGCTCTTATTCGTGCCCACGCGGGGTCTAAAAGTCACGTTATGTCGACGTCAGCTTTTTTTTTTCTTTCTTTCTTCTCTTCCTCTAAAATGCACTTCAGGATTTTTTTATTCATTGTAGACATTTTAGCTGCTGTCATCTCTTTCAGCCAGTATTTTCACTTCTTTTTTTATTTCGGTCAAAAGAAGAAGAAATATTATTTTAGTCTACAAATTTATGAATAAAGCCTTTCTCTGAGACTCTTATGATTCTGTATTAAAATCCGTTACTGTTCGGATTGTGTGTGCTTACTTGGCAAAATGCGGATTAATGCTGACTTCTGCATTCTGGTCCATAAGATAAAGGATATCTGTCGCAAAGTTTATTTGAATGGTAAATTATTTTTCTAAAAAGTTACATTTTCCTTAAATCTTAGATAAAAACTGAATAATTTCAAAGATGCACTTTGATCCGAAGTCGGAGCTAATTATTTAATAAATCTTGCAATTTTTTTTTATACTGAAAGAGTAATTTTATCTTGAGGCTTCGAACAATATCCAGGAAATTAAGACTGTAAGCCAGACAATAAGCTTAAAAAAATATTTTGTTTAAAAAATGATTGGAATTTAATTAGAAATTTAATTACAAGTTAATTATAATTATTAATTCAAATTGATTGTTAAACTGACATTTCAAAAGAAAATTAATTATTTTTATCCAATTATCTCTGAAAACTTCAATACATTAAAAAAAATATGGAATGTTTTGTAATATTCAAATATCTTAAAATGTCTTCATTTCTTCCAACGATATTTTATGCATTATAAAAGTTGTTACTACAAATTTGCATGATTAAAATTTTAAGATTTGAAATTAATTTTAGTAGCTCTACATATAGTTAAAAAATTATAAAAATATATAGGAAGGAAATTAAATAAAATTGTTTTTAATTTATTACAGGCAATCAAAACCAACAATTATAATGAATGCTGTAATGTTATCATGATGTAAGCATAAAATAACAATATTACATTTTCACTCATTTATTTCATTTAAAAATTTTCACAATACTTCATTTTAAAAATTTAATAAAAACTTATTTCACTTTTATGAATTTTAAATCAACTCAATATTTTTAAATGAAAATGAAAAACATTTAGATTAACGATGCTGAGGAATCAGATAGACGGCCCTTAATTAAAAAAAAATGATAACTAGTAAAATAACATATTATTGATGACAATAACCCTCATAGAGTAACTAATACAGATAACTTACAGCTGAAAAAGATCTATCTTTATTCATCTTATATTAATACCACTTATGCGAAATTAAAAAGATCGACAAAGTTGTGTTAAATAATTTTGATTTCAAAAAGAATATTCCAGTGTTTTTGATTAAACTTAGATATTCAAATTTGGAGTAAATGCACAGTTTTAATTTTACAAAAAATTAAAATGCTTTAATAATAAAATAGCAAGATGTGAAGCTATGTTATGTTTCTTTAAAAGAAGCCGAATTCATCTCTTTAAAATTATTTTATAATTCTAGATCTAAATTCTTTTTCATTTTATAGGATACATAACTGTAAATACTACAGTACTAATACAGTATGTAATTTATCTTCCATAAAACAAATCGCATCCATATTATTTAAATACTTGTTCACAATATCCTAAACAAATTTTCGACTTACAAAGGAGAACATATATTGAAAAAAACCCAACAAAAACCTGAAATTGCGACGAATTATTATGAAAGAGAATTGATGCACAATAAGGAAAGAATTTTTTATCATCTTGTAAAAAATAAATAAGAGTACTTTCATTACAAAATTCCAAAATACATAAAATAAAATGGAGTTGGTTGCTCAAAAATAGATTTCCTGCACATAAAGTACGTGAAAAAAAGTGTTATTCTAATTCAAAACGCTTTATAAAAAATTTTCACATGAATGTTTTGCGAGATTTACAAATATGTTAACTCTATTTGATGAGAAAATAATCTAATTACTAACCAACTGTGTAAAAAATTAGCAACATTACATTGTATATTAAATCAGCATTATTGTTTTATATATCAAATTAGCACTATTACACAAAACATTTATTATATAAAAGCAAAGAGAATTATTACATTAAACATTCTAAAATGTTTTCATTTGGAAGAGGAATTTCATGGAGATAAAATTACTGAAAATTTTATGTTATGTATACATTAAATTAGTTTTGAAATAATTATTTTTGTATTCATGCTAAAAGCTGGAACATTGAAATTCGAGTGTTTTTTAACTTTTCTGTACGAAATCAAACAGACTTGAAAAATTTACATATATTAAATTCGACAAAATAGAAATTTAAATGCTAAATAAAAGTCCTTAGTTACGCCATTTATTAATATCATTTGGAAATGTAATGCACATTTTAAATAATAGAATAGTTACCATTATAAATAATAAATAGTAAAATAGTTACTATTTTTAACAATAGAAAAATTTCAATATTTTTCTCACACTTTATTTTTTATCTTCAAATAATATAATATTTTTTAAATACTGAAGAATAATGCCAATATCATATTTTATTTTGACCACACAAATTAAAATATTTTAGTTTCATAAAATGAATACTAAATAATACTTTTTAAAAAGTGAACTGAAAATTTTTACAGTAGTTCTACATGTATTGTTATCGAAAGTATCTAGTTAAATGAAATGATGTTTCTTTTGGTGTTATTTAAGAAATGTTACTTCCTTTGAAAATTTCTATTAATCTGAACTTACCAATAAAACTACCTTCCTTGAAATAGCTTACATTATATTATATCCTAAAAAGGGAGACTGAAAACTACTTTTGTCAAAATTAAGCATTTAATCCAGATATTGATAACAATCGTTGCTCACAAATCAAAGATACATAATTTTTTTTTTCATTTGAAAATATTAAACGATTACAGCATTGAAATAATTCCGTAATCGATAAATAGACAGATAAGCAGAATTCTCTTCAATAAATATATTATACTTTCAGAATACTACTTTAACAAATATCAATTCCTTTTAATATCAATTCCTTTTAATATCAATTCCTTTAATATCAATTTCTTTAATATCAATTCCTTAAATATCAATTTAATATCACTGCCTTTAATATCAATTCCTTAAATATCAATTTAATATCAATGCCTTAAATATCAATTTAATATCAATGCCTTTAATATCAATTCCTTAAATATCAATTTAATATCAATCCCTTTAATATCAATTCCTTAAATATCAATTCCTTAAATATCAATTCCTTAAATATCAATTTAATATCAATCCCTTTAATATCAATTCCTTAAATATCAATTTAATATCAATGCCTTTAATATCAATTCCTTAAATATCAATTTAATATTAATGCCTTTAATATCAATTCCTTAAATATCAATTTAATATCAATGCCTTTAATATCAATTCCTTAAATATCAATTTAATATCAATGCCTTTAATATCACTCTCCTTTAATATCAATTATTAAATATCAATTTAATGTAAATTCCTTTTAATATTATTATTATCAACTCGAAAAAAATTCTTCATGCTATCTTATATAATTTACAACAAGCAAACATTTGTTGAATATTTTCCCAAAAAATCAATAATGAAACTTTTAAATCCTCAAAATATATTTCGAAATAAATGTCATATATATTAGTAGTATATTCTTATTATTTTTTGCACTCTAAATAAATCAAATACATTTATTTAATTATAAATACATCGAGATCTGCAGTTTCATCGTTGATTTTCAGAAAATATATTAAGTAAAGATTTGTTTTTATAACGAATCATAGCATAATAATTGAAATTAGATAAACATAGTGCGAGACTAAACACATATTTTCAATACAGAAAAGAAATTTTTAAGTAAATTTATTTACAGTTTGAAATTAAACTAAAATTTTATCGCTTAACATTATTTAATAGCACTAAGAATGTAATATTGATCTCAAATATAACACAATAACTGAAAAAAATTTCCTGTTAATAGAAAAATGTTATGATCTTTTTTTAATTATACATATACATATTAATAAGAATAATAATGGAAATCAAAACAATTTATATAAACATCAACAAATTTTTAACGATTTTCATTTTATAGGAATTGAATTAAAAAATTATAAAAATGAAGAAAATTTGTATGTTAGATACATCATATACAATATGTTATCAATGCACTGCTACTATATAGAGTTTTTGAAAAAATATTCAACAAATGTTTGTTTATGGTAAATTGTATAAGATAGTATGAACAATTTTTTCAGAGTTGATAATAGTAATAATCAATAATTGATTTAAAAGGAATTGATAATTGTAAAAGTAATGTTCGCTTATAGTAAGTTATTATATAAAGATTTAGATTAAATAAACAAAGAATGGCAAAGTAAATATTTTCAGTATAGAAAGATTTTTAAACTTATTGATTAATAGTTTTAAAATAGAGTCTAGTTTTATTTGTCAACTTCTTCTTTCGTTTTTAGTTGAATTTTTTTCTAGAAATTTATATATTTGAGATAAGAAAATATTACATCTGGTTTAAATTGTAACAAAAAGAAATTTTAAAAAAATCAAATTCAATATTATGAATTTAAAAAATAATTCTATCAAAAAATTAAATATAGAATTTTTAAAACTATACTCACTAAAGAGAATGCTTTTCAGATGTAGGCTTTTATAATCTGCCCTTGCATGAGTAGCATAAGTATAAGAATCTAACATTTTTTTTGTCCAAAACTACTTGATCGCTTAACGCGCTTACTGTAATAGTCTTCAATGTTTTTGATATTTACATAATCTGGAATGTTCTTAGTGAATTTTTCTGCTATCTTGAATATTTGATGATTCTTTTCAGATTATAATCTATTTCAACATTGATTCGAACTGCGCATTCCTTCCCTACTATATACATTGACTAGAATTACTAACAGATGATAAGTTCAAAAACACATGTTACGATTCCTATTCGCTGCAAATATATTCTATAGATAATGCAAACTACAATATTCAATAACCTTGCTAAACATCTATGAATTCTAAATCATCCTATTTGCATATATTACATTTAAACCTTAATAATAACATGATTCCATTTTATTTTCATTTAACACAATAATAATTCTTAATCAGTCTTTTTAGGTACCTTAATAATTACGAAATTGAATATTCTTTTAAAGTGATTATATTTTTAATTTTAAAAAAATTAATTCTATAATTTTTTTTTCCTTAAAACCATTCCACATTCTTCAACAATATGCCAAGATATTTTAAATCTCACTTCCTTTGGAATAAATTGAATCGAAATTTTATGTTGGTGCAATTAATAAACATGTTATGGCACCAATATCACTTCGTTTTCTTCTCGTAGATTCTACGATGATTTACTTTCATAATTTGCTATACATGTCGAAATTCTTTGGAAAAAAAACCTCAAAATAAACTTGACACTTAAAATTATTTTGACAGCTTGAAAGCTTTTCTTCTACACTGCATACATTTCAGAGAATTTTTTTTCGCTCAAAAGTTGAATAATCGAAACTAGATTGTATTTTTCGATATTTCGATGTATTTTTTTCTCTCTAGAAAAAATTTTCATGAAAATATTTTTTCCAATAAATTATATAGTCGAAGTAGTTAAATTGCATAAAGATATGAAATAACTAGATGAGAACGAAAATTTTTTCATTCATCTTGAAGCAATTATTTGCTTGTTTGGGAAAATTTCAACTTTTTTCGCATTCTTGATGAAGAAGTATACCTCTGAATTATAATTTCAAAAAATATGCTACGAATTGCATGGTTTTTTTTAAATGAAGAGAGAAATGTTATGAATTCTAAAAAGCTGTAAAATACTCAAGGTAATATGAAATAATGATTGAATGTCTTCACATTCTGCCTTTTCTAAATATCTCAGCATATATCTTCTTTGATTGCCATGAAATGCTCCTTGACTTTATTTTATAAACTTTTTTTTTATTGCTTCCCTTGCCATTCGTTGACAATTTGTTTAATTTTCTTTTATTCCTAGATGAAAAAAATTCCAGATAAGCCTCGCTTTTTTGATATTTTTATTTTGTGATTAATTGTATTTTACTTCTTCAAGGACTCAAGTCTTCATATTGAGACAGATTGGCGCGATGGTATCATATGAAGTCTTATCAAGCATATCAAATAGGGTTACAGACTGCACCGTTTCTTTTTGTTTCTCTTGGTTTTTCAACCATCTAAAGCGAGTTTGGCTCATTTAATTCATTTAATCTTTTGCAGTTTCCTCAGTTTATCTGTACATAAGTCAAGAATTTTTTAATTTCTTACAAAAATTTTCAGTTTGGTATTTACTCTAAAATTGCTCAGAAGTTTTGAAGAAAGATTTTAAAATAGAATTGATTATTGAGCTCACTGAAAAGTTTGCAATATTTAAATATTTGCCAACAAAAGCATTTCATGCTTTCTTGCATACTTGAATTTTTTTGGGCAATGAATTTATTTCTTCAAAAATAATATACTAGCTTCAATTATTGATTTACCAATGAGTTTCAAAATTATGAGCACTTTCTTCTGAGTTTAGCTAGATGACTTCTTTGATTTTCTTTATAAATCTCTTATCAAATATCCTCTGGCATCGAATTCAATTTCTTTATAATATCAATATCCACAGATGATTATATTTTTCCTTTTTTTGGTTTGATTAAATATAATTCAGTTTATATTAGTCTGGAAATGTGATCAAGATATTTTTTCCTCCAATGGCGAAATGTTCAACAGAATCTAAGCAATTGCACACTGCATCATTGATGCTCTAAAGAAAGAAGAAATTTCTTTTCGAATCCTCCAAAGATATTTTCTTTCTTCGTCCGGATGCGATAGAAAAAGACAAATCCATTCCATATTTCTTGGTACCGCGCTTTACATTTTTCGATGAATGTAACCCAATTGGATATCTTGGCGAAGCCCAAAAATGCCTCATCGATCTACAGCATTTCATGGCATTTCAAATTTAGTCGTTTCTGTTACATACAGTCCATTGCGCATGCGCCAATCGCCTTTCTCCGATTCCGACGACATCGAATTCCTTATGCTTTATCACAAGAAACAAGAATTCTTCCTCCTTTCCATCCAAACTCAATTGATTCCTCATCTTCATCCACTCTGAAAGGAAACCATCGACTTTACCAATCTTTAAACCATCGTTGGAATCTACTGACAAAAAAAGAATTGCCTTGACTGACTGACTGAGGTTCTTTTCTTAGAAAGGTTTAAATGAAATGAAACCTTTCCCCCTGCACCGCCTCAGAAGCTTCAGAGCTCTGTTTAATCCAGATGCACAGATAAATGCGGAGCTTATTTGCAAGGTTTTATCGCTTGCCTGAGAAGAAGACGCCAGCTTGAATTTAAATTTGAACGAACGGCAGATCCTTTTACAAATTTTCCTCGTATATCAGTCAATGGTGTTGGCGAACTCTTCTTGAAGAACACAGTAAGCACATAATCTTCTCTGCTTTAGGTTGGGAAAAAAACCGCCTCAAATTCCTCAACCAAAAGGGAGTCTTTTCGTAGAGAAAGAGAAGCGAAGAGAACGCCTGCCTCTTAGAATCCCAAACGGGAAGCTGAAGAGCAAAATCCCAGCCGCATCACTTAGCAGCTCTCTCGTGTACTTTAGATGGTCTTCTCTGATTGGATCTGTGTGTGTAATTACTGCTATCGATTTTGTCACGTGGCAAGCCTAGAGTCTTTTGTTCTTCGCTCATTACATTATAATTCTTTTTCCCCTCTCCAACTACGTCATCAGCTTCTCCCCCCCACCCCTGCTGCTGCTGCAGCTTTCGACCCTTCTTTGCAAACTACCGCAATTAAAGAAGTGACACGTTAGGAATGGGGGTGGGAGGATAAGTATTTCTAGCCTTAGCACATGCAGAAAAAAGGGCTTGGATGACCTATTTCTCTTGCAGCGACGATCGCTAGCACCATGGTAACAACATTTGTTTTAATGAGACTCTCCCAGACGTTACCATGGAAACGACAACGATGGAGGGATGGAGTTAATTGAAATAAATTATAATTTTTAATGAGTTACGCCTGTAAATTGGGTGGACCTCTGCATAAATAATGAGCTGTTTAGTTTTGTTTTTTATTGCTCTGTTGACAAAAAAAAAGCAGAAAAAAAAAGAAAATGAATTCAAGGTCAACAGCGAAATTAATTTTAATCTAAAGATATTCCCTGTTTTTATTAAATATTATTTTTTCTTTTAATTCTATAATATTTTTACTGAACGTAATTTTATATATTTGTTTTTTAGTCATTTTTTTTAACAAATGGAAATCGATTTTATTTTTGATGTGTATTTTATTAATTCAGAAATACTGACTGTAAGTCCTAAAGTCATATAGTTCATCTAATTCAATTCATACGAAAATAATACAATTTTTTTTTTACACTAGATTGCTTTTCTTTTTTTTATTTTAAAAAACTGTTTGTATATTCTAAAAAAAGCAACAAAAAAAAGTGTTTCAATTATTTTATTTTACTAATTTTTTCGACGTTATTTTGTTTGAATTTATTTAAATGAATACAAAACTATTTTTTTTAAATATTTCCAGTTTTATTTTAAATTCTGTGTTTTTTGCAAGAAGAATTTCAAAGCATGCATTTAACTATTTTATATAAAAAAAAGCTTTTTTTTTTCTTTTGTTATTTGAATCGCAGCAATGCTTGATTATATATATATATATATATATATATATATATATATATATATATATATATATATATATATATATATATATATATATATATATATATATATATATATATATATATATGCGATCAAGAAACATTGGGTATTTGTTTATAAATCCTATATAAAAAAAAGGAAAATTATTTTTTTTTATTTAACAGAATATTTCAAAATAGATCTAGCATTTTCTATCTAAGGATACAACTGAACGGTAAAGCAGTTTCTTAAAAATGCATTGACGAAACTATCACCTTTTTTTATAAAAATGTATTCTCTTAAACTACATATTCTAAAATTTTTCAGCAAGAGTTATTCAAGTGGAATTTTTGTTATCAAATATTAAGACAGCAACCTCATTTTAAAGTTTTCGCATTATCAAAAAAGAAGAAAAACAACTGATAAAATTCCGGCTTCTTCATAAGTCTCTTATTCATTCATCCTTTGTTATAACATGAATATTTCAGCAAAATTTATCACGGTTATGTTCCCTGCGAAAACCGAACAAAAATCCAATACCTAAAGGATGAATAAGCAAGAAAAAGTCATTATCGTATGGAAGTTTTAAATAACTGATGCCTCAGCATCCAGCCAGCCACAATCTTTATTCAAGACTGCCATTGTATTGCTTTTTTCTGTGTAAACAATTTTCAAAACTTAACTTGCTCCAGTCATGTATGAAACGATATAAAATTGTAAATTAAAAAGATAAAAAAACATGCATACACACATTCACACAAAATCTTCGGAAGCTTTTCTTTCTAAATCTCTGTATAACCCAATAAAATGTTCATCTACCTTGAAGCATCCAAATACCACACAAAATGTAAGCAAAGAATATTACTTTGTTGCCTATTGCTCTTTTCTGAACAAAAACCTCTAGAATCCTTTTGCCATCGTATACCGTATGGTGGGAAAAATATGTCATTTCTCAGCTACAATTTTAGGGTTCCTCGTCTAGTCTTATAAAGTAAATGAATTATTTAGCCCGGAGTTTTATACATTTCTTGAGGAAAATAACCGGGAAATTGGATTTTGCCTCGGGTCGGTTAAGTCACGACATGGCCCGGTACAATAAAGGATTCTATTTTTGTACTAGGAAGCAAGCGTAATAGAAAGAGGGTTAACTTATTTTGAATAGAAGGGAATTTAACCGTCCTGGCTGTTGTTTGGCCCAGTAATTCATTCTTGGTGTAAGGAAGATGCTTGCAAGTGTAGCTTATTTGGGGGGGGGATCTTGATTTTATCGCTGAAAAGAGTTGTAAAAGGAGCAAATAATTCTTGTGCATCGATATAAGGATGGAGTTCAGGTAGATGCATTTTTTTGAGATGGATATGGGACGTAAAATTTGTGATCTGTGTACATAAAGATAAGAAAAATTATCTCTTGACTTTAGCTTTTTCCTTCAATTTCTTATTTAACATATTAGGCAATAATTGTTTTCTTTTTACTGATTATTTTCGAGAAATATCAAAGCTATAATCACTTAATTCATAATTTAAACCTTATCTTGTAACTATTTAGCAGTTAAAGAAAATAGCTTTAATATTAAGCAATGACAATGCTTTATATGATTCTCAATGACGATTTCTGAATGTGTCACAAAAAATTATTAGAGTAGAAAATCCAATTGCCCTTATGGCACAAAATTTCTAAACGGTAAAAAAAAAATCCAGTAAAAAAACTAATTTGATTTTGAAATTCATTCTGCTTTTAGTTATTCAATGTATTAAATGTAATGTATTTTGTTCAATTTTGGGTAATGTATTTGCTTCTAATATTAACTACTTAATTAACTATTTAACGGAACATAAATTGGAACTTAAAAGCTTGTAAATTTAGAAAATAAGACTAGAAAAATTTTTTATCGACGAATTGAAATTAAAATAATTATTCAACTAGTTATACTTTGATTTGTTGCAATTTAATTTGCAATTATATTTTGATTTATAGCAATTTAAAAGCTAAAGAGTTACTTTACACTTTTTAGTAGTTATATTAAAATTATTGAACTATCAGTAACGATCAATAAAGTATCCAACATTGCTGATATTAACAGACGTATACTTATTAATTTATTTTATATCCCTCACTATTCAAATATTAAAACACCTATTCTATACATGAAATTCGAAATTCATTATCAATTAAGATCTATAGCAATAAAAAATTTATTGTAAAAGATTAAAAAACAATATATTTTTTAAATTGAATATTATTCAAATTAAGGGCTTGTGATCACTTAAATAAAAAGGATTTCAGAGAAATTGTTATCAGCTATATTAATTGAATCTTTAAAATCCGGTGTCATTTAAAATTGTAAAAATTCGAAATTAAATGAGAGAGTATAACCTTTTTCTGGCGTTTCAGAATATAAGTATTAATGAATTTTGCACTTTAAGAATACGATTGGCTAAGATTGCATAATAAATCGTTTGAATATATAATACGACTATTTATTTTAAATAGAAAATATATTTGTTCTTTTTAATATAGGAATTCTTGTTATTCGAAACTAAAAATATACACATAAGGAAAGATGATTTATATAACTTTTGTAATAAAATTAAAATGAAGAGTAAACTACCCTTATGTGTTGAAACTGAATAATATAAGCAGTTATTTTTAAAAAAATAAAGACATTACATACAATTTGTTATTGCATTATGATACTCAGAATATTAGTAAGCATTACAAAAGTTTCTAACAAAATCGTTTGATATCTTAGCATATTAACAAGACAGACAACATCATCATTAGATTTTCAATATATTTTAGCTCTAAATATTTGAAAACATAATTGTAACAATTTTGAAGTAATGAAATATCACAAATATCTCATATATCACAAATTTTTAATTTATTGCTTTGTTCCGATTTCTAAATATATGAAAAATGTATTTATAGAAAAACTGTTTTAAAGATCTTTGGAAGAAAGCTCTTTCTAACTTACTACGAATTTGAAATTAAAATTTTATATTTTATAAAAACAATAATATTCAAGATGCTATTTGTTTCTGTTTGCATTAGTGAGAGTATAACTTTTTTATACATTTATATTTTAAAACTGCGAGTAAATCTATAACTGGATCATTTTATCTCGATTAATCGTTTATTTATATAATATAGATATAGATAATTCAGAAACTTCTTGCAAATTTATTTGATAATAGTACTCCAAATTTTTTTCCCAAAACTCTTTCATCTCACTCAGTTTCTAACATTGTTCCTTTGTCCAATATTCTGAAAGTGGTATTTCATTTTAGAGGTGGTCATTGTTAAGCAATCAAATCAATTACTATATGTTTTGTATGTTTAATACCAGTTTTCAATTTATAATTTGAAAGCATAACCTCATAATTTCTTAAAATTTAGATATAGTATCAATACATTTATTATGAAATTAAATTGAATAAAATTATTTGAATAAAAATTGGAAATATCTGAAGCTGAAATATCAAACTTAAGGAAAATCTCTAAACCCCAACGAAGAGAATGTAATAATGGAAAAAAAAAATACTGTTTCCCCCTCAAAGTTAAAATCAAATTTTATCGTTTATTATTTTATTTCATATTCTTTATTATATAAATTTAAGTAAAGTATAACGAATTTCAATGATATTTTCCCTTTGTCATTTAAAAAAGGTACAAAAGATTTCATCTTAAATTTTCTTCGAAAAAGAAATTTTAAATATGAAAGAACAACAAAAAAGGAATTCGCTTCTGTTACAAGCCGTCATTTAACGGGCGAAATAAAGTATCCATTATGAATAAATATGCAAAATGACTATCTTTTCTCTTCAAGAACATCTCATTCAAGGACAAAACTTTTCTTTGTACTGAGCTTAGAAGAGAAAGAGCGATGAACATAACAAGTTCATCATCAGTTGAAAACAAAACTCGTTCCACTATTCTCTCATCTCCTCTATCTCTCCACACTCATCCTCGAAGAACGATGCTCTAGAGCTTCTCCATCTCCTTCTCCTTCTATTCCTACTCTCCTCCTTAGATACCTTGCATGATGATGATGATCCTACCTAATGATTTGATTACTGACATCGATAAAAGGCGTTTCTAGGAGGAGGGAGGAGAGAATCTCTGCTTTAAATGATCCAATTAAGGAAAGATTAATTTGGGCTCAGCCAATGAATAAAGTTTATGTTCATTTGGGTAACGCCTTTTGGAGCATTTTTGCATCTCATTAATTGGAGGTGGAAAGGGGGCGAAAGAGAGGGGTGTGTTTTTTCTCTTTTCTTATTTTTTACTTTTGTTTGCCACAGTTTTCAAATCCTTTTTTTTTTCAAGTTCAAAGTCATTCTTTTTGCTAAGCTCTTTTTAATACTTCGAATTCGTTAGTTTTTTTTTATTTTTTTATTCATTCATTTATTTTTTCCTTAAAATGAAGTTAGATTTTCATAGTTTTAGTATCTGTAGCAATGTTACAGCTTAATAAATGCTCTAATTTTTGATTTGGTAAAAATTACATTCAAAACGGGTAAAAAAGGTGGGATTTTTTTTTTTATTTATTTTTGTCTGCATTTTGAAAAATAATAAATTGCAACTGAATAATTTAATGAATTTTCTTCTGACTTCAAGTATGAAGAAAGGTAAGTTACAATTTGTACGAACAATTCTTGTTTAATCTTTTCCTTTTTGAATATTGATTTTTTTAATATAAAAATTCCTTCAGATAATTTTTTATGAAATATCATCATTGCCTTCTGAATGACTATTTGCATATCCATAATAAAATGTATTTGAATTTCTGAACACAATCGATTACCCCTATTTGTTTTGAAGTGATCCTATTATTATACACAGCCAGATAAAAATAGAAAACAAACAAGAAAGCACACGACTCAATATTTTCTATTTATAAATAAAATAACTTTATTGAACCTTAATCCAAACTCGATACAAAACACTCACCTTTACATGGCAGCAATCATCAGAAATACACAAGAAAGAAATAGCATCGATGCTTCAAACATTAATTTCAGTGGCACAGTATCATCTGTTACATCATCACTTGCATTACGTGCCGTAATACATTATTTGTTATTGTTGATACATAATAATGGGGAAAAAAAGTAAAGAAGGTTGGAAAAAAAGAAAAGAAAAGGGCGCAAACTATCTATTTTCTCCCAAGTGGTATAATTGAGTGTAGTAAATAGAAAAGAGTATTTGCTATTTTTGACAGTCTATGGCAATCGGGTGGAAATCAGGATAAATGCTCAAATGTATAACAGAATTGACTCCCCATTTTAGGTTGTTATTTTTTTTTAGTATTTTTGTATATCTATCGATTTATTGGAAAAAATGTCTTCATACTTCTGCTTATTTTTAATACCCCCAAACACTCATTCAGGTCTCAAATATGCCAACGATATATCTTTACGACTTTGAAGCAGCGATCGGTAGGTACATTTATTCAATGTCTTTTCCAGATTTTTTTTTTAACAACGAAGATAATTTTAAGATGCTTCCTTATTTATCTTGCTTTCGCTTTTTTTTAATAATGCTTTTGGAAAATTACATGAGTGAAGAACAATACAGTTTAAAAAATTATGTTCATAGAAAGTTTATTTTGGTTTCATGCGAATTTAAATCACATACATATATATATATTTTAATTTGAGATTAAAAAACTGCAAACTCTTATATTGCAGTTGTTCATATTGCTATTTATTTATATTTTATTCTCTAATGATGCTGTAGATTTTAAATGAATCTTCTTGCTGAATGTCTTTGAAAAAATCTATTTTTTCATAAATCTACTTGCAGAATGTTTTTTATAAAAAATCTATTTTTAAACAAAATTTACTTGCAGAATTTTTTTTGTAAAAAAAAAAAAACTGTTTTTGCACAAAATCTACTTGCAGAATATTTTGCATAATAAAAAGCAAATTATAAGAAGAAGAAAAAATTATTGCACCTCAAAATGATATTTTTTTCTTCAATTCTGTAAAAAAAGAATTTTATATTCGACGAAATAAAAAAATAATTTGAATTATTAATTTTCAGATTGAATGGTTCGCTTTCTTTTTATAACATAACGAATATTTTTTTGAAAAAATTCTAAATATAGTATCTGATAAGAATGTATTTAAATAAGACAAAAAAAACTGATAATTAATATCTGGCCCAAATCAGAGTGCATATCAAACATACACATTTATTGTATTTCTAGTAGAACCATCGGAAGAGTATTTTAAAGTGACTCCTAAATATATATGAGAATAAGATGCATTCATATATAATAATAATTTCAATAAATAATATTTAAAAGATAATTATTAATAAAAGATAATTATGTATTTCAAAAATATCATTTAAAAATCTGTCATTAAATAATTATATTGCCTTAAATACTTTTTTTAATTTATTCTAATAATTTCGATGTCATACTACTTCAAAAAATTGATATTATCAAAATTAAATAATTTTTGCAAGTGTTTATGATCTATTTCATTATAATTAGTATTCTTTCTTATTCATATAATCGTCACCTTCTTCTTAAATCTCATTGATGTATTAATTATATTTTTCAGCTTATATGTTATTTTTGCAGTTATAAGAAATTTACATTAAAAACAAACTTTATTTTGATTTTTAAAAAGACGCTTTATTTATTTTTAATATATAAAGACAATACGATAATATTCCTTAAAATGCGGAAAAATATTTGCAAAAAAAAAAAGACTCAATTATTTTGCTGCATAAATTTAGCCATTGTGCGATCTCAAAATATATTGAACAGTTAGCCGAAAAATATAAATTGATACAATCGCTTATTAAAAGAAGCCAAATTTTATTCATTCTGTAGTGCTATTCATTACCTTTGTAAATCAATTAATTTGCTTTTTATATTTAACAAGTTTTAAAATTTTAAACTTAAATTTTCATACAATAAAAAATTAATAGACGCAGCACAATAAGAAGTCTTTTCAAAATAATTGGTAGATTTCTTTATTTCATCGTTTCTGTTGATAAAATTTGCTAATTTAAGTGTAATTTCTGTTCTTGCAATAATAATAACTTTCAATTAGTTTTTTCAAAAATAATGTATAAACATAATATAAGATACATTCAGTTAATTGCTCTTTTTTATAACCTAAATCTATATACCTTGTTTAAAAAGACAAAAGGCTGATATAATTACGGTAAGTATCTGCAAGATTACGATTTACATTATTATGGATAGATTTAAGTAATATCTTACATTTTTTTTATTTTAAAGGTGATAATACAAAGAAATTATATGATTCTAGATTCATATGATATAATAAGAAAGAAGTATTCATAATATCTCATGATTTAAAAAATAATTCAGAAAAACATTTAAAAATTATAATCATGTAAATAAAGATGTTATACTACTCTCTATTAAAAACAATAACAAAAAGGCTCTTAAATTTTTCTATTTTTACCAAAAAAAATTTTAAAAAAATATTTTAATCCCATAAGATAAAGAAACGAGTTTTAGAAAAATCTGTGTAAAAATTTAATTTAAATTTGTTAAATAAAAAATTTGAGAAAATATTAATTACCACATTTTTTCACCATTTTTATGACAGATACCGAACAAGGATGTTTTATGAAAGATAAAACGATTCTATTATTTATTGATGTGAATCCAAATGCCATAATTAAATTGTGGCATTTGAATTCATTTCCTCTTAAAGAGTAAGCCTTATTTAGATAAACGAATTTTAAGATGCTATGCGAATCACTTTTGTATTATTATAGCTTCGAAAAATATTATAAAAAAACAACAAATTTCTATCAATTTTTAATTAATTAAAATTTGAATTAAAAAAGTTTAAACACTCTTTTACCTTCCGTTACATACTTTTACTTTCCAATGTATATCAGCGCCAAATTTGGTATCTCTAGGTTTAAGGGCCTGTCCTGTAGAGCGCCAACTCACACACAAATATACACATTCATTTTTATTAGCAATTAGCGATAGAGATGACTCACGGATGTTTGGCATTTCCGTATGTGCACAATTAATCGTTTGCTTAAATATAATGTAATAGGATTGTATTTAATCAGATTTTTGATATATATAAATATCGCACTAATTAAGTGAATGTAATGAAACGGATAGGAATTTCAGAAATTATATTTAATTAGGTGTTAAAATTATCCTATTTCCCTTATTTATCATTCATAGGATTTGTATTTTCGACAAAATTATTAAGGAACTAGGTTAATATTCAGCCCCAACCCCTCAGGCTAACGATCCCAGACGTCTTCCTAATTGGAAACCATTGGCTACAATCCAATCCCAAAAGATTTTTATCATAAATATTTAAAATTGGTTTTCTTAATTTATAGTTATTTCAAATTAATGATCAGTGATATAATCAACGCAACTTCAGTGAACCATTTTTAATTTATTTACAAAAACTAATGCGCATCAAAATCCAAGAAAAATATTATTTACAATAATGCATATAAAATAACGTTATCATAGCATAAAACTGTGAAAATTCATTTCAATATTAATACGCTTGACGATTTTATCAACTATAAAATAACTAATAAAACCATGAGATGATATAAATAATGTTAATGTTCTGTCAATGATAACATATGCTAAGTATACGTAGTTAAGTTTATTAATTTTATGTATTTGGCAGAAGCTGGTGCTCAATTCAATGAAATTAATTCCAATTTTGTCAGCAAAAAATAATAAAAAAAATGCTTAAATTCGAAAATATGTAAAAATTGTTAATTACATATTTACAAAATATATTTTCTCCGTAAGACATAATAAAATAAAATTATTTATAAATAAATTATTTATTTATGCTTTAATTTTCAGAACAAATTTCTATACAGTAAGTAAATGAAATTAATTCCAATTTTGTCAGCAAAAAATTAAAACAATGCTTAAATTCGAAAATATGTAAAAATTGTTAATTACATATTTACAAAATATATTTTTTCAGTAAGACTAATAAAATAAAATAATTTATAAATAAATTATTTATTTGTGCTTTAATTTGCAGAACAAATTTGTATATAGTAAGTAATACTATAAATTAAAATATCAAAAAATAAAGATGCATAATGATAATTCCCTTTAACTCATAATTCTCAACGTTTACTTACAAATTATTGCCATTATTATTTTATTTAATTTAGCCGTTTGCAATATACTATAGAACCTTAAATGCTATTTGGTTATATTGATTGTGTATTTTTTGGTAACAATAATTATCGAAATAAACTTCTGCATAAATACCTAAATAGCAAACTCTGTGCAATATTTTTTTTTTCTGATTCTTTCAAAACATATTAAGGAAGATGTTATATTTAGTGACAAATTGCATTTCTTCGTCATTTGGTATATGAGAGACCAATCCGTAAGTATGTTATAGTTGTTCGCCTAACCACTCGAGAGCAATTTAGAGAGTCTAGCGGTGCTATTATAAACATATGACAGCAATACTGTTGTCTATATTAAAAACTCCCTTATGGTAAATAAATACTTTGCCATAATATTGATAATTTTATCTATTTATCTGTGTTTAATATCCAGATGTGAATTATAATGATTGATTTAGCTTTCCATAAATATTAATTGATTTAGCTATCCATTAAGTTATAAAAAAATTTCCTTTTATTTATATATATAACTGTTTATTTAATTAATTTTTTTTTATTTTAGGTCCCAAGGTACTATATGCAGTTGTACCTTGGGAAATTGAGAATGTGAAAAAAAAACATCACTCCTTTTTCATATGAGATATAATTAAGTTAAATATTAAAGTTCAAATCATAACTGATAAATTGTATTTATTAATTTTAAGTCCTACAATTTTATCTTAGCTATAAAGAATGTGTTTTTAAACTTCCCAAGTACAACTTCTTTCACCTTTTTATTCTAATTACTATGCATTGCAAAGTACTTAAAGAAGTAATCATGACAGCGTATAATCTATGCAATGGCTCAAATAATTGGTATCTATTTACAAAAGAAATAACTGATATTATTATTTGAGAAAAAGATTAAGAGTTATTAATGCACTGCAGATAGATATTAACTCTTAATAAAGAAATTCAGCTCGATAAGAACTGCTATCAAAAGGTATGTATATATATGATAATTCTTAAATGATACCATTCTTCATACAGAGTATTATATCGTGCAGAGTACATGCATTTATTATGTTTGACGTGCAAGCACGCATAGGCCTTTTCCTTTTGTTGGCTCAATACAGTATATAAATGTTACCGATTCATAATTTGAATAACAAAATTCACGTGTAGCAATAAATACGTATGGTAAATAATAAATGATGTGCTGTATTTTCATATCATGCTCTTTCTCTAATTGGCCGATAAATAACTTTTTCCAAATAATGTGATTGGATATTTATTCTAAATTTTCTAAAACTTGCTTTCAAAAAACACTGAATCAGTTTTATAAAATTTAATCTGCTATAATTATTCTTAAAAAGAAATACAATATAATTAATTTAATTTTAACTAACAATTATTTAAATTTTTTTGTTATCAATTTCTTTTTGTAACATCTTTATTTCAATTAAATCTATTTAGAATTATATTAAAATTTATTATATTGCTTTTAGTATCAGTATTGTTTCAAAAAAAATTGACAGCAGCATTTCAAAGAATACAGATTAGCTCTTAATTTATTGCATTCAAAATTAAATTCAACTCAATCAATATACAAATTGCCATTTAAAATCTTATTTCATCGATTTATACCATATAACCTTATTATTTCAGAAATAACAATACATATCCTTTGCATAAGTAATAATTACCATAGTCTTTGCATGAATTACCATTATATAATTTTCATGAATAATTATATTCTTAAGCTTAGATAACAGTATTTAAAATTTCAGAACACTGAATTTATAATGTTGCATTGCTTTAAGAGGTCATGGTATTATTTTTCTAAAAGTCAAAGAATAGTCTAAAATTCCTACTACGAGTAATTTTACCTTTTATTTTAGTCGCCTCAAGCGACCAACTGGTTCGCCAGAATTATCAGAATTATTGGTTATATTTGATTTCATAATAATCCTTTAGATATTAATTTCCTGCCCATGGTTCCGCCAAAGTGTCAGACATTAAAGACTTGTTATTTTAAATGTCTTACTTATATTTATTGTGTAAATGTCCTTCTAAATCAAAACAATCCCATAACATCAAAGTGCTATTAAAAATGCAAATATTAGGTCATCTGCCTTCTGAATATGTCAGCATTATAACTTATCTCTTTTATTCGTCTTGTAAACTAAACAGGAACTAAACAGGATCCTTCTTCATTAGCTTTCAACAATGAAAGAAAAAAGCGCGATTACTTATTGGATGAAAAAATGAAAACGGCTTGAATTTCAGGGCAGCAAAGTAATCTATTGTCCGGAATTAAACAAAAGAAACACCATTTATAAAATATTGTCGAAATACAGCAAAAAATTCGCAATACTACAAAATTAGTATCATTTTAAAGACAATTTTTCCAATTTGAAAGCGGTTTAAAATTTATTTTTATGCGAAATTAGTTCTTAGAAGTTTTCAAGAAAAAAAATACCAAAATTCAGATTAATTTTTAAGCAAATAAATTCAATTAAAATATTAAAATTTCATTCCCATTCTCCAGTTGTAGGTGTAATGATATGGCTTGTAGAGCTCCAACACATGCACAAACATATACAGATATGCATTCATCTTTATTATTAACAAAGATAACGATATATTTAATTAAAAATAGCTTTTAAAATTTAATTTTATCATTTTATTAAATCCTCATTTTTTATTGTAATTAGTTTTGCACTTTTTAATCATTAGATTAATTATATCTGGAACTTACTATTATGTATTTTGAAATTTAATATAATTAAAGTTTGCCATTTTTAAATTCTGGCAGTTTAAAATAGTGCACTTCTATCTAGAACATACTAATGTACAAGATTTCAAAATTGTAACACTGTATATGAAACTATTTTTAGAGGCTTAAAACAAGCAAAGTTACATAAAAATGTTTAAAATGGCTTAGTATTACCTTTCAAACTATTTTATTTGATAGTAATTTCAAAAATATGAGAAAACTGAATAAAATTAACTTAAATCATGAGAGTCATTGAAACGCTAATAATTGTCATAAAGAAAAAAAAATGCAAAAGAAAAAGAAAACCGTGAAATTATTAATTGAAGGAACTTAACAAAGAATGCATATTATTATATATAATATATATTCTTATTAATGGAGATAAATTTATTCAATAATTAATTAAAAATCAAATTCAAAGTAAAATATTTATTTTTTGTTAATTCTAACTACACTAAATGACTTTTCTAATTTATGATCCTTTTTTACATTAGAGATTACGTTTTAATGGATCTTTCTATTATTTGTACTTCAGATGTTTCTTTCATATATAATTATATTATGAAGTAGACAAAAGGGGAGTTATTTTTGGATAGTCAATTTATACTTCGATAATTTTGGCCATATTATTTTATAGAACTTACTACCAATTAAGCATATGTGCAAACAAAGAATTTTAGCTTCTTTACTGAACAACTAAATTTCTTAGTATTAGATTAAAAGAGAGCCTATGATATGTCGTAAAAGCATTATCTATATTTCCAAACAAAAAAGGCATCCCTCCATTTTGACAAAAACCAGGTATTTTTATTTGCCTTAGATATTTAAATAATTAAATTCTCCAGATGTTATTTGATAATGAAAAAAAAAATTCTTAATGAAAAATACTAATATGTGACATCAATTTGAAACAAATAAACTTCATTAATTGGAAATATTTTTGTGTCTTGAATTAATTCACTTCGTCATGAAAGAAATTAAAAGAAAAAAATCTGAAATACAGTTTCGACAGCAATAAAAGGAACGGTCAAATTATTATAAAAAAAATTCACATTATTTATAATTTTTCTTACCGATCTGATGTTATCTATTTCAATTATTATTCAGTTAAAAAAAAGCGTATTTTTTCGTGAGTTAAATCAAGCCAAAATATATTCATGAATATTGTCGATATCTAAATTGACTTCTAGAAAATATTTTCTTTAAAAAATCTTTAAAAACCGTGAGTGAAATGCTCTTTTGACCAAAAAAAAACTCATATCGATTTCCACAAAGAAGTAAGAATATAAAAAAAAAAATACTCCATGTCATATTCATAAACGTCCTTCATATGCTTGCTTCATATATGAAGAAACATGACATGATTAAAATAAAGCGCACAGAACTAAATTTTTAAGCTTGTTTATAACGTCTTAGATTTTCTTTTTCAGATTTTTCTTTAAAAAATGCACATTAAAATGGGTGTGGGATTTTTGCCGTTATTATTTACTTCAAGCTAGGCGTCAACCAGGGCGCGGCTTTTTCAACTGTCACCGTTTGGTAAACCTTGTCTGACGTTATCTTTTTTTCCTGAGACATCACAGATATTGGATCAATGTGGGTAAAATGGGGGCGAAATATAGTTCCTTGAAAATAAAAAGGATTTGAAAACATTTATTTTCTTATTTTTAGCTGCCTTCTTTTAAACCAAATAAATATGCAGAAACCTTATAAAATAATAAAATTTTGGGATAAAACTTCATACCCACTAATTCGAGAATTCTTTGATCTTCGCTTGTACAACTTTATTTTAATCTTTAAAGCACAATTGTTTTTGTCAGTCTATAACCTTATAAAATCAGTTACGCTTGCTAAAAATAATTTGGGCAGACATTTAAAATACTTTATTTTTTGAAACAATTTAGAAGAATTATTCATAAGTTTAATTCATATAGGAAACATTAAATAAATATATTTTATTTGAATATAAAACATGTTTATTTAAAATTAGAAATGTATATATTTTATATACATGTTTTATTTTAGAATATTATATTTTAAGCAAAATGTTACGTGCAACATAATTTTTAATCATTTCTTGACAGTTTTTTATTTTATTTATTTAAATTAAATCTTAAGACATTATCCCTTTCTAAAAGGCCGAAATGCTGCTTTTAAGAAACATAAAAACATTAAGATATTATATTTAATTATACAAGAATTATTAACATATAATCCAATAATAGATAATGAATAATTACTCCAAATAGAGTAATAATATTATCTTTCTAATGCAATATTTTAATATTCCCTTTACTTTATTCATAGTACATCCTTAAAACTATTTTAGTATTCAATTTTATATGATTGTTTTACACCAGCCTTTGAATATGCCATAAAACACAACATTTTTAATTTTAATTTGTAAAAGAGTTTATGCAATGCTCCGCGAGTGCCGCGGTGGCCTGGTGATAAGGTCTTGGCTCGTGAGCCGTTAGGTTTCAGGTTCGAGGCCCGATTCCACAGAAGAACTGTAGTGTAAGGGGGTTTGTTGCGCGCCAACTACGACAGGCCAAGCTTCCTCCCGCTGGTGTGGCGTTGTGTGGAGAGGAGGGTGCCAGCTCAGGTTCGTCCTCGTCATTTGACCGCGGTTCAAAATGACGAGGTCCGTCCCTAAATAGCCCTAGTGTTGCTTTACAACGGGACGTTAATATAACTAAACTAAACTAAGCAATGTTTCACCATTTCGTTCATTTTGTACATTACCAAGCATATTCATTCAGTTTTCTTGTACATAAGATGCCGTCTATTTTTTTTTTCTATCATTGCTTTTAATTTTATATACAATCGTATTTTTTGTCGTTTGTAACTCTCATTGCAATTGATTGCATTGTACATTTTTTTCTTTTTAAATAAATCCACCTACATCTATATCAATGCTGATAAGACCCACGTGAATTTTAGAAACGAAAATATGGTGTTAAATATTAGTTCAAACATGGTGAGTTTATCTGGAGTAATTCAAACGATTTTTTTTCAGATAAAAATTAATAACGTAAAGAATTTATCAGGATATTCATTTAAATTTATATTTGCACTAATTTCAATTTTAAAAAAGCTAAGTCTGCCATATTGGAACAGGAACCTAATTTGACTGCACTTTAAAATACTCGACTGATAATTTATTGAATACTAGTTTGTTCATATGAATGTCATTTCGATTTCAGCTCAAAATGAATCATTGTTTTTTTATTAAATACTTTATAACATATTTCATAAGGGCAAAAGTCAAACAATAGCTTACAAAATTTTAATAATATTTATTTATTAATAATAGCTATTATTTCTTTTGCCTTTGAAATTTTTTTTGATACTACTTACAATAAAGAATAACTTTTTACGCTTAAATGGTAATTTTTAAAAAATATCATATATCTCTTTCCTTATTTAAAACAAGAGCAATAAATTTAAGTTGAATGCTTTGAAAATATTGGATTCCGACCTAAAATGATTTTAAAACCTTGAAATTCAATAAATGTATTTTTTTAAAATTGAATTTATACATGAAAATTTCAATGAGCTTGTAAAATAAAAAAGATTTAAATGTTAAATAATTATATAACTGATGATTAAATGATCGAAGCCAAATCAACAATAAAATATACATAATTATTTGTCTACATTCATTCAAAATTATTTTTCTAGATAATATAAACTTATCACTTTTTAAAATAAATATGTTTCTTTTAGAAAAATTGGTAGTTAACTATTATAATTAGGGTAAAGAAATGCTATAGTAATTTTTTTTTATGCTAAAGCATACGAGTCAAGCTTTTCCATGCTAGAGAAATAATTGATACTATGTGACGAATGTTTTAACGAGTAAGGTCTACAGAAAAGTATTATTAAAACTGAAATAAAATGATAAACTTTCTACATAAATTTTTGATAAAAATTTAAATAATAAAGTAATTTTATAAAAAATAATCAAGAATACCTCAAATAGATTTAGAAGATATCATATTTTTTTTAGCTATTTAAAAATTTACTCACATAAATTTGTAAATTTAAACGAGGAAAAGTTAAACAAATAAAGATGCATCCAAAATAGCACATTTATTTATAATTTCTTCACCCAAAAACTACGGACATAACTCCAAAAGTAAAATATACACGCACACTCAATACAGTATTTTCTTTTAAAAACCCCCACCCCCACTGAAAACTTGTCTTTTCCCAAATTTATTGCTTTTTAATCCGCCATTATAATTACATTAGTTATTATCATCATAATTACTTTTTCTGTCTCATATACGAGTATAACGAAAATATTTTGATCGGCAAATTTCATTCTTGAATGAAATTTATTCCTTATTCTCTTGAGATTTCGACAGAAGTCTACGTATAGATAGATGTCTATAGTCTATGTCTGAATTACGTTTGTCTATATGCCAGTCTGTTATTTACAGAGATGAAATTTGACGCATGGCCCTTGCAATAAAATTGCAATAATGCATCAAATTTTGGATAAAATCAGTTTAAGAAATATTTTACAAATATTAGAATATAATTTTCTTCTTACACTTTATGGTTATGAAGATATTTTTTCTTATAAATTAATGATAATTTTCTTCTTACTTTCCATATGGTTATGAAGATATTTTTGTCATTATCGGCATATATTTAACTTTCTATGTTCAACTTAATGAAGTAGTAGATATATCATCCAAGATTATTATAGTATCTCAAAAGAGAATTATATATTTCTACAGTAATAAAGGAGAAATGTGTGCATGTATCTATGTGTGCGTTAATTATCTACATAGCATTTCATTTAACCAAGAACTAATAAATTTGATTCAGGTATACTTTTAGAGGATAGAAATGAGGAAATCGGAACGATATTTTTAAAATTTTAACAAAAATGAAACAAGATTTTGGTGATTTTCATTGGAAATTCCAAAAAAAATAATTGTAAAAAATCAATTTTTGAATTTTTTGAAAATTTAATAAAAAAATGCAATTTTTCTTCAAAATTTTGATAATCTTTAAAAATGATTATTTTTGTATAATTTATTACAGTAGATTTCGTAGCTGTAATGAAATTCATCATTCCTTATTTCATTAAATTATTAATCACATGTTTTTGTTCCATTGATGAAATCAAAGGAAGAAAGATTTTGATAATTAGTTACACAAGTTACAAGGAGAGTCAGAAAGGGAAATTACATTTACGAGAAATACAGCGTGCAATTTGAGACAGATTATCCTGACATCATGTTTTTATACCACTATGATGTATTGAGACTACTCCGTTAGAAAAGGCTCATGCTTAAGCTAACCAGAAAGGTAGTAAAACTGTTAAAATACACGATTTCACAATTTTATGCTTAAAAATATTTTAATTGGGAGAATCATAAGCATCATTTATAAAATATTTAATCGAAAATAAACACGACCAATAATGCAGGTGAATCAGATGATCGCCAAAGGCAGTTAAATTATGCTAAATGTATTTATTTATTTGCACTTTGCAACTTAAATAACAATTTTAATTTATTCATATCTCAAAGATAATTAGCTTATTCGTATCGCAAAGATAATTAACTTATTCATATCAAACTGGATCGAGATTTACTTTCTGTTTGTGTATCTTTAAATTCTAACTACAGATATCTTCATTTTTGTTTCAGCCACGTTGAATTGTAATTTGTTTTTCAATGAATATTCGTACTCATTGCTATAGAAATTTACAATCAGTCACATAATTAGACATTTAAGAGGGAAGCGAGGGTCTCAGAAAATTATAGGTTGGGGCTTTTAAGAGATTCATCTAATTACTGTCATTAACTATAATTGCATTTAATTTTTTTTTTGAAATACTCAATCAATCTTTATAATGCTATAAATGATTTTAAAGCATCTTATTATTTAGAAGTAGAAAAATAACTCAGTTTTTACCCTAAATGTTACTAAGAAAGTGAAGGCTTATAATTTAATTTTGTGTTCTTGCTCAGGCTTTTGCTGAGGGTTCCTAATGCCGTGCACCCCTCCATTTTGTTAGTCCTTCTGCCGTATAATTACGCCATTATTTATCATAATATCTAGAAAAAAACCATTACATAATTTTTATTTTTTATATATATTGTCCTGATAGGGATTTTTATTAAATAAGTCTACATAATCCTTATGAGTTATATGAATCGGAGGGAGGGGGCTATAATATTTTTCTGAGTAGAATGAAATACTAAAAATATAATTCTAATTTAAATAATACGTATGTCGGTGGGAAATAAGATTGATTTTGAAATATGGACAAAGCATATTTAATATAAATACTTAAAATCATATATCAGAAATAACTGTAATGATGTTATTGGTGTTTAATCAAATTTTACTCTTTATAAAAACTGCAAGTAATACACAAAAACATTTTTTCAGAAGAATATGTTAGATATGTACAAATATTATTTATATTTAAAAACAACGAAATCGGCTTAATGTTTTGAGAGAAAAATAAGACTAGAGTGAACAAAAATAAGAGAAATAGCTTTTCGTTAATGTCAAAAAAAGGACATTTTTTTTTCTTTTTTGTATATTAGATCAAATATCTCTTTTAAGAGATATTTATTTAAAAAAAATTTATTTCATTTTTTTTTTCTTTTGAAATCCTGAAAGCAATTTTAAATTGTTTACTTTATTTTTTGTATTATTTCGGTATTTTGTTTTCTTTATTTTCCCTTTGCTAAGTTACATGACATTTGTGATGTTATGTGACATTTTCAATGAAATAAACACTTAATAATTGTAATAACTGCAAACTTAATCGGCTTTTATTCATATCGAAAATTTTATTCACAATTTAAAATTATTTTTATAAAATGACGGGAATTAGTTTCTTTTAAAACACTGAATTTTTATCTAAAATCACTTAGTTGATTTATCGAAAATTTATACAGATACCTTAAAATAATTGTACAATTCAATTCAATATTAAGCTATTTACTAGTGCATTTTCCTTATGGATAAGGTATTGTTTAAATGTAGCACAACAATTAAATAAACCGATCTATTCATTCTCCAATTAATTTATATAAGTCAAAACCAATATAATTTACATTAAAAAGTGTTTTTTCGCTAAATTTCTTTACAACTTAAATTTTTTTTAAATTTCCAAGTTACTTTTAGAAATAATTAATAAATAAATAAAATGTAAATGTATAATTTCCTACAAGCGTGTTTTGCTTCTAGTATTCTGCATCAAATTTCAAAATATTTAAGAAAAGCAGAAATATAAATGGCAAAATTATACTGCAAATTAGTTTTTATCCAATATTATATTATTGAATATACTATATATAGAGAGAGAGAGAAATTCAATTAATCATTTTCATTGCTTCTGTTTACAACATACACAAAAAATTGCATCATTTCTATTTCCTTGAAGTAGTGCTTTAAGCACCAAACTGTAAGAAAAAGTAATTTATTTGTTAGCTTTTCGCTAATGCGTTATATTGATCCAGTAGGTTTGTATTTGTTTAGCTATTTATTTTTTACGATCGGCCCTGGTACTATAGGCAAAGGAAAATAAAGATGCTTATCTCAACCAGGTTGCTCACTTTTGTTCTGAGTTTTTTTTTTTTTCTTTCCTTCCTGATACCTTTTTGGCACCCTTGCCTCCATGAAGAGCCCCTTGGATTCCCTCTATGACCTTTTTGTAATGATTCCGGCTGAGAGTAACTCTTTTCTCTCTTTTCTTTTCTTTTTTTTAACTTGCGGGGTTAACTACAAATTAAATATCTGAAAATTTCCTAAGAAATATAAATACAGTTTTTTTTTTTTAAATTTTAAATGGACGCATAGATTTCTATATTACAAAAAGAAAAATAAAAAGGAATTTTTTTTAAGTTATTTAAAAATCGTAAATACGTTACGATATTTGTTCATTATATTTTCCAAAACGTACATGGTTAATAAATATCGTTTATATTAATTGTCGAATTATTTAATATCAGAAATACTTATACAACATTTGCATGTCGTATAAGTAAGACTTAGCACTTTGCATTTAATTGTTATATATATATATATATATATATATATATATGAATTAACAGCTTTTATATTTTTGTATACTTATATTTTGTAAATACTTACTTTTTATTTTATTGTTCATAGAAAAATTAAAATATTTTTAATTAAATAAATGTTGAACCTTACTGAGATATAGTTAACTAATTATAGTAACCAAAAAAAGCATTATACTAATATAATGTATTTGAACGCATTTAAAGATTTTTATAAAATAATAAAATGAATGAACTAAGTAGTAATATTTTTTTTTGTTTAATCATCACAATAATTTTCTTTGTTTTAACTTTTGCTAATTAATCCCCCAATTAAAAAATCAATATAACGTACACATAAGTAAAAGAAATTAATCAGTGATAAAATAATTCAATCATGTAGGTATTTATATAAATAAATATAAAAATATATCCGAAATTTATAAATTGACCAATAAATGTTTATATTAACGCAAAAAATAAAGAAACATCTAAACGAAATCAGGATTAGAAATTAATTGCAGATTCTTTTTTCAAATTTTTTCTATCGTTAGGTTCTTCAGAAAAAATAATTTACTTTAAAAAATGTTCACATTATTTTAAGTAAAAAAAAAAAAAAGCTACTTTTAAAACATATATACTGTTTTTAACATACACATCCCCTTTAGTAAATCTGGCGGATAATTTTTTTTTACCTTTCATTCTTTATCGCTGGGTCCAATAGAAAGCCAGAGTAATGCACAAGGGGGGAAAAAAGAGCGAAATATAATTTTTTTTCTCATACTTTGCTAACGCATGAGCTCTATGGAAGAAAGATAGACAAGAGAGGATAGAAAAAAAAGAAAAATGAGAAAAATGAACAAAAAGAAAGTAGGATAAAGATAGAGATGGGAGGAGGAAAGAAAAAAAGATATAAAAAAACCGCTTCAAAGATATCGTGTAACAGAACACGTGGCTTTTGAGGCGGCCATTAAGAGTACTATTCCAAAGAATAGAGAGCGGAGAAAAGAAGTCAAGCCCCAAACTGTTATGTTGCCTATTTATAGCTTTCACTTTTTTTTTTCTCCATTCACCATTGCTCTTATTACTGATATTTTGTAAGTTTTCCATGCGGTTTTGACTCGGTAACTTGACCTAATAGCTCGGTGGTCCCTCGTCTTGCTTTGCCTTAACTATCATCCAGCACAGTTTCTAAAGAATTCTTTTCGATTGCTCTGTTTGTTTGTTGCATATGGATTTACTGAGCTCTGCTTTTTGGATGCGTGATGAAAGAGGAAGAAGCTTTCGCTCTCTTTTGGATGCCGATACAACAAGGAATGAAAAAAGCCATGATGAGATCTAAGATCTAAGACACTTAGTGAATGCACATCGTATTTATATGTCATTTTATAACCTGAGGCATATGACGCAGCTTTCTTTAATCGATGTCACTAGCAAAAGCAGGTTGTAAGTCAACCATCTAACTCTCCGACCCGCCACGAAGGCACGCGGATTTAAATCATAAAAACTGAATGATCGGACCGCCGCAACAGCAACATTGGCGGGAACTGTGGTTGAGTTCTAAGAGCCGTCACTGGCCACGGTACAACCCTCCCCGAAGGAAGTACGTCTAAAAGTACGTACTAAAAAACAGGCTGTAATATGAATTGAATAGATGATTATAAAAAGGATGGTCAAAAGAAGGTATACGCTATTGGATGAATGTGTTTTATGTCAATTTGCGTACAACAAACATTCGATGTAAATTTGAATAATGGCATTGGCTGGAAATGAAAAGACTGACTACAAATTACAATGACGATTTATACATATGATATTAACATATTTATTGAAATGGAAATAACGCAATTGCGTGGCACACGAGTTTTATAATATAAATAAAATTATTTATTAAACGTCTTACTAATATCATAAAAAAATGTCTATTTTAGCTTTCAAATTTTGTAACAGCCATAACCTATGCAGTTTTGATAGAAAATTAATATATAAAGAAAAACAAAATAATAGTCCTAATTGGAAATATCTTACTTTATTACAATTGTTACCAATATAGTTTTCTTGTAAGTATTAGTACATTTTAAATTAACAATTTGTTTTCAATATTATCAGAATTTTTTTTTCTCTTTTTCATGTATTATTAATGATCCTGCAATATTCCCGTTATCCTGTATATTAATGATCCTGTTGTCCTGTATATTAATGATCCTTCTATCATGTGTATTAATGTTCCCTTTATTCTTTAACAGTTTTGGAATATTCTTTCAAATCTCCCCCCTCTTCTCTATTATACAATTACATAGATTAGTTTAGTTTACGTCCCCTTTTAAAGCAACACTAGGCTATTTTGGGATAGGCCTCGTAATTTTGAACTGAGGTCCAAAAATTACCAAAATGAGCTTTTAAAACTTTAATTAGTTTTTCTGAAAAAACAGCATAAAAAAAACTGTATCCTTTTAATCCGCATCTATAAACAAAATTCAGCATAAAAATTCTACTGTTCTCTTTAAAATCCCTTCATACAGTCAAGGTACAAACTAATAGCTTCCAAGTATGCCATGTCATAAAAAAAAGCTTTAAAAAAACTTTAATTTTAGCTTATTAGAATTTCTAAAATTAACTAATTGTTCAAATTATCCATACACGTTCGATATATTTGCATAAGTATGTTAATCATGCTGACAATATATTTCGTCGCTCAATCCTGACATAAATCGATTTGATATATGACAGTCTGTTTCAGGGAATGTGCGAGCGCGTGGTTTGATGACGTAACATCAGATTTCAGATTGCTCCAGTAGGGGCGCTTCATTCAGAGAAAAACACTACAGGTTATATTTCACCACAGCTGAACTGATCGTTTTGCACTATGGAATTTAGAAAATAATCGACTGTAACGAATTAAAACTTCTATAAATACTTAATGGAAAATATATTTACATAACCATGGTTCTCTAAATATTCCTATCTATTTAGAATTCCAGATTGCATCGAATTATCAAGCTTAGTAATTCGATGATACAACAGCAATCATTTTATATTTATTTTATGAATCTGTATAGTAAATAGGAAAACAAAAACAATGGAAAAATTCATTTTTAAAGAATTTTTCAATAGATGGAGGATTGTTTGGCAATAATCTTACAAACAAGACTTCGAATGTTACCTTCTTTTTAAAAAATATTCAAACAAAGAGATATACTAGATACTTGAGGAGCAAATAAAATGGTTTGATATATAATAGTAATAAAGTTAATAATAATTACTATTATCAATTTTATTACTTATCAGTAATTAAGATGGATATAAAATGGGAGTGATATATAACTTATTTATAAATTATGTTTAAACAAAATTTGTGAGAAGTCATATAATATACATTTACAAATTTCAAGTTTATATTTTTGCTTCTAATATGCAATAAATTAATACTAATAAGTTTAAATAATTATATAATTAGAGCAACTTTTAGAAAGATTAAATAAAAATAATTTTCTGAACAAACAACTCATTTCCCAAATAATTAAACAGGGAAGAACTTTTCTCTGGTTAATTCTATTAATTAATTTATCAATTATTTTCTTTTAATTTCTTAAATTATATTCATTAATTTATTATTATAAAAAAGGTCAACTACAAATATTTGGTAATGAAACATTCTGCAAAACATTTTATTATTAGATATGTTTCATCAATATATTATTAAAAATTGTAAATCAAGTCAAAATATAGTTTTAAATAATTCAGATCTTTAATGATAGTATCTTAAATTTTTAAAGATACTATCAAGCCAATGGTAGTTGAAAAGTCATAAATGACGTAATAAGTTATACTAACGCTTTTTTAATTATGTATTTTTGTTATCGTTTCTAATTATTCTTTTGCACGAATAGTGAAAATACAGTTTAATGTAAAGAATCAATTTTATCAAAACAGCAATCTTATCAAAAAAGAATCATGTATTTCGACGAAAATAATTTGTTTTTTATGTGCCACAAATAGCATAATATTGTTTATATAATCTCAAAATTTTTACGTTTTTATAAGAGCTAAATATATCAACTATTTTTGTATGATACTTAGTGAAATAATACAGCAATTCTTTGTACATTTTTCGTATATGATAAAAAAAAAACGATACTTATCAAACGTAAGAATACATATGTATGCTAAGTGTGGGAAACAAATATACATATTACATAAATTTAAGTTATGGAATATTAAAAAATTATGGAATATGGAAAATTATCTAATAGCTTAAAGCAAATTTTAACAATCTAGCAAATTTACATACTTACTTAAAGCAAACAAAAATATTTCACATACATATTTTTTTATTTTTATTAAATGTATAATAGTTAAAAACAGTTAAATCATTAATACATTTATTTCAGAATATTTTTTTAATATCATATCAAAAGAAAAAAATCAAAAGTTTATAATCAGCTCTCTCCCTCCCCTGAGATAATTTTTTTTTCAATTTTAAAAATAATAATTGCATAAATTGATCAGATTTTTTAATATTAAAATTATATGATGTGTAGAAAAAAGTTTTAATAATTATTCTCATTAGCCTATTATATCAAGTACAATTTGTTATCTTATGAAAAAAATTAATAAATAAGTGAAGCAACATATCATTATTTAAAAAATTAAAAATGAATTTTTACTGATTTTTAACTGGATAGTTATTTATAACAAGAATATAAAATGTTTCAGCTTTAAAAGAACATTTGGATTACAAATAAATGATATCATACTGAAAAATATTTTTCATTTTAATAATAATTTATCCACTAGTAAGTAATTTTTTAAAATGTTATTTGCTAGTATATAAAATCTCTCTAGGATGATACAGCAATTATGACAGATACATTTATTTTTTCACATTTTATTTTTATTATTAATATAACTTTGGCCCAAAGTGTTGACGAAATAACTTATCATCCTCGCAATTAATAAAAGAAAAAAGATCCAAAAATATAGATATTTGCTCCAAATTACTTTAAAATTTATTTACCTCAATCCAATGCAGGTTCGGAAATTTAATCTAAAGGGGTAAAAAAATAACCCCTCGCAAGAAAAACGTGTCCCCCGGAGGGTTCTTCTACGAAGCAGTGGTAATGGATGAAGCCTGCACGTGGTCAGAATGTCTAGACGTTTCATTAAGAGGTTAGAATCCAAAATGGCTTCCACTTGATGGAATGTCATATCACTAGGCCTTAATCTCAAAATTATCAGTCATATTTCACGGAAACCCTCTTTTCCCCAGTTGCAGAAATTGAAAAGGAGGTCAGAGGGGTCGGGCACAAGTTGCAATCAGTGTCTTTCCGGTTCATTCATTCCAATTTTAAGACATGCTTGTGTACATACATCACTAAAAATTCTCGGTTAATGAAAAACGCATGGCATTGAGAAATGTGAATCAATTTTTTTTATGAAATGTTTCATAGAATTGAAATTATTATTAAGAGATTAAAAGGATTAGACCAAATAATATTAGGTTCAAAATTGCGGAAGATACCTTGATATTCTCTCATAATATTAATTGAACCGTCAGATTCATTAATATAAGAATTATTATTTACAACTGTTTACAGAAATGCATTTTAAAACAATCGATTTCCATGCTATTATTAATTGTTTTTGGCTTGAGTGGCATGTGTTTAATACAATACTTTTTGAAAACATAACGGTTTATTATTTATTTCAAAATTAAAAAAAAAGGAAAGGAAATTTATTTTAAAACAAAGAATTTAAAATTAAAGTTGAGAAATTATGAAAGAGAATTCAACAGAAAAATTAGATTTTAAAATTTATTCTTCGCATTCCATAAATAATAATTTTTTAAAATTATTCCAGATCTCTCAGATCACAGGAATATATACGATTTTTCTTAAATTTATTTGCAATGTTTCTAAGCAATTAATTATACATTTTTTGTTATTATAAAATTTTATTAGCGTGCTGTGTGAGAAAGCGACAGGTACTTGAACTAAACATTTTTAATTATAATATATACCAGTCAACTAAGTAGTAAATCAGATATTTCAATAATGTTTTAATTGCGAAACAATCAGAAGCAGCTTCAACAAGAAATCTGAAATATGTTAATGAATATACTTAACGTCAATGGGTAAATATTATTTTCATGATAAAATCTAGTATTTTAAGAATTCTAATTCCGAACATATCTAGATATCTAGGAATTAAAATAAAATTACATTTTAAACCTTCAAAAGCGTTTTCTTTATAAAAGAAAACTAATAAAGATAATGAAAAAAGAAATTATAATGACAAATGTTTCAAGAAATTGTATCATAACTTCCATTTTGCCTATTGCATTATATTGCTCAAACACAACTGATTTTCACAATTTTTTATTCAATTATATCAAATTACGTAGATCAATTAAATCATGTTCTAGCATTGCAGTGCAAACGAAATTTAATAGTTATTAATAAAATTTAACAATATTAAATGATTTTTTTTATTAATTAAATGATCGTGCTAAGTTATTATTCAAATACCAGCGCGTATTTCCAAAAAATAGATTATTTTTTTATTTGTATTAATAAGCTAAAGTTTTAACAAAGTTATAACACCAGTTTTAAAATTACATTTTATTTACTTTCATACATATTTAAATACTTCACTTTCATACATATTTAAATATTTTACTTTCATACATATTTAAATACTTTACTTTCATACATATTTATTATTATTTTCCTTTCATATATATTCATACATATTCTTTACATATTTAACATTTATTTACTTTCTCATATAATTCATTACGATAGATAATTAAAATTAATATCAAAAATTTTACGCGGGTAAGAAAATGGAAATTCTTCAAGAAACAAAATATTCGATTTTATGGAAGAAATCGAGTATTAATAACTGGAATTGTAACTAACTGCAATAAGATATTTTAAGATATAATTTTAAAAAATAAGTGATATAAATTGTTCAACGAATATCGTTGCATTATCAATTAAAAACATGAATTAATTCTTCATTCAAAATCGGTAACATAAAAAAAATAAACCAAGAACCTGTTAATACAGAAAGGCTTCAAACAAATAAAAACTATAACAGAATTATGCAGCGATTATTAGCAGAGGGAAAAACCTCAGCTCAACAGGGAGATATTAAACATGACAACAATTGATCGATGGCGCAATTTGTACCTTTCCCCCCTAGTACGCTTAGTATTATTTGCGTGCTGTTTCCTTCAAGTCCCCATTCCCCTCGAAATAATAAATTACGGCGCAGACGGGCAGAAAATATAAATAAAAAAATCCTCGATTTCAAATTTGATTCAACTGTTCATTAGATATTGCCTCCACCCTTCCCCTGAATGAGTTTTAGGTCTGAAAGCTCCTCTAACTTATTCGAGATATAAATCTTGGAGGATAAATTCTGCATTTTTGCCTGCTTTTTTTTTTTTTTTTTTTTAATCTTATATATATTCGCGGAGACCGCAATTTCAGAATGATAACCGAAACGATGCAGCAGGTTTTACTGAGTACGTTTTCACCTAATACTGCACTCTATATGCTTTTTGGTGGTCATATATTTTCCACTGCTGGAAAAGAATAAAAAGAATTTTTATGCCCCAAAAATGTTTTTCTCTCTCTTTCTCTCTCTAACTGTAACCGAATGGATGGATGAGGTAGAAATTACTCCACTCCAGAAGAAAAAGAAGAAGTGGAAGACAACGAAATCCGCTTCGTTATTTCCGAAACGTGAAAACAAAAGGATAAAGAAGTAGAAGAAAGAAGAAAAAGAAGAAAAAAAGAAGAAGGAAAGCGAGTACATTTTGGGAAAATTTGTCGCAACTTGTTTGGGCGGAAATACATACTGGTAGGCTTGCGTCATATGTTTCCGTTCTAGATGTTTATACATCCATTTTGTGGAAATCCCTGTTCTCCCAGGAGCAAGGTATGAATCTTCAAAATACATTTAGAATATGAAATTTGTCTCGTTCGTCTAGTCCCAGCGGAGAGACGAGTTTTGATTTGCATATTATTGATCAGCACATCAATGTCTTTCTTTTAAGGTGGTGATGTACTGCAGCAATAAAATCAGCACGCATTGATTCATTCGCAGTGTCTTTGTTTTACCACATCACTCGTGTGCAACTTCTCTTTTATTTTTTTATTCCTCCCAGCCTTTGATATATCAAAAAGTAAAAGCAAAATTTGCACTTTTGTTTGGAGCTGATAAGTCTTCCTGATTTTTTTGCAAACATCAGAAATTCTAGCCATAAATTTAGATCTTGCTTTACATGGTAGATTAACAACTCAAAAATGTAAGATAATTTAAATCGTGCAATTAAAAATATGCATCTTCTTTTATACCTAAATGCATAATAAATCTGCAAATCCATAAGGAAAACTATTATTTATAAATAATCATGTAATAAATTTGAAGAATCCATATGGAACTGCATTGTTTGTAGCTAGATGTGTAAGAAATTAGTAGAAAGAAAATGAAATATAACTTGTGACTAGACATGTAATAAATTTAAAGAATCCCCCATGAAACACTATTTTTTGTAACTAGATGATGAATAATTTAGAAAAACCCATATGTTACAAATTATTTTTAATACTTTTTAGTTAATAAGCATATTTTTAAATAATTATATATTAATTCAGTTATGAATCATATGCAATTGTAGGATTGGCTCGTGCGTAATTTTACTGGTTTTTTTTTTAAACATTTAAATAATATATAGGGTAAAAATCATTTGAATACATGTAATTGTTTCAAGCTTCTTTTACGATTTGTATGAATTAAAATAATAATAGAAGTCCTAAATAGGACCCATCATCTAATTAGCATGTTTAAAAAAATCCTTCGTCAAGTGGTTAACAAGATGGCTGCCCTTTTTTTCTTTTCCGAATGACCTAATTATATTATTTATAATCAGAACAATCTCCTCAACGTCTTTGCAATTTTTTCATTCTTAATGCATTTTTCTTAAGAAGAAATTTTAGAATTAGACCTGTAGTTAAAGACTGCTAGAAAATTTTAATCAGAACTTTTAGTTAAATATAATGCTTAATTTTGATAAGATTTAACAATTCTTCGAAGTATTTAAATATGTAGAAAATGAATTACGCAGAAACAAAGGGGATGATTATTTTTCTTTCTTATACTTCCATCACTTTCACCAATTATTATTATTATTTATCTTTTTATTATTATTATTATGCTAAGCGAAAACATAAGTCCCATGAAGAATGCTTTTGTTGAAGTATTGATTCCGTGTTTGTTGAATTGTATTAAAACGAAATAATTTAATTTAAAATTCTGCGTATAAAGAGGCTAGTGCATAAAGTTGAAACATTTGCAAAACCAGAGAACATTTGCATTTTTTTAGCAAGAATATTTCTAAAGCTTCGTATTTCAAAATAACATTAATATTAGAGAAAATGAAATACGGCAGAATTAACTTAACTTATATTCAACAATTTAATACAACGCATTGATTTCTATATTAGATGGAACAAGATATTAAGATAAAGCATGATCAACTTTGCGCTTATCAATGAATTAATAATGTTATGGATTTGTATTTAATCTTAAAAAACACAACTTTTTTTACAACTCTAAGCTATACAATGTTATTTGTTTGAAGAAAATAATTTTTTTATGAATTGCTTTAGATATTAAGTTATTAACAAACTAAAGTAAGTGAAATTTTTGCGCAGTGCTTATATATGTTTTCAGAAATAAGTTAAATAAGTTAATTTTAAAAAGTACACAAAGAAAACTACATAGATATACGATTTTAATAAATTTTTGATAGAGCAAGATACAAAATCCCAAAACAACTATTTTTAAATCATTTTCTATATCTGAGATTCCTTTATCCTTTTTCAGATTGAGTCTAATTAATAGATAAATAAATAATATTTATACGGGAGAAAACGCATTTTGTTGACAGAAATAAGTAGTAACTTCCGTTTAACTAACTTTAAAATGATTTAATGTTTCGATCATATTCCAAATTATACAAAATATAGGTTTTAATAATTTATTTAAACACTCTTCATGTGTTCGTGACTATAATATTCCATATTATGCAAAATATAGGTTTATTTAAACACTTTCCAGGTGTTCGCGATTATAATTAGGCAAATGAACAAAATTAAATAGCGGAAACCGTAATTTCAATGCTTGATAATTTATATGCAATAATTCGAGTTGCGTGCGATAACTTGATTTATCCTTCAAAAATTTAAAAAAAAAAAAAATGGAAAAATCACGCATACATACAAATTGTCGAGATTGTAAGCGTTTATTTTTCTTCGACGCAATCTATTCCTTCTATTTATCCTTTATCCTTAAATTCAATTTCAGATAGCAAAGAAATAAAGACAATTGCTATCCTCGGCTTTTCGGGGGGAAAAAACTGAAAACTGAATTTTATGATTAATCTTTTCTCACTTTATTATTTATTATTCTTTGTCCACCAAATCAATCCAAAAATTTACTTTACACTTGGAAATAGTTTATAGCAAAGTGTAGATAATGCGAAGTATTGATAGCAAAGAAATAAAAACACCTGCTATCCTCATCTTTATGCAATAAATAAATAAATAATAACAAGAAAAAGAAATAAAATAAAACATTATTACTGAAAACTGAATTTTATGATTAATCTTTTCTCCCTTTATTATTTATTATTCTTTGACAAGCAAATCAATCTAAAAATTTACTTTAGAATTGAAAAAAGTTTATAGCAAAGTGTATCAATATAAGCTAAGACAGTTTATTCCATAACTTCAACTGATAGAAATATTCACGTGAAAAAAAAGTATTGAATGTCATGCAAAATAAAGTGTTTAAATAAACAGAATAAATAAATTAGAAATAAGATTTAAAAAATAAAAATTAATTATAAAAAATATGTGTTACATTTTGTTTATTTGAAATTAAAATATCAAATAGCATAAATTACAAAAAAAAAAAAAAAAAAAAAACCACTTTATTTTTTTAGGAAAATTTTATTAAAAAAACGAATTTCAAATCATTACTAAATTTTGTTTCTTAGGCATGGTTTTAAATCAAATAAATCAATCAAAAAAGTTAGAGCTGAATTTAGAAAGAACATATCAATCAAAATATACTGAAACTAGGATTATTTCTATATGTATCAATATAAATGGATAAATTTTTTCATAGTTTAAGCTTCAGGAAAATTCGCATTTAAAATGAAGAAAGCTTTAGAATGGAATGCAAAGCAGAGTGTTTTAAGATGCAGAGTAAATAAAAGAATGATAAGGTAGAACGGAAGAATATTTCTTGAAGCTCTAAACTAAAATATTCCGAGCAATTTCTAGGCATGTAGAATCGCTAGCGATGACCGGTTTTTACGGGAAACCTCATATTTCCAGCTCGAGTTTAATTTCGGTGAATATTATACGCTCCTTATGCTATAACTTATGGAAGTCGAGAGGACTTTTGCAGTTATAAAGCGGAGTTATCAATATTGGAGGCATTTGCATATGTACATAAATTTATTATTTTTTTCTTCTGGTAAATGCATTTATATATGCCTCGGCATATAAACCAGCTCGAAAAATATCGTGGTTGATTCCGTTACGTTCTATCCTGCCAGAAATGACTTTCAAATCTTCTTAAAAGTTTTATAAGGTACTCCCTTTTCCTTAAAACTTATTTCCTTGATCACTACCCTTAAGGGGTGATATACAAATTTAATTTTTAAATATATTATAATATTGCTTTTGTTATTAATTGAAGAATTGGTTTAAATTGCAATGCAATTTTAAATAAAATTTTACAATTCACAATAGTTAAGAGCTTTCGAATAGTTACCAGATTCTTTTCGATGTTTCATCATTATACAAAAAATCATGTAGTTAATTTTCTTTTTTGGAATTCATCCGAATTATGAATCAAAATTTGTAAAAAAAGTCAAAACAATAGCTGAATAATGAGATGATTTATTAAATGTATAATGATAATATGCAGAAGTAAGAAAAAATTATCTTATTAAGTTTAGATAATATTGCATGCATATTAATATAATGCAATAATAGCAATGAAGCCCCATACTAAACGCAAAGTAAATAAAAAAATTACAAATAACATATTAAAAATATCATGAACAATTTAAATAATAAAATTATATCGTTTTTAATTTGAATGGTTTTTATTTAAAGATTAGATTAACCCATTCACTGCCAAAGAAATTTACAGACGCTGAATTTTACAGCAGTTTCCTATAAGATATCTCGTAAATGGCAGTGAATGGGTTAACCACTGAAAGAATTATTCGATTCATTGAATATCAAAAGAAAAATCTTGTAAAAATCATACATTGCATCATGGAAGGTTGAGGGAGGGGGTAGAAACGAAAAAAATTGATAGGTCGAACTGTGTTTTCCCTTCCTTTCTTTTCGATGTAGAGAACTTCTTGACAGATAAAATGCGCATGTGCAAAGACATCAATCAGTTCGAGCTAACTTATTCAAGTGACTTAGTGTATATGCAATACGAGTATGATTTATTTTGGTATTACGTACTCTCCCTCAAAGTGCGTATATCTATTTTTACTTCACCTTAAATAATTATCATTTTTTTAATCATGTTTTAAATTAATATGTACAATAATATAAACATATTTCTCATATTATTTAATTTTTCAATGTGAAATTTTTTTTAATGAGCTCCGTTAAATAACATCATGATTTTTTATTGTGTGTGTTTATAACAGCATTGGGAAGAATATTACATTAATATTATCAGTATACGGTAAAATTATAATAATTTATCTTTATGAACTTAAGTCAAAAGACTAAAAATGAAATTGACTCCACTGTGTAGGTTATATTGAATGGACAATTCAAAAACTTCCAAATTCTTGCAACATTTTTCATTTATTTCGGAAAACCTCGAATACAGTTTAAAATTATGTTCTGAATAGTATTGTGTTTATTTCCGCTTTATCTATCGTACATATATTTGTATGCCATATCTGTACAATTATTCAAAATATGATCGTAATGCAGAAACTTCATTAAGTTTTAAGACAAATTATAATCCATATATCGAGAGACAAATTTTTATGTCAATTTAGTTTATTTTAGTTATATATTTTATTTCATCTTAGTTTAACTCCTTTGAGATGAATTTCGTAATTTTCAGGAATTGTCAGAGGAAATTTTTATCTCATGATTCAAAAAATGTTTGAATAATGATGATTTCAAAATGTGTTTGAATAATGATGATTTCAAAACGTGTTTGAATAATGATAATTTCAAAATGTGTTTGAATAATTAAATAATTCTATTAGCATCCTCTGAGTGAGCATACTTATTGAGTTAGTCTATTATATATAAAATTACACTTCAAAATTTTGTGAGAGAAATTTATAATAATCCCTAGTATAAGAAAAATTTTAGTCAACATTAATCAGCAATATTGTGTTAAAATTAAATCCATGCGTGTTCTGATATTAAGGATATTCTAAAATATTTTAATTAAATAATATTAAAAAACAACGCGATAAGAAAAGAAATTCATCATCTTAATTTGTAAAAAGAAATTAAATTAATAAATGTGTATCAATATTGAAAAAAAGACATCGATAAGGAAAAAATATTAATTTATTTAAACTTTAATTACTGATTTCTTTTTGGTGATCAATTTAATATTTTATCACCCTTGTAATTTTTTTGTAACTCAAGATCAACTTCTGTCTTAATAATATATTCAATATTATTTATTTAACATTTTTAAATACTTTGACAAACAAAACACTGTCCCATTACAGTGAACTGAATAAAAGGCGAAAACTGAAATCTTCAATAACATATCTGCAAAGCATTTAGAATTTAGAAATGATTTTATTGAATTTTCTGAAAGAATTTTTCTCTCCTTTAATATTTATAAATAATAATTGGATGGAAAATACAGAAAATCCATTTTCTCCTCATATACGAAACAGAAGATGAAAAATGGAAATAAATATTTCCATATTAAAATGTGTATTTCAAAAATATTAAAATAAAAATAAAAAAATAAAAGGAAATGCACAAAAAAGAGGCGGAAAGCATGCCTTTGAACTTTAAGACTTTCAAAGAAATATGCCATAAAACTTGTGTCGTCTAACAAGAAATGCTCGCGACAAACTAAAGTTTAAAAAATAAAAGTTGCTCTATAGACATGTGTAAAAACTAAGATTGAATTTCTCTCTGTGAGGTTGCAAAAAAAATAACAATCGATTTCTATTTCACTCTATAGAAAACTCGTCTGTAGTGTTCTATTACGGCCGCAACGAAAAAGAGCTATCAAAAATCCAGAGCAACTTTTCACTTTTCTTTGCGAACAGCATGCAAATAGTTTCTTTTATGTTATTACTCGTCTATGAAAAGGAAAGGGGACATAAGTACCTTGTTATTTACTTACTTTTACATACACACAAACCCTACCCTTTTTTTTATACTAAAAAATCAAAATGCATAGCTTCGATCTGGCCTACATATAAGCATAAGTCGTACAGGAGCGAAAAAAAACTGCATGAATTCAACGGAAAATAAAATATAAAGCGTACTGATTGAAAACGCAAGTAAAAATATAGAAAAAACGTTTTTCGATTCGCCCTAACTTTAAAGAATGACCATAAATTTTTCCACCCTTTTATATTTTTTTTTCTTTGATTCGACATAAAAGTCCGGAATATCGAATTTCCAAGCATTTTCCTTCTTGCTACTTTTCTTCACCTCCATCAGGAGCATTTTCAACACCACATAAAAATATTTTTTATACACATTTTTTTGTTGACATTTTATTTCAAAACCTCTTCGACTTCACAGCTTTTCCGAAGCATTGTTACGTGTATAGGGTCTTCACCATTTTTCTTTTTTATAACCTTACGTGTTTACGGCATAACAATGCCAGCGGCAGACAGAAAGGGTGAAGGCGACAAAAATCGGTCCACCCCCCTTTCCCATTATTTTTCTTCCTTTTCTTCTCTTCTCTTTTCTTTTTTTTTTTTTAACAAAAAATTCCATATTCCCTTCTTCGTTTTTTTAACTCATGAGATGAACGCTGGCAAAATCATAAAAACCGAGGCGCAAATACAAACAGGAGGCATTCTTATACATCTGAAACCTTAACCCTTAAAAAAATGCCAATACATATTTTTATTATTATACTTTTCCGTTTTATTTTAAAAGGGTAGAGGTATAATTTTACACCCCTTTTTTCAGGAAAGTTTTCATTTATTTTTTCCAAAAAATTCTAAATAGATCGAAACCATTTACTGAAATCTGAATTTCCAACTTACCGGGCCTATAAAAGGAATAAAATATTTAAACCCTTCTTCGCATATTTTTTTTTGTGAAATATATCAGGGTTATATAATTTATGCTCTAGATTAAAGGAAAAATGTTTAAAAAATTCTAGAATAAATATATAATATAAAATAATTAAAAACAATATGATGGCAATATTCATCATCATGTGTATTTACATGTTAAGCTCAGTACAGAATCTTCAATATCCCTATCTTCTAAATTTCTTCACTCATTATCACTTTTATTAGCAGCAAAGTTATAAAAAATATTCAAGGAAACTCACGTTTATTCCAACCACAACAAACAGCGGAATGACAAGTTCAAATGAGCTATAATAATTGTAAGATTTAATTTTTTTGACAGCGACGTTCCTTATTACGCAATAGTCGTGAAAAAAGTTGTCAACAACAACCAATTTACAGTACACATGTTTTGATCACAAATTTGTGTTCACTAAATGTTATGAAGGAAATTACCATCATTATGCAAAGAAGTATTAAACCGGAAATATAAAAAAGAGGGGGAAATGAAACACTTAAGCATAGTGTTAAGCAATGCATAGACTTAAATATATAAATATTTTGAAGCAAATGCTATATATTTGCAATGCATAGAGGTTTCGGCGTCCTGGCCTAGGGGCAGCGCGTCTTCCCTGTGATCTGGGTTCGAGTCCTGATTCGGGCATGGTTGTTCTCTACCCTGTATTCTATCTGTGAGGTGTGTGGAAGAACCCCCCTGTAAAAAGGGGTTGTGCAAGAGAGTGTGTGAGGATCGTCTTCATATGAGCTAAAGTCATATACGTCTTCCCTCGGATGCTCTGGGGTCCTTACCCTCAGAAACTACTGCACACCTCTTTCCCCGATCTCTTACTTGATTTGAATTGGAGTTCAATCCAAGAGGGATAAGCAACAACAACAACAAAGGTTTTAACTTATTACAAGAATAAATTGGGCAAAAGTTAAAATAATAGGACATGCACTTATCTTTGTAAATTAAATCTTGTAAAAAGATGCATTTAATATGTATCATGAGGCACAACATTTACAATTCTAATTTTCCATAACAATGTTTTAATATCACGCGGAATGTTTCTTTCCTTGATATCATTTCAAAAGAAAAAAAAATCTAGAGGAATAATATCAGAACACGGAGGTCAAAATAGTACTTTTCCCCTTTCAATTCTCAATCTAGACTGCAACTTGAGAGATTATCAACTCTACGAGTTTTTCTTTTTAAATATTTTTACACTATCACTTTATGGACTTAATATCTTGAAAACTTAATTCATAATCTCGTCGAATAGAAATGGCCAATTTGGCTTCATGGAATAATTAAGCGCAATACACTGTTTTCATATCGAAACCATTTTATTAAACAATATCTTTTGATTCACTATTTATTTTTACGGTTTGACTAGTGAAAATATCATTATTTATATGACTGTTTTCAATAGTTATTTCTTGTTACCATATTGTTAACAGCGAAAGACTATGTGCTAAACCTGTTCTAAAAATATACCGATGTTAATAGATTGGAAATGATAGAGTGTAAGATTTTCTGTTCCTAACATGCAACAATAAATAGCTCGTCATTTAGAATAAAACTTGCCAAGGTATTGGCAACTCCAAATAAGGCAGCTGAAATGAATTTTCGGGCAATATTCTTCAAACTTAGAGAATATATATATATATATATATTTGAGAATCTTCAGACTTCAGTGGCCAAGTAGACTAAGGCATGGTAAACGAACGGAATTTAACTATTTATGTGAATTAATCATGCTAAATTAAATTCTTGTTAGCTGTTTTTGCTTATTTTATAAAAGTATTTTTAATCTATTAAATAAATATCCCATGGCATGACTGAAGAAAAAGAATTACAGAGAGAAGGCTATGGATTCTTCTATTGACTTGCCGTGTTTTTAACTAGAATTATTCAAAGCTGGTAACCGATGCATTCTCGCTGCAATAGAGTTGTCTGCAAGAAGTTTCCTAAATTTCCCCCACCCCTCAAATGAAACAAAAATGTAGGGCATTTCCATTGAAAGATCTCCAGAAACACAAATTACTCCATAGAAGTATGCATTGCATTCTTATCCATGTCATAGATGTTCTATGGTATCTGTAACATACTATATATTTGAATGTTATAATATTTCTTTTCCTTATAGTGTCAATGATAATAGCAGGTGAGCATTTATTAACTATTCTTTTGAATGAAATGATATGCTGTTGATAAACATAATAAAACCTTTATATCTAACTATAAAACCAAACTAAATTTCCATTTCAAGTTTCGATTAAAAACTTTTAATTGTTTACATTTTTTCCTTTAAATAACGAGCTTTATTAAATCATATTTAACTAAATCCTTTACTAAATTATATTATTAAATTATTCAATAAAGCATGAAAATAAAAAAAAAACTTATTTTTTAATCAAAGTAGGTTGCAATTAAAATATTACCAATGAACATTTTATTTTGAAAGAATTTGCTTAGTGAAAAAAAAAAAAAACATCATTTTAAAAAATATATTTATTTGTATACTAAAAAAGAAAAACGCATACTAAAAAACTAAAAAGTTTCTGCAATGTATTAATTTTTATTTTATAATTCGTTATTAACAAATTTTTAAAATGCACTTATCATTTTTTACAAATTTACTACTAAGTACCACCAAAATTCAATAAAATTAGTTGATTAATTGAAGTTAAATAATGCGTTGTTATCGAATGCGCTTAAATGTTCAAGCACGCAAGTGTTGCATGTTATGTATTAATAAAAATTATTAAATGTATTTTTATGCATTTTTAGCAAGTGTAATTATGCATTTTTTAGTAATTGTAATGATTTATTTATATTATTAAGCTCTAAATATATAGATCTTAGAGGGGAAAACAATCTTTCCTTTTAAAGTGATAATTCATTTTGAAATGGTGTCAATTCATATGAAATCACAGTCACATAACAACCGCTATTGCGCATGTCATTTACTTAAATGCTTTCTTTTGTGCTATAGCGTCATATTCATATTTCTGTTACTTGTGGCGCAGTGGGTATCAATTCAAATGGATGCGACATATAAATAAGCAGAAAGAGTAACTTTGCTCCAGGGACCAAATATGATTTTTTCGCTCCACCCTCCGTTGTCACCAATGATTTAGCAAAAGTAACTGGTGTCGAAAAATTCCATTTTTTTTTCTTTTTTTGCACCCTCATGATTCTGGCTTTAAAAGGTTTCAAAAATTTCTGTTTTGTCGCTATTACGGTCCTAAGACAGAAACTCGAAGCTTCAACTTTCCTATTGCCTCCGATCTTTATGCCATTAAGTTAGGTATTAAAATGAGTATAAAGTGACTTCATTAATGTTGACGTTTGATAATTTTTCCTCTTTATCTCCTAAGGTTCACAAAGCAGTTATTTAGGTGAAGAATCTGTTTAATCTCATCACACGACTGTTTGAAATGATAGATTTTTATGCCATTATTATTTCATATTTCCTATCTGAATATATAAAAACATTTTATATGTATTTTAAACATTGGAATCAATGTGTAATTATTTGAGTGACTCCATGAATCACAGCGCAGGCCGGCGTCCTGGCATAGGGGTAGCGCGTCTTCCTCATGATCTGAGCGTTCTGCGTTCGAGTCCCGGTGTGGGCATGATTGTTCTTTCGTTGTTCTATATATGAGATGTCTGAATGTGCCTTCCTGTAAAAAGGGGTTGTGCAAGCGATTGAGTGATGCTGAGTAGAAAAGTCGTCCTCTTGGCCCTAGTTGGCGCTACTATAAAAACAAGAGACCCCCACCGGCTTAAAATCGTTGTCTTCGTAACAGCGGGCATGTCCATGGGAAGTGCCATAAGAAACAACAACAATCACAGCACAGGATGACACGTGCTCAAGACAAATGTTACTGTGATCAAGAAATAACCGGAACAGTGGCATAAACAAAGATATTAACTAATTGGTTGAAATTTATTGCATCTCCTTCGAAGTAATCTCCTCTGGATACTATACGCCTCTGCCAACGTTTCTTTTAATCATCAAAACGTGCCTTAAAATCGAATTAAAGAAACCTGTTCCGAAGAGACATTTTCAACTATGGAAATAAGAAAAAGTCGCAAGTTGCCATATCAGGTGAATACAGAGATTGCAGATACATATTTACTCGTCTTTTGACAAAATTTCATTAATAATAATGAGAATGTATAAAAAAGCATTATCATGGTGAATATCTTAAATTATTATTCTGCGGTTTTGTTTTGTTTTTTACGATTGTCATATAATAATTTATTCAATAATGCCAGCAATTGTTAAAAGACGATTACTAATCGCCTATTTTCTGATTTGATCAACATATTGATAATTAGACAAAGTGAATGGTCTTCCACAGAATTTCATCTATAACGAATTCTCTGCCTTCTTTAAACGTTATATTCCACTTTGACACGCTTGTTTTTGATAAGCAATTTTTATAGACTCTTCGCAATATTGTAGCTATTTTTAAATTAATTATTAAATGCACATTCTTTACACAATTATATTTACCACTTTAGAAAATCAACAAGATTCGAATCTCAATAAACACAAATTCATTTTCAAACGACAAAGTAAAATTAATTCCTGGCTGTTGCCAGATATTTATAGAAGAAGTATAAATGTTTGGTAAAAATTTGCAGACGACATCTTCTATATATGTATTTTAAATGAAGCATTCCAAATACTTTTTGATTACAATAGATTGCCACTGATGGACTATATAAGATAAATTTACTTTCTTATTGCTCCATCTATTAGCCTTTTTTTTTTTCTTTTTCCAACGCTCACAAAACAGGTATTTATATAAAATATGTGTTTAACTTAACTCACGCAGTTTTTTTTTCAAGTGATAAATTTTTATGCTGCTATTATTTCCTTTTAAAAGCACAAAGGCATGTTGTTATTTTTTTTATGTTTTTTAATGTCGTCAGTGTGTAATTATTTGAATGACATCACAAAGTCATCGCACAGGATGTCACCAAAGTTAAACCACAATTCAGCCTTTTCATAAAGGGCCAAAAGAATAAATGAAGAAATCTCTACGGAGGGGAAAATAATCACTTTTCGCTTCAGGTCCCCTTGGAAGCAAGAAAACATAGGGAGGAGTGTTATACGGTTTTCAATTTGTGAATGATCCCCCAGGCAGTTAGGAGGGTCTGACATCGTAAAAAAAAAAGCAGGAAGAAGGAAAATCGACTGAGGTCCCCACGTCAAAGCAACCCTTCCACTTCCTGACTTGAGATTTTTATGCAACTCAAATTCTTTCTTTAGAGGAAAACAAAATAAATAAATAAAAAAAATAGGAGAAAAACGGGAGAAAAAAATTACCCGCGAATTCTCCCGAGAATTTACCACTCCTCGAAGCCCTTACAATGACTGCTTTTGAGAAAAATCCCTATAGTTCGGATGGAGGGAAAAAAATAAATAAATGAATGAAAAGAAATCGGCGTTTATTGTGTTGCCTCCCCCATGGTACAGCAGAAGGGGAAAAAAAGCGCCTTTCCTTATTCATTGGCGATAAAGTGCTGTTTGTTTAACTGAAGTCCAATGTCTCAAATGAAAAACTTCCCCTATATTTTCCTGCCTCAATTTTTAGGCTATAAATTTTAAACGCAGAGACAGGCGACTTCAGATTGGATATGCCAATTACATGTATGGGTAATGTAAAGTTGGCTAGGATCCTTTTTGCAGCCATCTTTCGCATGTTTCTTTTTTTTTTTTCTTTTGCATTGTTTTGTTAAGGAGATTAACTTCTTTGATAATGCAACCGAATTTATCCCTGTCTTTTAAATAAGGAAATGGCAAATGTAATACAGACCAGCGGCAATCCAAATATCAACAATTCAGAATCTGGAAAACTCGGACAGTATAATGATACCATACAAAAGAAAAAGAGTACAGAAAATACAGCAAAATTTATTAAATTTTGATGTAAATAATAATACAGTTTGGTGATAAAACAAAAGAAATTTTAACAACATTCTTGTAATTATTTTAATTGAAGATTAGGTAATTTGATACAAAATAAAGCACCTGTTTTGGTTATTTAAATAAAAGTTTTTTTTTTAATTTAAAATTCAAATTTATAAATGTTATGTTATTTTTAATATATCTCAATAACATCTACAATCAACAATAGAGATCGCCTCGAAAATTTATCGAATATTCTCTAATAAATGTACTTGTGCGTTATTAAATAATAAATGTCTAATAAATGTCCACGTGTCATTAATAAACAATAGTTATAAAAGAATCTATCAGCGTGTAATCTGCGGCAATGATTGTAAAGATTAATCACTCTCATGAAGTCATTACACAAATACCAGAAAATCGAATATACATTTTGGACTCCTTCTTTTCTTCAGATCGATTATCTACAATATATTTCGATCTTTATTATGACATTTACATGCTGGTAAGAGCACAAACTGACAGATGGTCAACTCTTTTACAGATTTGGCTTCACATTTGGCTCATTTTGGAATGCTAAATCTGTGCACCAAAATTTATCCTATTCTTTTCGCTTTGTAGTCATCGTGCTCACATGTATTCGGACAGTCGAACAGACATACTTTCTCTGAATGAATTTTATTTAAAATTTGATAGAAATTTACAAATTTGATATAAAGACCATATACCAAATTTTACCCATCCAGCTCAAAGCATTTTTGAATCATGATTTTCGCAGACGACATAAATTCTAAAAATATTTTTTTCGGACTCAAGGTTAAATTGTAAAAATTCGACAAAATCTCGAATTCGAAGTTTTTGACGATTACAGTACTTTTTCTTTTCATCTACGGGAAAGTGAAAATGAGTAGGTAAAAAATAAGGAACTGCAACATCTTCATATTAAGCAATTCAAAATGATTCCTTCAATGTGGAAGCTTTTATAGGTTTATTTGTAATATTTTTATATAAATAGATTTAAATATTAACCAGTGGGAGTTTCTCCCCTCTGTTTTTCTATACGCATGCACAATATAATAAGCTTTAATTAAAACTTCATCGGATAGCGAAGACAATCGATTTAAATTTTCAAAATAATTCTGACCAATCGAATCGTTGACTAAATCGATCGAAACATCGATATACATCTATAATTTATCATTTGTCTAGATTTCTTCATTTTTGAGATATCCCACATATTGATACACTGACAGACTGACTGTCAACTCTTTGTATGATTTCATTCTAAAACTTGGGGAAACCATGTGGTAATGATCCAACTAGTTTAATGAATTATATATACATATTTACTGATTATCATATTCATAAGTACCGACTGAGAGATACTTACCAGTAATTATGAACATATTTTATCCAAAAATAAACAACCGCTCGAGTTACATAAACAGTTTGTTCAAAATTAGATATAAATCCTTAATTTTAAAATATAAACCACATAATAAATTACATTCTGCTATAGTCTGTGTATTTTCTGTAGGCGGTTCAAGGTCACATTTTCTACCTCGTTATTGGTTGGTTGTCTGGTACCAGTAACGCGGTAGAAAATGTGACCTTGAATCGCCTACAGAAAATACACAGACTATAGCTTACTGCATTTTTGTTTCCATAGTGTTAGGCATAGTTCCAAAAATATTTTTCATTTCAAATTTGCTAATTTTCACATTCAGCAAAATCAACGGATCAATTTTTAATCATTATAATATCATTCGTATTACAAGAAAATATAAAAATAGTAAGATAGGTTAAGAGAAGGTACTATGTCAAGACGAGGGCAGTTTATAAGATGATACATCTGGAATTAAGATTGCCTGTTAAATTATATTCAGGTATTCCGAAAAATAATGTCACCGCATATCTGAGCAAGTCTCTAAATTTTGATGGGATTATCTGTTTTTGAATTATGTTTCACTTACTTATATAATTCAGAGAAATGAAAATGACGGTGTGAAGTCAGACATTCTAACCCGATTAAAAATAGAAAAATAAGATATTTAAACGAACTCATTTAAAATCTTTTTTATACAAGGAACTTTAAAAAAATAAGAAGAAGAAGCTATCGCAAGTATTCAGATATAATTAAATCAATTTTCAAGAGTTTTCAATAAAATGAATAAATCTAATTTATGATGCTTCTAATTCATGATGAATATAAAAGTTCTGCTAAACTAACATGGATCAATATTTAATATAATAATTAACATAAACTTCGTAACAACACTTTTATAAGAAATTAATCATGTTTAATCCGAAACTTAGAATTTTTCCTAAAATGTGCTATCGACGCAAAAATCCAGCCTAATTATAAATTTCAGTCTTTTTTTTTTTTTTTTTTTATTTCTGAGTCTTAATATTCTTGTCTGTGCGGCAGTGATAAGGGGAAAAAACTGTCTTTTAAGTCTGATAAGAAATGAAGAAAGATTCTATCTGATGTGTATTGCGAGAAAGAAAAGAAGCAAAGAATATTTATTAAAAAAAAAAAAGTGACCCAGATATTAAAGCTGCTGTAAAAAAACAACGAACGACTTACAGCCTGTCCGTCGATAGCTCAGTTGGCAGAGCGGTGGACTGTAGGTGAAAAATAGATATCCATAGGTCGCTGGTTCGACTCCGGCTCGACGGAAGCTCATTTTTTTCTCTCTTTCCAATTTACCTTACTGAATTTAAATGATTTTCAGAAATTTAAAAATTCTTCGCAGCATTTTAAGTTTGAATTAAAATCACAAAAAAATTATTTATACAAATTAAGTCCTTTTTTTCTACGGTGATTTCATATTATTTTGATAAGATAAATAATTTATTTCCTTAATAGCACACATATATTGTACAATATGGTATGATATTAAATAATAATTGCAATACTGTATAACATTGTTGAATATTTAATAATATTATATAATATCGCACAATATTGTACAATATGGTATGATATTAAATAATAATTGCAATACTGTATAACATTGTTGAATATTTAATAATATTATATAATATTGCACAATATTGTATGACATTAAATAATGTTTGCAATATTGTGTTATACTGTTAAATATTTAATAATATTATATAATATCGTACAAATTACTGTGCTACCAGTGTTACGTAATATCATAAATGTATTAACAATTCAATAATTCCCTATTTTAGTCAAAATGTTAAATTATTTTTTTTTTTTTTTTGTATTTATGCAATTGGGAATTTAATATTTTTAGATTATTATTCAAGACTAGAAAAAAAAAGAAAAAAAAAGCGTGGTTCGTGATTTCATTTCTATCGGAATATATTTCATTGGGTGTAGCCGTATCTGTCTTATCGCGATAGAAAATTAAGTGACTGGGCCTGCAGTATTTTCTGAGTTGAAAATCACGTGCAGGGAGAATTTGTTTCGTTCTATAACCATAGCAACGCCAATTAGACTCGGTTGAAGCTGTGCAAATAAAAATCTATTTGAGCGAAACTTTGCAAAATATCTTCATGCAAATGCTGCAAATATTGAGTTTACTGTCAACAAGGAATACATATTATAACATTAGATTTCAGTTATTTCTATTAGAATTGACTGAATTCAGTACTTGTTTAAATTATTATTTTGATTTATAATAGAATATAAATAAAGTAAGTTTTATATTTAATATGCTGTGTTTTTTCTCTGTTCGAAATGCTTATTTTAAAAGGAAAAAAAAAATTAAGAAGTTTTTTTTTCTGTGTTATTGTGATAAAATTTATTGGATAAAGCATCCCCCCCCCTCCAAAAAAACATTGAGAAAAAAATGAAACTTTATATTATTATAACTTTTCAATGCCGTCTACTAAAAAATATTTTTAAATTACAAGAGCACTTTTTCTAGTTTTTAATCTCATTTATTTAAATTATTAGCTCATATAAATTTTAAAATTCCAGATACTCGAAGTTTCATTAAATAAAGTCCCAATAATTTATTTCTCATCAAAAATGAGGGAGATGAAAATAAGTAATACAAGTATAAAAAAGTCATTTTCTTAATAAAGACCACGGATGGGAATATAATTTTAAATAAGGATTGGAAATTTAACTTATTAGAATAATTGAAAAAATTACAGTTATGAAAAAGATTTCATGAAAAAAATTATGAAATGATTAGCTGCGTCATTTTCATTTTTAAAAAAGAAGAGAAATATATGAAGTTCTAAAACTTTCTTCAACTTAAACAGACAATTTTCAAAATTATTTTGATCTTTCACTATAATTCTGTCAGAAATTTTTCAACAATCATCCAATCTTATTATTCTTTATATCTTTTGTAAATTGCACTAATAGAGGCATTTTAATAGTAAGAGTAATATATATAATATTAATATGTATAATATGAATATATACTACTTTTGTAAATATTCTGTTACTATCAATTTACTATTTTTGGAAAAGCTAATAGGTTTCCTTTTTTATCCATATATTAGCGTTGACTCAAATCTATTAAGTTATTTAGCAATATATTTCATTGAAATCAAATTTAAATTTCAAACTACATCACGAAATCAGTTTGAAATATTTTCTTTCAGAAATTTATTGCCCCCTCTCCAAAGAAAGAACGCATTATGATTGCCTTTTTATCTTCAATTAATTACACAGCAAGTAATTTAGAGGCTTATAGTTATTGCATTAAATACGGTTAACGCTCTCAGTTTTTCTTTCTAGAGTATCTTAAGAAACGTTCCTTAAGAAATTTAAAACTAAAGAAGAATAGATTCAGAAATAGAACTTATATATTAAAAAAATAAAGGAAAAAAATTCACATGTATGAAAAAACATTCCAAACATATGCACATCGAACAAATTCCGCTAGAGCAGTGAATACGAGGACTCCCCCCCCCCATCTATCCCTCTTGTTGTTTCCTTTCTTTATTTTAATGCCTCACAAAGATCAACGTGCTCCTCATGGGATTGTAAGTCCCTAAGATCTTGTTCTAAAAATCTCGTCTTCTTCACCAACTTTCACAAAAATAAGTAGAATCGGTGGTGTACAATGCAAAACGCGTTGTTGTTTTATGCTTGGAAGTTTCAGGGAAAATGCATGCAAGCGAATACCCCTTCCAAGAATTTTCCTGTTTTATACATTTTTCATTTTCTTACCTCGTCTGAAGGTAAACGAGATGGGTTGCTGGTGAGTTTTGTTTCAAGTACATGAATCGGGACATTTATTCTGATGCCAGTTATCGTCGTCTAAACTTGTTCTAAAATGAAAGACTAGAACCTCTGTAAGACATGGAATGCATTATAGAATCCCTATTAATACAGTTTTTGTCCTATTAAAGACCAAATTAAAATTAAGGGGATTTGTGTTCTAAAAAATTTAAATTTGTAGCGTAGAATTTAAATTTGCTTGCAAAAATTTAGAAAAATTGTAATTAATTTATTGAAAAATATGAATTATAAAATCTTAACTATGCTTATGCATATAGTTAAAAATGGCCCGCCACCGAAAAGAATGCCAAAATAAATTTTATGTTCTAATGATTAATTAATAGAATTTTATATAAAAGTTATTATTTCCTTTCAAGCAGGCATTTTTATTTTTAATTTATTTTACTATTATGTCTTCATTAGTATTTAAAGTAGATCATATCTTCTGTTTAGGGAATGAATTACGTTATTGATTCAATTAAGAATTCTTGAGACACTGGAGATTTATATGGATTCCACAGAACGTTCGAATAAAATTATAATATCACTGAATGATTTAATTTTTCGGATATAGTGTCATCTATAATAAGTTAATTTGATGTGCAGTTGTTTGACTAACAAATGATGAAGAAATTATTACTATTGCTATATAATATCTAAAGCTTTGATGTACAACAGAATAATTTTATTTGTTATTATGAAGAACATTTAATAGTAATGTGAAATTTATTTGTGTTATATAATACAAATTATACTGATTTTTAATATCGTCTGAATTGTAAAAATAACATTTTCATTAATATACTCTAACACAATAATCACATAGCATTGTAAAAGTTGGCATTTAAATGATGTTTAACATTTATGACCCTTTTTCTGATTTTAAGTTATTAACATTAGCATCAGCAGATGAAATATTTCCAAGATTATATAAGATTAAGTTTGAATTAAAATTAATTGAAAACACAAAGCTTAAAAGAACAAATTAAAAAGGCATAAGATTTCAATACATTTAGATATTAATAAGCAACATATTAAAAATTAATATCATGTGCCAGTTTATGAAAATTAACTCAAAGAAACAAAACGAACTATAAGGAAAAAAAAAGAACATTTTCCAGTTAGTATTGCATTTATTGTATGCAATAACTACCAAAGTAAATCACAATTCAAGGATTTCTGCAGTGATTTATCATTAACAGATAGATAGATTATTTAAAAGCTAATTAAGTTTTTTAAAAAGGAAAAAATAAAGAAAAAAACGAGCAGACTATCTTTCTTCAGATCCCCGAGAAAATAGAAACTGTTTATTAAAAGTACTGAATATCATTATATAAATAAACAGTTTTGTATAAAAAATTCAATCTTGAAAAGAAGATTTAAAATTATCTTCAGTTTCGGGTATTTTAATAATATAATCTATTAATAAAATAATTTTATATAAATCAACAGCAAATTAAGATTTTTAAAAAGTAGGCGGCTGAAATGAAGTTTTTCACTTAATTTAAATAAATGTTATAAAAATTCAATCATTAATTTTAATGAATAATTAAAAGCAAGAGCGATAAAGTAAATATGAGGTGTCATTTTTATTATTTAGCATGCTTTATGATGGACTGTTCCAAAGATACATTCCAAATTTTCTCTTTAAAAACCATATTTTTAATACCATTATATAAAACAATATTTATAGAAATAATTTTAAACGTAAGTAATTTCAGCAACAATAAAATTAAGAAAAACTAGCAAAAGAATAATTTGATGATCGCACACTACTGAAAAAATATAAATTCAGAAGCAATAAGATAAGAACCTGACATGGAAATGCATGCTTATGACTTAAAAACAAGCATTAAAACTAATAAAATAATTTGAAAAGAGCTGCTCACTCTAGAATCGTAATCCCATTATTAGAATAACTTGTCCTTAAATTAAGAAAAGAACTTTTCTATATACTGCATTAAATGACTATTCTTTCACTGAAATGTTGCTGATCATGTGTCCTGTTTATTTTTAGCAAAAAAAAAAAAAAAAAAAAAAAAAATCTTCTATTTTTTATTACTTTAAATAAGCAAATATTGCAAAAAATAAAGAAAAAAATCATTCTAATGAAAAAACTCAGATACATTATTGCAGCTTAAAAGAATTGTCATTCAAGACATTGCTTTCCAGTTAAACACATTTTAAAAATGACTGATTTACCTAGTTAAAATAAGTAGCAACTTCATTCAAATTAGAATGATATAAACTTGAATTATTAATTGTGCAATAAATTTTCAAATGAAAATATCTCTCAACAAGAATTTCCTGTGTGTATTTTAATTATGGCATTGATATAGATAACAAATCAATTATTCAAAAATGATTTTATTAAAAAATTCAGAAAATGAGGAAGGGATTTCTTAGTAATGGCAATATTTTTTTTTTCAAATGTAAAAAACACACCAAATTATTAAAAGAAAAAGAAAATTAAAATGGGTAAAAAAATTGCCGTTGTCTTTTTGAACTATGCCATTCGATATTTTGTCCAAATTAAAATAGTTCGAAAGTTATTATTTCAAAAACTTCTTACAATAAATAAACAACTTCAATATAAAAGTTGCTCTAAAAAAAGGCTTACAAATACTGGTCAAATATTCATAAGATAACTTTAAAAAAATAGAACTCTTAAATTCCTTAATTTAAGAAAATAAGCTGAAACTTTGTTACTTGCAGTACCAAATAAATTGCCGCTTGTGTGTTTGGAGCAATTTAAAAAAGAAACATCTAGCAACACGTGCACGACACACTTAACTTCGTGGCGAACACTTAATTCGTCTTTCCGGCACTGCATTCGTCATGTGGGCCCGAAGAGTGCCTATAAATACACATCTGTCCGCATGTTTCCACAAAGAATCCCTTAATGAAGCCGCACTGTGAGAGCAGCTGGCAATTATTATTTATCGTCCACGCTTTTATTTATTTTCGTCAACAGTTTCAGCTTTCATCTCGGGCAGGTGCGCGCGCAAGGATTTCGAATTCGGCGAACTGCATGCTGAGAAACGAAGGAAATTATTCGTATTAGAGATGTTTATTCTAAGAGGATCGTAATCATGCGAAGCATGCTCGATATATTTCTCGAAGCAATTTTAAGTAATGCAGTGTAGTTTGGAACTCATCTTCTCTTTAGTTCCCCTTTAAAATATCATTACTGAATTAAAGTCTTAGAAAATTGAATAAAGAGCCTCAACAGAACATATATGTATTTAAATCGATATTTATTTATTTATTTGATGCAGACCAAAAATTAAGAATTTCGAGTTTCCAAAAATTCACTTTTTAAATATGTTGTAATGATGATGCTTTTATAACCAAGAGCTGCTTCTTAGCAATTATTTTATCTTAGGTTTTCTATTTTTTTCCAGATTCCGAAGTTTTAAAAACAAATATTTTAAGAAGATGAGAGCTGGGTACAGTAAAGCCAATTAAATTAAAATCAAGTGCAATTCAAAAATAGTACTTAAGATAAAGCCATCCAAATATCAATTATAGTTTAAAAAAATGTAATATTGCATTTCAAACTATTTTACGGACGAATATTTAAATCGACGCTTTAACTTTGCTTACATTTAATAACTTAGATAACAATTGGAGGAACTAAAAAAAAATTTAAAAAAAAAGACAAAAAAAAAAAAAGAGAAGAGGAATCAAAAATAAATAAAACCAGTATATCTGAAATCTTGTTTATTTTAAACGAAAGAAATTTAACTACAAAATTTAAGTTACCAGTACGAATTTCACTTTTCATTATCGTGGAAAAGAAAATAGGATTATGAATTCAATTATAGGTTACAAAAGCATGTTTTTTTCTCTTCTGTTTTTGTTACATGTGATATATGCAATGGCAGTGCACTGTAAACAAAACTACAGTAATTACTATTGTTATATTCAGAAGTTTTTGCTCATCATAATGAATGAAGTCATAGTGCGTGTAAGACTAACGAATCTACTAAATTTTCCACAAAACTTTTAAGGGATAAAAATTTTCTGTCCAAATTATTTCTGAAAGTCGTCATTGACTTTAAATAGATTCCCAATTATTAAATAATGTCAAATAATAAATTATTGCATCGCTGCTATTTCTTAAGTACTGGATTTATTTAAGTGATTTTTATATTTTACAAATATAAACAAATTTTATTTTTACTGTATACGAAATTAATATAAAGGTTAAGTGCAATAGTTTAGGTGTAGATACTCATATTCTTGAGAAACAAAGACTCGGTTCATGGTTTGAAATTTTGCACTCCAAAAGAATTTTACAGATTTAAATTCCTTTCATAAAAAAATCTGCAAGCAATTGAAATATTTTCCACAATATTCTATCATTTTCCTTATCAATTAACATTGTACAATAACTTGGAGAAAATGCAGCATTCTTTCTTAAAAGAAATTTTTATCTCTTTCAGATTATTAAAAATTGAAAGTTTGCTTGATGTAGAATATTAAATATTTATTACATTTAAAATGAATATATATTAAATGATTGTTTGTTAAATAGTGACATTTCCTTAGAAGAATATATACTAAACAATGGATAAGTCGTATTACCATTTATTTCCAATATATATATTTTTCCTAATTTTTTAAAAACTATTTTTTAAAGGTTTCTACTACAGTCATAAATAATGTAACTCTATAAATGATTTTGAAATATCTGAATTTGGCAACTAATCAAAAAAATTTGTGACTGAAAATGACTTTGTTTCTATATCATTTCTGTTTGATATTATTTTATCTTCAATGGATATCAATGCATCATTTTGAAGATTCTTTTTCGTTTAACGCATCCCCTTATTAGTAGACACAAAGAGTTAGTTACTTAATATAAAATAAACAGTTTTCAGAAAACAAATTCTAAAATTAAAAATTAAAGTTGTAATCAATTTTTTTTATTTTAATATCATTACCTGTTGCATAACATATCTTGATCTTTTTTGTTGTTTTTCAATGATCGTACATTTAAATTCAAAGAAATTCATGATTCCGAAATTCATGAGAATTCATGATCAAATTCTGAAAAAGTAATTATTTCAGTTTTTTGAAATAAGCTAAATAATGAAATTTTAGAATATTTTCAAAAATTATAGAAGAATGTACAAAAAATGAATTATTTATGAAATATTATTTTGGTGACTGTATACAACTGTAATAAAAATTATCGTTTAAAAAAACATATTCATTTAGTCAATACACTAAATTTAACCATGATGCTTCCATTTCAAATAAGAAAAAAAATGTTCAAATGAATTTAAGAAATGTGACTAAAAAGTGCTTCAATCAAATAATGCAAATTCTAATTCTTAAAAAAAAATATTTTTTTTATAAAAGGTAAACAGCAAAGATAATGTTATAAACAAATTATTATTTTTTATTCACTTATTTTTAGAACAAGAAAAAACATGCTAAATCTAAGAAATATTTTATTTTTCAACATTTACATACCACTAAACTTTTAAACATTTTTAATCCATTAATAGTTAAAAATCGGTAATTTCTCATTGGTCATAGATGTATTTATTTTTCTTACGAGACTGAAAATTATACAAAGTTTGTGGTTAGCGTCAGTTAAGATTTTGTTATAAATATTTTTATTATAGGAGGAAATATGTAAAACATAAAAATTGCAAGTAAAAATAAAAAAGACGCCTTTTTATCAACAGTCTTTCCAAAGGAGAATTCGTATTCGCTAATTGAATCGCCCAATAATTCCAAATAACATTCCGATTCGAGCGAATTTAAAGTAACGAACGGCTTAATTTATTCTAAACTTCAAATTGGGTTTGGCAAATTAAACTCAAAATTCTGCTGCGTTAGCGTTACTTTTAATGCCAGCAGCGGAATGCTGTTCAAACAAGCATTTGCCATTCCAAAATGTCCTTTTGCCCCGGGCACTGTCATCATTAAATGCATGCGCCATTTTGGAAAATAGCACTGGAGTTAAGTGCACTGGGCGGATTAGGTGACGGTTGCAGTCAAAAGGCGGAAAGGAAGAGAATAAATAATTCGAACTGTGGCACAGGATGCGTATTTTTACATTTCTTAGGAACAGCTGCAGATGCAATTGGAGGTCATTGCTGGGATGGGGGCGAGTGAGAGATAATTAGAGGTTTCGCAGTTTCGAATTTTGTCGAAATTTTTTAATTTCTTCCGGTGGGCGCAGCCATCAATCTAAATTACGCCACGCTCTATTCATTCACAAAATAGAAGCAATTATGGGGAGGGAGGGAATGTGTTGAGAAGATGAGTCAATTTTGCAAATAATATTATCCGTTTTGAAATCGAATGTAAATAACGCCAATTTGGAAGAAAGATGAGTGTAGATGGGTGTGAAAAGTTTGATGATCTGTCTGCTTTGTTTATGAAAGAAGTTTCAGGATCTTTGACCTGCTTCATCTTTTTCTCAAGCATTCTCAATGCAATCATCACATTAAAACAATAAAAAGGAGTGGTTATTGTTTTAATTCCATTGCTTCAATGTGCTTGAGGTATTCTTTTAGTAATGATTTGATTATATGATGGCCCTAAACAATGAGAATATTCGGAGAAGTGCCAGAACAGAAATTTGTGCCACATAGAATATTTTTCGTGATTTGATAACAACTGAATACGTTTCTTTATAAAACTATACGGAAATGTAAAATAAAACAGAATTGCGTTTTTGTTAGAAATTCGATATATTTTCTTATGCATTATTCTTCAAAAATGATTAATTATCCTGGTTAATAAAAGATTTTTTTTTTGTCTTTTTTCGAAGATATTTTTTGTCTTTTTTAGAAGATAGATGTTTTTATTATAAAATTATTCGGAAATACAAAATAAAACAGAACTGCATATTGAAACTGGATATATCTTCTTATGCATTATTTGTTAAAAATAAATGATTAATTGCCTTGGTTAGTGAAATGTTTTTTTATTTAAACTTTTTTCGAAGATATTTTTTGTCGTTTTTAGAAGACAGAAGATGTTTTTTTAGAAGAAACCACTCACATAATAATTCAGAAATTTATCACGTTATTCATCTATAAGAAGATTTGATGTTTAATTTAATTTCAAAGAATTAGATTCATGTCTTTTGCTTATTACTTTCCTACAAAGAAAATTTTGTAATTTGTAAAGAAATTCGATTTCAGATTTTTGATCGTTTAATTTATTTTAAATCTACATGGCTCTTTAAAATATTCTTTTGAAACTATGTATGAGTTGCTGCCTACCTTTGCTATATGAGTTTCATAACTCAAAAACATTAACAGCTAGATTGATAAAATTTGTCAAGTGATCCTTATATTAAGTCTGTGTAAGAATTTAAAAAAAATCAGCTTGGTTCTAATCCCTCAACAGAAACAGGTACTTTTTCTAAATGTGTACTTGATATGCAAAGTTATTTTTAAAAGAAATGCCTCTTTATACATTAAAAGAAAGTATTATTGTCAATACTTTTTTAACTCGATTAGTAACTCGATTTTGTATAAAATATTCTATGCAATTTAGCTTTTTAAATAGAGAATATTCAACTGGATGTCCTCAAGGTTCTAATTCTAGACCTTTGTATTGGCTTCTAGTACTACTAGTAATGAAGCAATGAAAATTAATTTTGGAGAAGTTACTAAAATAATTGTGTACGCTGATGATTTTTTATCTGTTTGTAGCAACTAGCAAGCATAAAATTCAAGATCTGGTTAACAGGGCATTAGAAAAATTAGATTGTTGGAGTAAGGACTCTAAGATTACTTTTGCGCATGAGCATTTAGACCTCTCCACTTTTTCTTTTTATGCCTGCTCTTTTTTTCTTTTTTTACTGTTTTTAGCTTCTAGTACACAAGCATATGAAAGATTTTTTTGAACAGCTAATCCTTTCATAGCTATTAAAATTCTATTTTTTTTATTTTAATTATGAGCTTTTTTTACCGGTGTAACGCCACTTTTGGCACGCACCTAATCATCACCAGAATACAATTTAGCTATTAAATTACTTAACATGCGTATTTCCATTTTTATCAAACATGCATTATTTATCAATTCTTATCATTAATTCAAATATTTGATAAAGTGTTCAGATTCCATTTTTCAATTCCAGCAAAAAAATTAAAGAATTTAAAGCTGAATTACCTCGTATTTCAGAGTTTAGTTAGTCTCGTTTTAAATAAAAGAACATGTGAAATAGTTTGAAGAAAAAAATATATTAAGCAGATATGGGATGTTAGAAACAGATTCAGAATTCAATATCTTTAATATCGAACCATTTCTACTGAATCTATATTGCCCACAACTATTCGCAGCGTAGCTTATGATTCAATAACATACCCCACATAAAAAAAAGAAAAGAAAAGAATGTAACAAACTCAAATATCCCGCCGTATATCACGTTTTCTGCAATACGCCGTCTACTCTGACTTGTATGGTTTAGCATACAAAAAACATCTATTTACCTTTCCAGGCATACACTCATCTAGTCGATATTTGATATTCAATGGCATAAGCTATAGGGATGCTCAAATTTTATAGCTCGAGGCAGATACTTAGTGTATATGCGCTTTTATGCGTATCTGATCATAGGTATGGTGGAAAGAGACAGCATATGTTCTGCAGCTCTCTTAAAGTAAACGACGTTTGGGGAGCAGTAATAATTTATAGAGTAAGTACATATAGGCATGTGCGTAGGACTATTTTCAGATTGGGGCGAAGGGGTTGTGTTTAGAGCACAGGCCCGTTTTTGTGAAATAGATTGGTGCAGGTACTGGAAGTAAAGTCATTTTTCTAAAGGGATGTGATATAACAATATTATTTTTCTTTTTTTTTTTCTCCTTCGATTCTTCTTTTTCTTTTATTTATGTAGTAGTTATCCCCCCCCAAAAAAAATTTTTTTTTCTTTTTCAGTATTATTTTTGACAACACTCTTTATTACTCTGCACATAAAATAAATTTTAAAAAGACAGTAGGATAAATGATTTACATTCTTAATGTACCCGCTATAAAAGACCTAAATATCCATATAAAAACACTTTACAAAAGATAACTCAATCCCATTCATTGATTTCTAAGAAAAACATTTTATGGAAATCACATTCTCAGACTTCATATAAGGATTAAAATTTAATAAACAGACATATCGTGCTATGGAATATTTTTAATCAAATAATTAGTTACTTGAAGAAACAATATTTAAAAAATAAAATTTTAAATTTGCTTACATTTATCAATAAAAAATTTCTTTTAATCAAGCAATAAGTTACCAAAAGATAAGAGCCTTAAAGAAAGTTCAAAATTATTTCAATAAAGCAATTCAATATTTGGTATTTGATTTTTAAAAAATAATAAGCCATAACAAGAAAAGCTTTATATATATATATATATATATATATATATATATATATATTATATATATATATATATATATATATATATATATATATAAAGATATAAATATATATACCCTGCTGCCTGAGAGGATAAAGGAAAGATTCAGAAAATTGTGAATTATCAAAAATGCAGCAACTAGCTGGTTCGCCCTGTTTTATTGGTTATATTTATTGTTATTTAAATTATTTAGCTATAATTTTATATTCGTGATTTCTTATATCCGTATAATTTTATATCCGTGTGCTGCTTTAATTCTCTCCTTATTGCGTACATGAGTCTTTCTATGGGAGAACAATCCCAAAGCATCAAAATGCTATTAAAAATGTAAATATTCTGTTCATCTTCTGAATTTCTCAGCATTTTAACTTCATCTTTTTATTTGTCTTGTAAACTACAAAAGTACTAAACAGGATCTTCCGTCACTAGCTTTCAACAAAAGAAGAAACTCACGCGATTACATATTGGATGATACAATGAAAACGGTTCGAATTTCTGTACAACAATGTTAACAATGTCCGTTATTTGAAATTAGGTAAAAAAATAATATGCCTACATTCAACGAAATTTGGATGATTATCAAATTGATATCATTACAAAGACAATTTAAATAAGGTATGAAATTTGTTTTTGTGCAATAATATTTTCGGAAGTTATGGCAGAAGAAAAACCAATGCTCAGCTTATTTTTAATTAATTTGAATTCAAATTCAGATTTCAAAAAATAGCTCTTAGGTGCGTTTTTCCAACTTCCAAAGTATTTATATACCAAATTTGGAAGTTTTAGGTCAAACGATCTGGTCTGAGGAGAGCCAACACACACACATAAGCAATCATCTTTATTATTAGTAGAGATTATTATAAGGTGTTTCCTTATTCAAGAGATCAAAACAACAACTAAGCCGTGAAGAATATACTAATTTGATGCTTAACAAATTGCCAAGATTTTGAGGTCCAGAGTGCAGGTAACCTTTTTGTTTCATAATTTTTTGAATTATATAGCAATATCTTGATTTTTCAAGGATATGTAAATAACATTATAGAAATTTCAATTAAGTTGTGAATGCTTTTCAGTCTTTAAAAAATATTTTTTAATTTGATAATTTCCATTTTCATTGTCTGAAATATAATGCTTAAAATAAAACAAAAGAACATTCGAAATTTTTACTTTTTGTAATGTTAAGAAGAATAAAGTTAGAGGTCTCTCTTGAAAATAAAAGGATTCTTTCAAAATAGTAGGCTGACCAATTTCTTTTTCGTTTCTTTCTTTTCTTTTGTGCTGCTTTTTTTATTTGAAAATCACTTTAATACTTTAAATGTAAGCTGTGATGTTTTTAATCTTTCAATATACAATACACAGTAGGCGCTGAATAACTCCATAAATTATTAAGATAAATAAATTTACTGTTCGTTAATTATTATATTTCTTTATTTTTTGATAATTTTTTACAATTCGATACATTTGAGAAAATAGCTCTTTAAATGACATTTCCAGATTGCTATTTATTACCCATAAACATAGAGAATAATTACCCTTATTTCATTCACTGAAGATGTTTGTTCAAATTGGACCATAATCATGTGATCATTTTTATAGGAAGAGTCATTAAGAGCTCATTTTCTCTTCTTCTATTTAAAGCTTCAGAATATCATTTTTGATATAAAGTCTACAGATTATGATAGTGCATTTTAATTCCAATTTATATTTATTTACTTAATTAATTTTAAAATTTAGAATTTTATGTTTTAAAAAATTCCCTTTTTTATGTTGTAATGATTTTTTTTACTTGTTTTTGGTTTCAAAATCAATTCAAATATGTATCATAAGAAAAATAACAATGTTATTATAATCAATTACATTCTGATTATCTAATATTATTATGTAATTAACATATTGATGTAAGCTGTAATAATATAGTCTATCAATGCATAATACACAGTATAAGTGATAGTTGTATATTACACAAGCTAAATTTATAGTTTGTTAATTAATATATTTTATTTTCATTCTTCGATGAATTATTTCGATGCGTTATATTTGTGAAATTATCTCTTTAATTAATGGTCTTAGATCAATATTTATTACACATAGACATTAGGAATAATTACCCCTTTTCTTAAGTTATAATTTCATAGGTCATATGATAACTGCCTTTTGCATGGACTATCGAAGCAGTCATTTTCTGGAGTCTATATTTTCGCTGCTTATGATAGAAGAACAATCTATTACCACTTTCGTGTCAGAAGATGAATGTAATTGCTATACCAACGACCCCAAGCAATGTTGAAGATGATAAAAGTTAGAGACAAAATAATTATGATACTCAACAGCTTAATGTGAAACGGCGATTCTAAAAACAGGTAAAACAAGACCTTCTTTCCTTGGGCTATGGATTCAACTTTCGTTTCTTTTTCTTTTTATATCTTCTTTTGCATTTGAGAATAACCGCTAAGGTTATAAAGAGATTCCTCAGTTCGAGCAAAATTCTAATGAATCGGCAAGTAAGAGCAGCCTTATTTCTTATTGAGAAAACGAATCATAGAATCTATTTTTTAGTTCTCTTAAACATTAGCAATACCTCATCCCAAAAATATTATTTTTTTGTATCAGATATTTTATTAGATTTTGTCGCTTTAGAAAGTTGAACGATTGGAAATAAAACATTACACGATAGATAGAAATAGATTTTACGAATACTAAAATTAGCCAATGTGTACCTCAAGAAATGCCGAAATGAATGGTATATGTAAGTTCTAAAAATGGACGATAGGGGAAGCCAGACGAACGGGCCCTATTTTAAGCCTAGTCCAATTCTATAAGTAATGAATATTAAATGGATAGGAATATCACTGTCCGATTAGCACAAGTTATTGCATTATATCTCCATGATATTATTCAATATTCTGATTGCCATATAAATTCGTGAAGCTATTGTAACATTTTTGTTGAGCATTTTATTCTAATAGGGAGTCATTTCTAATGATATTCATAAATTTAACTCTTTATATTCCGAACTTATTTATAAAAAACTTTTTTTATTTTATCATTGGAACATTAGATAAGTTTTGACGCAGAATGTCTCTACAAAAGAGATATTTTTTAATCAATCGAATAAAAAAGATTTTAGCTTACAGTGTTCAAAATAGTATATTGCACATTATTAATTCTTTCTTCCATCATATTATCAACCTTTCTATTACTGTGTTTAATTATTTATTTTATCATGTGAGAACATGATGTTTTGGTTAGGGAGTTTTGAAGCTCGAAATCGCGTAGGTAATGAATATCGAAGCTCGCAAAATAATTTTGGTTGTTTATTTCTAGAATTTGTCCATATAGAGACAAAGAAAATTCATCCATAACTTACAATTCTCAAAATTATTTTATAATAGTATAAAATGAAGACGTTTAAAAAAAAAGATAAGCATTTTAGTTTAGGAGTTATTATCTTTAAAGAATATAAATAAAAATTAAGGGAAATCAAGGGTTCTGAAAACAAATATAGGTATTATTTTTTATATATCCCGATATTTACTGTCATACTTATGCCATTAAATAGGGAAAATAAAAGATTTTAGAAAGAATGCAAAGCTTTGTTGCAGAATGTGCAGATAAAAAATTGATATTCTTTAATGTGAATGCTAGTAATTTTGACTAAACAATAGCAGTTATATCAGTCGTATTTGTTAGTACATTTATTTAATTATCTTTATTTATTAATTTGTTTAATTAAGCCTCGCGTAATTTCAATATTAATAAAATAACTAAAAAATCTTTGTTAGTTGAAAAGGTATAGAATTCACCTGTACTTTTAAAAAGGCTTGAAATTCTTAAAGGATTAATTAAATAGTCACAAATTTTCGAACAGAAGTTTTACATTTATATACTAAAGAAATCTAAATAAATTAGAGCTAAAAACAAAATCTTCTAATTAACTTGTATTTAGAATTAATACCGTTTTTAAAGTTCATTTTTTTTTTTTTGTTGGCTACTTTGATGTATCTTTTTTTCCCCCCCTAATCCAGAAATTTCTGCTAGTAAACTTCAATGGCATCTATTTCTCTGGATCAAAAATCTAATTAGCGCAATTTTTATTTTGAAGTAAAATAACAATATTAGAATGTTTATTTAAACATCCTATTAACATTTTTACTATACTTATTTTTCACCCCTATAAACAATGAAAAAGTAGATTATTTTATATTCTTTTGCATAAACGTTCTTTGTTTCATTAAGTATGTAAAGATATTATCCTATTATAATCATTTTCTTCATTGCTTCAATAATCATACCTCTGACTTGAATATTCACATTTCCTGACACATAAATAATTTGAAATAAACACTCATCAATTTTGAATACTTTCATACATTTTCATACATCTTTTAAGTAAAGCATATTTCATATTCTATGGTCTTATCTTGGAAAGTTTCCTTGATAAACTGTTTTTATTAATTTATTTATTAATTTTTTGTAGAGAATTTGTAAGTTTTAGGTTAGAAAATTTCTATAAATTATTATTCGACTTCAATGCCTTTTTGTTCCTCACATACGTTGTACATATTGTTAAAAAAATCTGTGAAATGCAAATTCTCTCTGGTAAGAAATTTTAATAAATAAACTTTTTTCAAATTAAAGTTTTAGTCAGAAATATCATTTGTACATTAAAAAAAATAGGTAGAAACATAAACAAGAGGATCAGAAACAACTTTCCTATACCACTTTTTTCTTCTTGTTGACAATGAAACAGCTCACATATAGTGATGGTTGCAAATAGGCCTATTAGCCGTTTTTGTGCAGAGAGTAAAAAAGAACAGTCTTGTGTGTGGTAACCCCCTCCACTTCTGACCCCCGAACTAAGTGAGACCTCCTTCTGACCTACATAAGTCAAAGGGCACAATTACCCCCCCCCCCCTCCTGCTACACCTTCCTCATCCAGCGTGAAACAGCTATGTAGGCCACACGTGGAATAGTAAGGGAATCCAAATTGATATTAACCTGCTGCACTGTCACTGTAATTCAGACGTTATTTGTAACGTTCTTCTTAGGTGGTTGGGGGGCCCTTTGAGTAGAGATCCATTCTCTTTCTTTCTTATCGGACAGTTACTTCATTTTGAAGCAAATGCGAGAGTAAATAAAGTATTAAATGATAATAAATTGAGATAAAACATGTGACAAGAGAATGTAAATTGATATTACCTAACTATGCTGTCACAATATTTCAGATGATACATGAAACGCATTTCTTCGGTTGGTTTGAGTTAAACTGAGCCCTAGGATTATTTAAATGAAATGTATCATGTTAGGTAATAGGTTAGGTTAGGTTGCGGTGATAATTAATTATGATATATCCATAACTGAGAATAGTTTTAAAATATATAGTAGCAGCAACAAATAAACAGATTTTTTTAAACCAAAGCGTTAAAAAAAAGCTCGATCGTGTTATTGGTTTAAAGTTTTTTTTTTCCCCTTTTTTTCGCTTACAGCACTTATTTCAATTGAAATTTAATGTAAATATTATTATTTCCATTTTGTAATCCTACAATCTAGAAAATGTACAGTTGTTTTGCAGTATAATTTCATTTCTTTTCGTCAGAATTTTGCCAAAAAATTTAAGTATTATTTATTTTTTTATCTTTAAATATATGCATATTCTTCACATTTTTTTTTTTTTCATTAAAAATTTTTATGTTTCGGCATCTATTTTTATTTTCTGGTGAAATACGGTGTCATAGAATTTAATATTTAGTACATCAATTTTCAAAGAAATTATGTTTTATAATTTGTAATTTAGTTCTCTTTCTCTCTATCGTTTTTTAGCTAATTTGTATTTCTACAAATTCTTTTTAGAATTTTGTAACTTAGTTGCAAAATTAATATTTTAATATAGTGCTTCAAAAAGAATAATAAATTATTCATTTATTGTATAATATCTATACTTTCTTCGGCAAGCCTTATATTATACATTTTTGGCAAATAGCCGTTAATTCAAGGTTTATAATTTTGAAGAATATTTACAATTGAACTGCCAAAAAAAATTCTAATAAAATTTGTAACGGATTTATTCTAGTGGTTGAAAAATGATCTGCTCAAAGGTTCGAATATTACCATATTGCAAGATCTGATATATGAATTAATTATGTTTAAAAATTAAACATGTAAATAAATACGAAGAAAAAGAATCTGAATTTTCAATTCGTGAATCTAATTTTTTAAGATTAGTGATCATTATAAGTAACTTTATTGTTTATTTATGAATATATATATATATATATATATATATATATATATATATATATATATATACTGATTATTCCTGAAGTATTATTTGAACTTATAAAGCTTTAAGACTAAATGTTGACTTTTCGAATATTCAAAATATTCAAAAAAACTGGCACTTATTACTCCACAATTCAAAAGGATCCTTTCATTCATTTCATAGGCTTATACTTTAAGAATATAACTTCCCTTTCCTCTTAAAATTGCTTTAAAAAATATATTGAAAGAAAAAAAAAGGTGAACAAAATTTAGAATTGAAACATGCTTCATTACTGTTAGTACTGCTTAAACAGGCACATTTTTCTCAATCATAAAACGAAAGCAATTTAATGCATTTTCCTTTCATTTTCAAAGCAATAATAATGTTTGCATTCCGGCCATTATTTTGCCTCAGAATTATATACTAGGAAACAACTGATCAATATGATGACAACAATAATGATACCGATAACATTGTTAAGATAAAATAACTCTAAAGTGAGTTATATCATTCAAAAAGTGATTTACAGTACAGTTGTTATATGATATTTTCCAATCGATTTTATTGACCAGCAACTACTCATTACCGCAACTTTTGACTAAAGAAACAGTCAACAATTCTTGTAGGTATAAACATTTCTTTCATCGTTGCTATGAGATGAATTGTTTCTGAATTCGAAAACATTAGGTTATTAAACTCCGAAATTTCGGCGCTATTCAGATAGAAGAATGTGTTTTATGTTTTGGCATTAAAAATAAAGATTTTATTGAAGAATCAAACTGAATTAAAAAGGAGATTAAGCGAATAATAAAAATGATAAAGCCGAATATTAAATGTTGAAATGATTTTTTTAATATAAGAAAACTGTCTTTAACTAACTATCCTTTTCTATTTACTTTAAAGCTAAATATTATTTATTAAACTGCACGCATACAAGTTTTTATTACTGAAATTAGTACAAGCAAAATAGACATAAATATATAATAAAAGCTAACATTATTTTTCAAATTGCATGTACCCTTCAAAATATTTTTAATGTTAAATACATTTCAAAAGCTTAAAAAGGTATGATAATCCACGTTATATGCTATAATTCCTGTTGAGAAGCAATATTTCTGTACTTCTAATTATATACCTATATTCTGTACTTCTAATTATATATTTAAAATTAATTACATTTCAAAAACTTAAACAAGTATGATAATCCATATTATATGCTATAATTCCTGTTGAATAGCAATAATTTTGTACTTCTATGTAAAACGCAAAACACGGTATACAGTGCATTTTATTGAGGAAACTGTTTGAAATTTAATAGTAAACAATCCACTATTTTGAGCTATATTTATTCCACTTCAAATGCAGTTGCATGTTAATTTTTACAAGATTTCACTATACAAAATATTAGAAATTAAATTTTAATTTAAAAAAAGTTCATTATTTTAGTAAACGTGACAACTAAGGTTATAAAATAGTGTCTAGTTTTAAAACAAAAAATTTTTTATAATGTAAATGCAATGAAAGTCTTTAAGCAGAAGCGTTATCCAATTCTATTTTCTGCTTTTACCTCTATGGAGCTTTGTATTGCATTTTGTAAAAAGCCTTTTTGATTATGATAGAATTGAATACTAATATAAAAGTAAATAAAGACTAAAATAAATATTCTAGTATTTAAGTGTCCCCAAAAGCTATTTTCAATTAATAGGATCTAGCCTGAAAACTATAAAAAATACTGAAACATACATAAAATGAGGGCATCAAATGAGTCAATTTATAACATCTGGCTTATTGTCTCTCAAAGCCATGGCATCTTTTTTGTACAAAGATATATTGATAAATAAAGTACTAAGCATTATATGCCCTTATAAAACTAAATTAGCATAAAATTTCAGCTATTTTATCACTTTAAACGCCTGAATATTTTTTTATTAATTTCGATCATTCCTAAGTCATACCTTAGATACCCATAGAAATTACTGCAAAAATATGAGCTGCAGACATGCAGTTAGTGAATTTTCTTCAACTCAAAAGTGTGTGTTAATTATTGTAAAATAAATGATAAACAGACTCAGACTGCTAATTTGGTTGAATTTGTTCTACAACTTAATATATCAATGAAAATTTTTATATAAATAGAAATTACTAGTTCCGAGTATATCTAATAATAACAAATATTTGCATATGAAATTATTACAAAAATTCAAGCTGAAAATGGGCAATTAAAGATCTCATACAATTTTGCTTTTTTTTTAATTCGTTTTTGTAAAAATATTTTGATAAATAAACTCTTGTTGCTAATGAAGTTTAATTTTTGTTGCTCTACAGCTTAATGCCTCAATAAATAATTTTTATGATCAAGTAAGGTAGCTTGAGATGGCAATGGAAATCATATGATTATATTGAAAATATGAACAATGAAGACCATGGAATTAGTGACTTTAAACCACTTTGCCTCTTTCTCTTCGGATGCACACAGAGCCATGTGTTACTTATCAACGTTTATTTTTATAGCTATAGATTCGGGCTTCACTTTATCAAGAATGATAGCTCAACTAATGTCCATTTTCCTCTAGATGCAAAACACGAGGAAAATTTGCATATTTTATGTGGTTCTTTTGTAAGCTAATGTTGACTCTTCCGAAATATATGACATACCGTCTTCGTCTCTAGCGACGGCGAATAAATACATCCAACGAACGGATACGAACTTAGCTGCAGTCAATGATTTATCTTGAACGAGAATTTTATGTAGATTTACAACATGATTTTCAAGAAATGACGTTCAGCATGAAGAAGTTGCATTGGAGACGTTGGAGGTTTGATCACATGATATCTGTTCTTCGGTCTCTGGACTGCATTTAAAATGCCCAATGTTCTTCAAGGAAAACTAACTATTGGATTTAAAGTAACTTGGAAACCGAATATTTTGAAATTGAATTCACTAGGGAAATTGTGAAAGGGATTTCAAAAATAAAGTAGAATTTATAAAGATTTCTTTACTATATTTTTCTTGATAGTTTTGTGAACTAAGAATGGTCAAGCGAAAAACTGTTCATTCTGAAATAGCATATATCTTAATAAATAATGAAGTGTGATTGGTAACTTTACAACTAACATGCTCATGTGTGATTAGTATGTTTTAAAACTTATACTGACCGTTATATACAGTTTGAAAATCCTTATATTTTTATTAGTACATTAAAATATTTCTGCATAAATTAAAGTCATTTCTTTTTTTTTTTCGGCCATAATATTTTAAAATATTATTTAATCAGGTACTCTTTCTAAATAGCAAATTAGAAATAAAAATTTTAATGCATAGAAGAAAATGAGAACGTTTTTTTAAAATTTTATTGTATGATTTATCTCTTGGAATTAATGTGATCTATAATCATAAGCTTGATATATTTCAATTAATGTTTTTCTGAAATTCCAGTATTAGTAGAAAAAATTATGCATGAGTCGAATATACTTGTTGTTTTTAATTTTAAGTTCAGTAGAATCACTTTTTTTTAACTTTATCTATAAATGCATCACAATAATCTAAGCTGACTGCGAATTATATTTCACCAAATTTTTTTAATAAATAGATTTTAAATGATGAAATTTTTCAAAAATCTCATAAGTTTTTATTTGTTTGCATTTGTAACATTCGCACTTCTATATAATACTTGAATAAACGTTCTCTTCATTTCCTTCTTAAAAAGATATGTCAAAATGTAATACTCTACTATTATGCAATGCGCTTTAATAATAGTTTTTCGCATACATATATACCAATGCTAAAATTTTCACATATCCTCTGCAATTACTTTATTATACTTTATTAATTCAGAACAGATTTTTTACTGAAATAGTAGTGAAAATAAATTGCTGCAATAGTGGTGAAAACTGCTTTCAATAAGATAAATATTGAAAGCAATTTTGTTGATGATAATTTTTTGAAAAAAGCAAGCAAACGATTAATTATACAAGCATTTTTTTTATTATTAAATTCAGATTTTATTTCTAATGCTTGTTCTCAGATTATATTTTCAGACCAATTCATGTTCAGGTCAATAAAAGCATATCACTTCCTGAATTCTGTTCGTAAAATAAACCCTCCTCCTGTATCTATTCCCATGAATTTTCTATATCTTTAATTCAAATTTACTTTATCGATGTTTCAGCATCTTTAGACATTTCCGCTAAATTCATTCATTTTAATTGTATTATATTTTTAGACCAATTCACGATCAGACCAAGAAAACCATATCATTTCCTGAACTTTATCTGAATATCCTGTACTGAACTCCGTTCGTAAAATAAACCATCCTCCTTTATCTATCTATTCACAAGAATTTTCTGTATCATTAATTCAAATTTATACTTTATCGACATTTCAGCATACTTAGACATTTCTGCTAAATTCATTCATTTAATTGATATTTCTTTCAGAGGCCGCCAGCAATATATCAGAAAGTTCAAAAACGGGAAATAGCTAATAAAAAGCATTTTGTATAAAAATTGCCTCTCTAATGGATATTCTTATGAGTGTATGCTTCTGAAGAGTCTATTTCATTATCTATTTATTTTCCAATTTGAAACAAATGATAACCGCCATCAAGTGCAAAGATACATTCTGTTATTCTGTGTGAACCCCACAGATGTTTCTCGACTATAAAACAGGTTGTTAAATTAACACAGCATGCATTGATCTGCAAAAGATGCGAAATTGGCCACCAATTATAAGATCGAGTAGGCATAAAACGAACAATAAAGTTTATGGCATATTATTAAATCGTCGATAATCATAAAAACTTGCTCAGAAACCGAGAAAAAAGAGGAACTCCTGCATTATTTTAAGAATAATTTCCCCTACACCCCCGGATGTTCAAAAGATATAAAATGGCTACAGTAAAAGTTTATGTGTTTTTGTCCTGCACTTTATTGTGCGCTTATATCGATACAATCTTTACTGAACAACCAACATCAGTTTCTTATTTTGGCAAACTTGATTACGGACGACGGCTGCATGTATGTATGCGTGTGATAATTTAAGTGTAGTCCTAAACGAATCAAGATTTTAACTATTGTTTCATTGCGGAAGTTCAGCCTCATTGCATTGAATCTTAAGTACCAAAAATAACGCTGGCTGCCATCTGTTAGAAACGTCTATCATCTAAATCGTGCTTTGTCTGCAACTCACAGTCAAAGTCACAATTATGTTGACTTCGTAGATACGAATACTGAAAAGAAAAAATCATCAGCGAAGGAGAGACAGCAACTACAAAAAATGTCTTTAACAAACAAAATGATCCCTCTTTGTCCTCCAATAAAATCTTCTCTTATTTTCTTCTCAAAATGTTCTCATTTCTTTCTCATAATTTTCTTCCTTGAACATCAATTGTTTGGAGATACTATGCTTGGGAATTTTTGGAGATACTATTTTCACGAATTATTTTGAGATACTATGCTCACGAATTGATTAAATATTATACCTACATCAATTAAAGTTCACACTTTAATTGATTGTATTCTTCATTATTCCTCATTTTTCTGCTACTCTTAAAAGTTTAATAGAAAATCTGCACCTAAATATGTCTCTATTTTTTAGATTTATTGGTATCTTAGATTATATAAGATTACTTTTGGCATTTTAGTTCTTAATTAGTTTTTAAATATGTGGTTTAAAATAATTTTAAATTATTTTTTGGATTGAGGTGAGTTTCAAGCTATTCTATTAGAGCCTCTTACGAGTTTTATAAGCCTTTGAATCTGTATTTACTTTCATATTTTTACTTTTATTTCAAGACGTAATTTCATTTATATATCTGGCTCTATTATATGTTTCTAATGCCATTAAACCTCGCTAATGAAATAAAAAAAGACAGAAAATGCAGCATTTAGTCAATCAGACAATCATTATAATCTCACCCATTTATATACTATTGCATGAAAAAGATATTTCAGTCCATTTATATTTTTGAAGAAAGTTTTTTACGGGCGATTATTTTTATTTTTTATGCTCTTAATTCAGTTGAAATATCGGATATCATCTTGAGAAAATACAATCGGAAATTGCTTAGGCAACCTAGCAACAAATGAAAATAAAAACTCTTATCAATATGATTAACTCATATTTTATATATGATATTTCATACTCGTATATCTCATAAATCATAAACCTCATATTAACTCATATTTTGACCTCATTAAATTTACTTCAACGGCAATTTTAATTGCTATATATGAATACATGCGTCATTTGACATTATCTTGCCAGAATCGTTTTAATGTCCCTGTTAGTATGTAACACTTTATAATTTTTTATTTAAATGTCTTGAACAAAGTGCCATTTCCGTTTCTCCCTTATCTAGTTTACTAAATTAATAAATAGAGATATTCATATATTATTCATAAAATTAATATTAATTCAAAAAGAATTTTAAATTTGCAGTGTGCATGCATGTGAATGTTTAAAAGTTGAAAGCTTATTAATTTAAAAACTTTAACCGATATAATAAATTTCTTGAGATATCTAACGGGAAGAATAAAAATATATTATGAAAAGAACTTTAAAATATAATATTATCATTAAAATATATGTTAAGTGTTGTGTAACATATAACATATATGCATGATAATTTTTATCGTAACATATTATCTAGCTGATTTACTTAAAAAATGTGATGTTAATATTTTCTTCCTTTAAAAATAAATTTTTTAATTTATTTTCTCTTATAGACGAATTTCTAAGAAAATTTTTTTAACGAATCATGAATTATAAAAAAAAATAACGTTCCTAATTAAGATATTAAAGAATTTCATAATTTTTATCAAGTTTTAAGCTTAAGAGCTTTGAAATATAATCTTTAGGATATTTTAAACTCATCATCAATTAAATCAATGAATTCTCTCCTCACATTTCAATGTACATACCACAATGCGGATGGAATTCTTTACTCATATATTATGAATGAATAAATTTATTGAATGAGTAAATGAGTATTTTTTTGAATGAGTATACAAATACATTTTTCTTAACGAATAAACCATTAAAGAGGTCTGTAGTAATTAAATTTTATCTATGTCTACTTTTTTTTGCAGTTGAAATATATTAATTACTAAGCATTCTTTGGTAGATTAAAGTTAGTAAATCTTTTAATTTATTTCCCAATAAAATGGAAAAGCCTATTAAAATTTCATAGTAATTCGATATTTCCATTTTAGACATCGAAAAAGGGCGAAATAAATATATACCAATATATTGAATTACCAATACCAATATACTCAAAGAGGCCAAAAAATATTGCTTTAATCATCGACACTATACACAACATTAGTCACGATATAATAATATCATAAACTTTAATTTAGTAACTCTTTGAGTTAAAATATTTTTAAAATTTTATTTTGTATTAATTTTAATAAATAATGTATTTTACAATTTTTTTAAAAAAAATGGATAATAGTGTATAAATGAAAGACTCGAAATCAAAATAAATTGGACTGTTTTTCTGGGTATCATTTTTCAATCTTTCTTCTATTTTATACGTAGCTGAAGTTATTTTTGGTTCTAAATACTGAGGAGGCTGAAAATGACGGAGAAAAATTCTTCTACATGTGCGTTACGGGTAAGAGTGTCGAATAAAAGGGAGAAAAATGAAATGAAAAGTAGAGAAGCAAAAAAAGTAGACCTCTTTTCACTTTTTTTTTTTTTTATCCAGGGTAGTCTAAAAGCGAAAGTAGGTTTAAACCACTAAGAACCCCGTGTATAAATATACTTATATATAAAAAGACTGTCAAGATAGTAAAAAAGAATAAATATATAAAGAAGGGGAGACCTATTTTCTAACCTGTAGAAGAAAATTTTTTTTCTCCTCTACATGATAAAAACCATAGAGAAAAAAAAGCAGAATGACGACGCCGTAACACACTAACTAAAAAAAAAAAAAAAAGAAGAAGAAAAAAAATAAAAAAAACTAAAAAAGAAAAAAAATAAGCGTTCTCTAACGGGACATCGTTTCTGCGCACTCGTAAAAAACCTCTACATCGTGACAAGTAAAAGAAGAAAAAAAAAATCCAAGAAAAATAAATAATGATGGAAAAAAAAAACTATCTATCCCACGAAGCAAGTCAGAGTTAAGTCTTGAGAGTATTAGTCCTTGACCTAAATTGTGGCAAAAGCTGGGGCCCCGCAGTAGGGGCAACTTTGAGGCACTTTTCAAGGAGTCTGATAACCCAGATCCGGCCCCGTTCAGTTTCTACTCGCATTTATATGGGAAAAATAGGATCGGGAGGTTAGAGCGGAAACTGAGGAGGGGGTATTTTTTTACACAGGCTGTGTCTATATGGAGGCATAGGGTGTGTGAAGATATTCTATACCAACCTGAGAGACGTTTCTAATTTTTAGTTCCGCTGCAAATAACACCTCAGTATATGGGACTTACACAGTATATGAAAGCCTACAGCTCAAAGAAATCGCGGCTAAAATAATATCATTGTATTAGATCAAATCCATATTAAATTTTAAAACTATATTTATTCGTATAGGAAAAGGAATGTTTGATTTGGTCACAAATTATTTATTCTTTTTTGCTCTTTTATTTTTAAAATTTAAAAAACATTTTTATGTTATTGATACCTTATACCATTGATACCTTATACCTTACCATGTCAAATGTGAATATTATTAGGACAGACTTATGCTAAGTCCTAAAATTATATTTATCAGAGCACTGTATTGTATGTTTCGAATGTATATTGAATTCATTTTAATCTCAGTTTTTTTTAAGTAAAGATTTAAAAAAATTTTTGATGGTATTAATACCTTATTTTTCCCTGTCAAATATAAATATAATTAGATTAGATCTATGTTAAGTCCTAAAATTATATTTATTAGGACAGTAACACGAATGTTTCAATTTGGTCCTGATCTTTTCTTTCATATTTTAAAGGTTGTAAAATATTTTTTTTTATATTTGATACTTTATTTCTCCTTATAAAATCTGGGTATTATTAGATAAAAGCTATGCTAAGTTCTAAAATAATATTTATCGGGATAGTAAAACGATTGTTTCAATTTGGTCCTGATCTCCTCTTTCATATTTTAAAGGTCGTAAAATAATGTTTATATTTGATACCTTACTTCTTCTTATAAAATCTTGATATTATTAGAATCTATGTTAAGTTCTAAAATTATATTTATCAAAATAGTAAAACGAATGTTTAATTGTGGCCCATTTTTATATGCATAATAAAAATCTAAAAAGTAATTCTTATGTTATTGGTGACTTTTTCTTTTCAAATCTGAATCAAATCTTTTTTATATTTTTATTATTATTTATTTCAACATTAGGCTAGTTTTTCATAAATTAAATTATTAAATTTATATTCAGAAATGACAAATTTTTAGGAAAACTGCATCTTCTTTCAGTAGTGAACTTATAGTGATTAAACGTTCAAAGAAAAGTATGCATTGAATATTTGGGCTTAGAATAATTTTGACTAAATCTTTATGAAGAGACGCTTGTTTTGTATTACCTGTTGCATTTGAACAATTAAGTGGAATTTTTAGCATGACTTCATGGCAAAATTTCAAAGAGAATTAATTGATGCTATAATAGAATCAATAAACCATGTTAATAAGGTTTAAGCATTATTTAAATTATCTCGCATTCAATTAGGTTTAGTAAATGTTACAATTAATACTAGGCATATTAGTTAGCATATTTTATTTCATTTAAATAATAACTTCCAATCAAATGATTTGACACTTCAATGCAGATTTAATTCGGATTTACTGCATTTTAGAAAATTGGTTTCCATTTAAATGATCGATTAATAAAAAATTTCGGAATTTCATGTCCTAAATTTTATTACGTAATTAAATAAAAGATTCATACATTAGTATAATAAAAGGCTTGTATCACAATATTGATAAATAAAGAAAAAAAACGTTAATATCTTTTTGTGTTTATTATAATAATAAATAGAAGTGAATTGCCTTGCGACAGTTACCTGAAAAAATTCTTTGTAATTACAATAAAACTGATTCTTCTTTTTGCCTTTTACTTGTATTGTTTAATTTTCATAAGATGCAAGTTAGCGTGTCTAGGAAGAGATTTCGGATTTTTAAAATTATTGATCTCATACATTAGTAATGTAGTTTGTGGAATAAAAATTTAATAAATCATTTAACAACAAGCACAAACATGTTATATTCTTTTTTTCTTCAATAGGTTTATTGAAGTAAATAAAATGTAATAAAATATTGTTGCCGTTTCGTTCCTTAGAGCTATTTACTGTGCACACATTGCGATATTAATAAAAAGCATATTATACCATTCATAAAACTCCACGAATATATTACCTTGGTTCGTTTTTTTTTTTTTTTTTTTTTTTTTTTTATTCTTGTTAAAGTCATGTTGATAGATTAAACTTTTTTTTAAATTTTATTTTTAAATTTACTAGGGACGAAAATAATCTAACACTTCTTATATATTAATGCTGGAATATGGCAGCACTTATAAAATTTTTGATCCTAAATATTTTTCAAGCTTTTTTTTAAATGCTTCAAGACACGGGTATCAATAAGTCGATTAAATTTTTCTTTTCTTTTTCTAAAGTACTTAGACAACCCCTACATCGCCTTTTCAAAATAAATAAATAAATAAAAAAAAAAATAAAGATTTTTTTATAACAATTAAAATTTATTCAAAATTTTTATTAATCAATTTTGTTATGAAAAATGCTTTACTATATTTGCACTACAAATAAATAATTACTGAACTGATTATGTATAAATTTCTGTAATTGCACACAATCGCCAATTTATTACATTCATCGGAACACACATGCATATATATATATAATGATGATGATAACTTCATCATTGTTATATATATGCATGTGTGTTCCGATGAATGTAATAAATTGGCGATTGTGTGCAATTACCGATGATTATACATAATCAGTTCTGTAATTATTTATATATATGTGTGTGTGTGTGTGTGCGTGTGTGTATGTGTGTGTGTGTGTATGTATGTTCTACTTTTCTTTACTTATGCTTATTCTATAAGTACAGCATATAATTAGATGAAGTACAACGATAGATTTTTTTCTGAAAATTAATTTCTTTGCTTAGAGTCGAATTTTGCATTTAAAAACAGCCATTTTGAATACTGTCGATACTACTTCGTTCAGTAAAGCGGGGTGCTCGGCTGTGCACAAGAAGTCTTTTTAGATAATAATTTTTGGTTATTCTTCAAATTGATGCCTGCATTTGTGTTGAAAATTTAGAACACGCAATTAGAAATCATAACAAAAACAAACAAAACATAACAAATTAATTGACTCGAAACAATGAATTCATACTCCATATTACTAAACATAATACTTCATTCTGAAACATATTTTTTTCCCATTTTCTAAACTGTTTGATTCTATAAGATTCCAGATAAAAAAAAAATCGAAAATTCTTTCATTCAATATTTAATCAGTTTTCGTTTTTCAGCATTAATCTATTTTATCAAGGCTATTTGGTAACAAAAAAAATTACAAAGCTGTTGCAAGAATTTCGTATTTTCTATGCCTTAAAGATCAAAACTAACAAACTGCTTTTAAGAAAACAGCTAATGTATGCAACTATAAGTCATATGTCTGCAGCTGTAAGTTCTATTTTATATAAATATAAGTCACCCTATGCATCAAAAAATCCATTCATTCAGTAATGTTTATTATGTATTGGGAAAGAAACATACATACAAATATTTCGGCATTATATTTCATGAAATCTGAAAACAAACTATGGGTGGAATATGTTTTCAAAGACATTGATAAAGATCTTCTGACTTGAAAAAGAAAAATGACTGACGAAACATGTTTTCTTGTACGACTAGCTTTCTTAATGCGTAGAAGAGGAAATTCGTGTCAAGCATAACAACTACATCGATGTGTGTAACATTACTAAATGAAACAAGATGTTTTTCCACATATGTATGGTATTCAATGGCACGATATAAAATTAATGACATAAAGAAATGTCATCATGATTTCTTCCACATGAAAATTTACCAACTGCATTTAGAGTGTACTACTTCTGTTGTAGAATCTTTTTTTTTTATCTCAAGAGCTTCAGAATTCTCCTATGTTCTCCTATTCAAGAATTTCTTATATAATGCAGTTTCAAAATTTCTTTAAAATAAGAATGAATTCGATAAATGAGGATTTACAGAAACAATTACATTTCCCTTTTTATCTAAGTAAAACAAAGAATATGCAAAGATATTTTGAAAATTTCAGATAAATAATTTTATAAAATTATTATTACTAAATGTTTAATGTGTTTTTTTCTAACTCTTTGTGTAAAAAAAGTATATCAACACTTTTGCAAGTAAAAAAAAAATGACAAAGTGAACGGAATAAATCCAGCTATAGTTCATCATTTTTCACTGAAATCGATAAAGACATTCCAATTGATCATACTTGATCACCTGAAAGATACAACAAAATTCGAAACATCTTTAGGTTTATCTACAAATCGGGAATGGGAAGGGTAGCCGAACATAACGAACACCCCACAGAGAGGTAACTATTTCTAGCTATTCAGATAACATATATTACAGTATATATCGGCATACAAGGCAATCGTAAAAAGAATCTGAACCTATTTTTGTAAAAAACACTTTTTTAAAATTCTACTTATGACAAAATGCTGACTGTAAGTTTTACTGTTACTTTTTTTCGAAAAGGAATAATTTCGAAAAATGGAATAATGATGATAGTATATATGTGAAAATTAGTCGTTAATTTCTTTAACCGTTTTATTCTAACTAAATTTTCTAATTGAAATTTATGATTAGTAAGTTCAAGCCTTTCAATTTTTGTTTTTCTTTTACACATATGCATTTCAGCTGATATAACTGCTTATAAGTATAAAGTAAAAAAAAAATCAGTCCTTTTATTTATATGAATTATTTCGGTTATATACACAATAAAAAAAGGATTAATAACACTTTTTGCATTTCTGAGAAATGATTAACACTAGAAGAAAACATTATCTTTCTATTTTCATCGAATTTTACTTTATGTATACAGTTATTTTAAATTTTAATTGAAAAAAATAAGAAAATTCAAAGCAAACTAAAAATGTGAAATATTTTGATAAACCTAAATTTGTGAAGTGCATTTATTTACAAAAAGAAAAAAAAAGAGAGTATGAATGTATGAAACAATTAAATAATTTTGGGTGCATCATGCGTTTGTTCTTATGTGATAAACTGGAAAAAAGAAATACAAATAAGGATTCAGTTAAAACACAAACATATGCAAAAAGAAAAAAAAAACTAATTTATTGTGCTATAAGAAATACATAATAAGTGATATACAAACATCAGAAAAAAATATATGCAAAATATAGAATCAAATTTAAGGAGTAAAAGGTGTAAAATAAAAGAGAAGAAACTGCAGATATAAACAATTCTAATTATGTTTTTTTTACATGCAAATTTAAAAGAAAAATTTCAAGGAAAAGCAAAAGAATCAAGCATTCAATGGAGATAAAGAGATTTCGGTTTAAAAATAAAGGAGGCATTTCCCTAAAAACCTAGTTATTGATTTTCTAACACCTTTTTTTTGCCAAAAACATAAATAATAAAGATAGAAATATGAAAATCATTACTTGTCAAAACATTTACGCATAAATAAAATGGCTGTAGAAATTCAAAGAGACCATAATTAGCGTGCATAGTTCCAACAAACGGTATTTAGGTAAGCATTGAAAAAATATAGAAATATTACAAAACATACACTAAATAAAATAATAACGCATTATATATACTCTACAAATCAATGTTCCCTCACTAATGCTTAACCATTTTATTAGCTTTTTATAAATATCGATGATAACCATAAAAAACACAATGAGAGTTAATAATATGAGAGACGCAAAATAGTATCGAGATATTAGAGAAAATAAACACTATTTTATTTTAAGAAGTTAAAATTATATTTTTAAACTACCCATTATTTAAATTCGATATAAATATTACATTTTGCATCCATATAAAGTTACATAACACCTTTTCATTAACGTGTATGACAATCAAAAGTCGGCTAAACATGTTTTATTACATATGAATAATTGTACAAAATTCTTAACTACAAGCATATAATAATCCTTCAGATACACTTAAATTTTCCTTCAAAATTTTCGAAAAATGTGACTTTTCTATCGAAGCATCTAAATTCTGAGAAAATTCTTCAACCCCTTATTCTTTCAAGCTAATCTATATCGATAATTACTGTCTGAATATAGAATAAGCATTTATTTCTAATCGAAGTGTTCATCCTCGAGTCGAAAAATCATTAAAGGTTTAGTTTGAAGTGAAACAAAAATAATATTAAAACACTTCAACTACATTCTTAGCTTTCAGAGCTCAAAAGAACATCATAAGAGTATTCAAACTATAATTTCGTATCCAACTCAGCGGTAAAAATAAAAACTAACCGCAGACTACAATCTCAGCAAATCATCCATAATCATAGACTTTCGGTAATCTGACGATAAGTATGTGGTCGTAGAACCACTCCTTAACAGTTATGCACAACTGGTCGATTACAGCTATATTACTGCATAATTATCCCTACTTTAAAAAAAATACTTTTATACTCAGGAGATATACAGAAAGGCTGGATGTCTTAAAAGTATAGATTCACAAATACAAGAACTGTTGGCTTATAACCATATTTAGAACCATGAAAGAATGGTATGAATATAATAAACAAAAATATCTAAGAATATAGATAGAATATAGCATCTTTTACATTTCAAATTCATCTTTTGTTTAAATCCTAATATATATATATATATATATATATATATATATATATATATATATATATATATATATATTAGGATTTAAAGAAATAAATATAAAAGAATATATATATATATATATATATTGCTAAAATGTTATACTGATCTCCAAAATGTTATACTGATCTCCAAAATGTTATAGATATCTCCCAAACTAAAATATAGAACGAATCAAAGGGTTAAAAACTCAACAAAATTTTTCTTCATCGACTGTATAAAATAAAATGAAAATAATAGTACATTTTAAAAATTCAAAAATTGAATATCTTCATAAATATATAATCATCCAACAATCCTTTCAGTTTTATGATATTAATGTTAAATAAATTGTTTATTACTGCCTCAATTATGAAAAAAAAATTATTAACAGAAATTATTTTAATTCGATTAAATATAATATTTATGCTGAAAACTTATGCTATAAACTTTACAGTAAAATTGCTTAAATTGTTTTCCAGTTCTAATTGCTTAAAATTTTTAAATTGTTTTCCAGTTCTAATTGCTTAAAAATTTTAAATTGTTTCCCAGTTCTAATTGCTTAAAATTTTTAAATTGTTTTCCAGTTTTAATTGCTTAAAATTTTTAAATTGTTACCCAGTTCTAATTGCTTAAAATTTTAAAATTGTTTTCCGGTTCTAATTGCTTAAAATTTTTAAATTGCTTTCCGGTGGTAAGCTTTATGTCACTTATGCTAAAAGCTTTACAATAAACTGCATAAAAGTTTCTATACGGCAAAGTTAAAATCTATGTGATGAAAGCCTAAGTTTTCGATTAAAAATATTTATTATAGCTTTTACATCAATATTAATTTTCTGCAAGTCTATCTATAAGGGAAATAAAATTTAATAATAAATAATCAAAACTGAATAAAATTAGAATGTTTTAAAACAATGAAATGTAGATAACAATTTCATTGAGATAAAATTATATAATAATAATAGCATTTATACCATATTTTTGATAAAAATAATTACGTGAGAGTAGAATAATTTTATACAATAGTTTATATTTTTTAAAACTTCAAAAATTCTTATGAATTTCAATTTTTACTGTTATTTACTTTTATATTTACATTAAATTACGATAAACATAATATTGCAGTTAATTCTTTAAATCTGTTGGTAATAAATGAATTTTATTTATATTAAAAAACAACTATCAGGTATACATTTTACTGAAAAATTGTTATTTTCACTTGAATAAACAATTCAGATAGGACGAAAGCATTTTTCACTAACATAATGTCGGCCTAATAGTTTTAATTAATTATGCTTCAATCTCTAATAGTCAAAAGTTATATAATATGATTAAGAGAAATAAAGTAAAATTATAAAATTAATGTCAATTCATTGTTATCTCTTTGTATTTTTAAGAATATATTATTAAGAATAATATCAATAAAATGCATTGCTAAGAATATTTTTCTTTATATTTTTAATAAAAATTGACAGTCATTAATCTTAAATGTAACCTTTTTCCATAGCCAATTTATTTCCTTAGACATAATTTTTAGGAGATTTAGCTAAATTATATAAATTAAAATTGAAATTCTTTCACGAGATTTTAATTATCTGCAGATTAAATAATTCTGCATGCGAAGCCTTTCTGAAAATAATTCATTTAAAAAATATAATCTCCAAAGATAATTTAAAACATCATCATTAGAGTGTTTTATCTACTATTTTACTTGCATTTCAATATTTATAAATATATGTTTTAGCTGTATAATTTTTGTTTGTCACAGAAATTGAGATATTAAGGACATGTCAGTGTATGATTTTCTATCATGACAACAGATTTAATATGAATAACAGTTTTCGGTTTGCATGTAAAAGACAAAATAAATGATACTTTTATCCTACTAATATTAAGCAGAATATTAAATTTTTTTGAAAAATAAATAAAACAAATTCAGCAAGGAATCTATCTTTGCCATCGGCAAGCTGGAAGGAAAAGGTAGATTTCTCCTATTCTTCTAAGATAATATTTTGAAATTACTTTCAATCATTAGGCAAAACAATGAAATATTATAATTTAAGTAACCGTAGATAATGATTTTACTGATATAGCAAAACTCAGCATTTATCGCAAAATCAATATTTCATATAATATGTATTGCTGCATTTAAATAAATAAATTATTTTAATCAAATGCATTGAAAAGAACTAAAGCACGAGCTGCTTATGAGATTTCCTCAAGTTGATCATTTTCACATAGTATTATGAATTGGAGTAGTAAAATATGTATTTAGTATAGAGTAGAGTATTATGAAATGGAGGAGTAGATATATACATTTTCACATAGTATATATCTACTTTATATTTATCTACTAATTAGCTTTCTTCAAACTATTATACTTAAATTCACGTGCATTTAAACAATTTCAAATTAAGGAAAGGAGGTATGCATAGATTTATATATATATATGTAAAGTAACAGTATAAATCATGTTAGAAGTAATGGAAGTTAGGGATTAAAAGTACCTTTTCGGCAATTAACTTCTGAGAAAATGCAGTTATTGAAAAATTTATAGTACAAAACTTATTCGTCTTATTGAGACGTTAATTTATATTTCTACCATCAAATGTCCATAAGTTAAGGGGAAATGCCCCCCACACACACACATAATTACCCTACATCTACAGCTAAATGACCTATCCAATATTTCTTCCAATATTTTTACTTTCCTTACAGAAATATCTCAAGGAGATTAAAATCCAATAAAAATTACTCTAATTATCGTATTAACAAGATGGATAAAGAAGTATACGTTTCGGATTCTAGGAACTATGATGGATGAAGATCTGAAGATCCAAAAGTAATCTTTCTATAAAGAATGTACTTAAAAAAATGACAAAATATTTCGCAATCTGTTATTCAGCATTAGAGTTTTGGTCAGCTTGTAGTACAGATACAAAGTAAATGTAGATATTTATATTCAACTGATAGTGAAAATGATGTTCGAGTTTTTTCTGCCGAAATATATAAAAAAAATAAAGTATTTCTTTATACATTGTTTAACTTTCTAAAGGATTCAATTACTCCCTATCTTAAAAGCTGTCGATAGTTTGAAAGTTATCGCAAACTGTTAACTAAATAAATATTCTGCGGGCTGATAAAGTACAAAGAACTTGATCTCTTTCGACATTCGATATCAATAATTAGATTAGAAAGTAACGGAAAATATTTGCCGCCTTCTATACAATTAGATCTTTTAAAATAAAATTTCCCGGAAAATATATGTTGGAAAAATAATTTCTGTGAGACATCCGTTTATTTATGAAAAAATCATCAATATATGTTATTGTTTTCAATGAAATTAATATAATTATTGATTCCAAAAAGCAAAATTTTTATGCACGCCTTAATGATAAATATTATCTTCTAATAAGATAAAATAAATTACACTAGAAAAATGGCAATTTGCGATTCATTCTCCAACAGAATAGAGTAATATACTCACTTTTATATATTTAGTAATTACTTTTAAAACAAAAAAAGAGGAGGAGACCTGTAATAAAATGGCTCATTTTTTTAACCGCTTTGTATATTGCACATGCCTCGAAATAATATGAACTATCTACAAGCCGGCATTTCCGAATAAATGAACTTGTGGAGCAATTCAAAATAAAAGACAAGCTTAAATATTTTAAATTAGAGCATCATTTAGATAAAAATTTGACAAATTTAACAGGAAGGAAATCATTACTTAAAGATTTTGATGAAGTAATGAATGATGAAATAGAAGGGATTAATATCTGAAAAATATATTGATTTATGAACTAAAGAAAAATAATAAATGCCAAACATCATAAAAAAATAAGGTCAAAGAACTTATTTCTTGTGAATAAAACGCATTAAGGCATTATGCAAATCAATATAATTTTCAAAAACAAAAGATTTTAAAAAATTAAATTAACAATACAAAACGAAATTACAATTCCTCTAAAATAACCTCCCAACCGTTTTCTAAATAAGGCGTCAGTTAAAAGATAATAGCGCTAATACATGTAATAGTGTAACTAAGGTAAATTATTTCATCGGTAAAAATGTAGCATTAATATATATAGTATGTCAATAACTGAGCTACTTTGAATAATTAAACATTCTAATGTTATTTTTCCAATGAAACTGTTACAGATTGAAGGGTTAAAACTTTATACTCAGTATTTTTCTGTTTAACTTTAAAAATACATGCCACTTGTATATTTTAATTAATGCAAATTAATTTGTCTAGAAGATTTTTATTCACATTACAATTTCTCAAGTTGTACATTAGATGTAAGAATTCGTTCACTGTAATTTTTATAGTTAAAACAGTTTATGAAATATAGAAGCGATTCATTATCAATGGAAACAAATAATTTGCAATTATTTTTTTCGAATTTTAAAAATCATCATTAATAGGGATAGATATTTAGATATACATATTTGTTTTCAACTAAATCATTTGTTTACAACGTTAGAAATACAAATTATATTTTCAATCAAATTATATTATTTAGAAAAGAAATAATGTTTATTAAACAATCTTGTTGAGGTGACACTCAGTATTACATAGAATATCAACGGATTGAATCATATACTTGTAAATAATATAAATAAACCTTATATATCCGACTTATCCTTATATAGCGACCTTATCCTTATATATATATGATAAACGTATATAATAAACTGCTCTAATTTTTAATGGCTTCAAATGTGCAAAGAATACCAAGAAAAGTATTGCTTTAATTAATTTTTATAAAAATAAAATTTAGATATGTAGATGTTTCGTCCTATTTTGTTCTGTGGCATGAAAAGGCGCGATATTTCACGAAATATCAAGAGAAAAAGCATGAACAGAAGAAGCAAAAAAATGAACGCCCACACTTCACACTAAAAGGAAGGAAGTGAGTCAACTACATAGATTAACAAGCAGATTAAGGATAAGTGTTCTACGAAATGGAGCTCAAATATCATCTGGCTTCTTTTATGAATTTTGTCACAACATTTATGCTTCTTAAGTTCTGGGGCTTTTTTTATAAAGCTTCCTGTCCATATAAATACTTTAGTGCGGCATTATGCAACAGTTTTTACAAGTTAATTTTCAGTGTTTAAAAACTGTTTATGGTTTCCTATTTGCCACAATTTTCCAATTTTATTCGTTGTAATGACTTTTAACACAATAATTGAGACAAAAAAAAAATCTAGTAATGAATGAAAAAATATCAGTGGCTTGAGGTAAAATATCTATTAATATGATTAATAATTATGAAAGGTGCAGTCATTCATTTATCCTTGTTAAATATTGACTCTAAAAGATTAGCATATATTTGTTAGCAAATTATATATTTTATTTATATATTTTATATTTATATATTTCAAATTTTGAAATCAAATAAAAAATATATTCCTCACGAAGCGACATTCCAGGACAATAAAAACATCTTTACATTTAAATTTTCACCGACGCAACATAAATTTAATATTCTATAAGACAATGAATTTTTGTATAAAAGGAATAAAAATTTATCTACTAAATATGCTAAACGAAAACCTTCAAAACTTTTTCCAAAAATAATAAACAGGTTTTTTTGTCGTTTCCATTTCTCTTTCCCCTCAATATTTAAGTTAATCAACGAGTTTACAACAAATTCAAAACGTCAGATCGAATTTTCTTTTCTTTATTATAAAATCTATTTCATATAATTATCAATTTTCTTTCCCCAAGAGGTTATACAAATACTGTTTATCATTAAAATGAAATTCAAAAATTGGAAATTAGTTCCATTTTTGTATGTTAGCTTGAAACTTCAAAAACATCCCATTAAGGATAAATATAATTTTTTTCTTATTTATATATCCTTTGAGAAAAAATTTAATAAAGATTAAGCTAAAAATCTTTTTAATGCATTAAAATTAGTTTCGCAAAATAAAATTTAAAATAAAAAGATTTGTAGAACATTTAAATTGATAAATAAATCGAATGTTTGGGCCAGTTAACTATTCAAATAAGATATTAAATTCTTTTGATAAACTAAAAATATATGCATTATATTTTTGAATGATTTTTTTAAAAAAGCTAATGAATAAAAATGAGTTCTTTTGTTTAAAAAATGTATAAGAAATTTTGCAAATATATTTTCTTACTCACTGTTTTCAACTGCTTTTATTCCCATTGCTATACAAATTTTGCTTCAAAATCATTTTTAACAAATATTTTCAATAAAATTTTACAAAGAATAAAATCTGAAAATATTTTTTAATCTTTATCTTTAAGAATAAATCTGAAAATTTCTTTTTTAAATTTAAAATAAATATTTGTGTCACTTAAAAGCACGAGTTTATCAACTACGTCTGAAATATTCATTTGATTATAAAAGCAAAGAGGGTGGGTTAACTTAATAGTTCATTATGAACAATCAAATAATCTGTACGTATAAGCGTGTAATATCCAGTAAGTAATAGGAATCAGATGGTTATCTTTGTCTAAAAACTTTTCGAAAATTTTCGATTTTATTTAAAAACTCCGGTATGCAGAATTATGAATGTTATAAATTCATGTGCTTTTTCAACTCATGCAAAAAAGGGTTCATCATTTTATCTAATCATTTCAGCCAATCCAATAAAATAAACATCATACGTTTTTACAGCAGAATTATAAATTTTCAGGTTCAGTTTCATTTACAACAGCATTATACATCGATAATGAATAAGAAGAATTACATTGAAAAATACGCATTTATAGAAAACTCACAGTGTTATATAAACATCAGTGTGTCTCATGATGTTTGAGTTAAAATTTATGCAATTGATATACTTTTTAAAAAATGTGCATACTTAAAAAAAAAATGTTTTTGCACAATATACACATTTATTATAGCAAGAATTTAAACAGTTTGCGTCCAGCTACGGCTGCTTTTAAATAACTGAAATTGAGAATAATTTCGTCATTATTTACAATATTATTTTATTTTATTATTTTCATTATTCATTAATTTTGATAAATTAATTCCTTTTGATAAAAATGCTCTATCGTTTCATCATAATAAATAAATGAAGACAAATATTATCGTAAGTTAAAAACTATTTGTTATCACATTTAAAATTTATAGTTATCATAAAGCAATCTTCAAAAATGCATATTTTCTTTTCTTTCGCATTTTCTATTACAAAGAAGAAAATGGAAAAAAATGTGAAAAAGTAATTTCAATATATAATTAATATTTCATTGAAAATAATAATTAGAAATTTAATTGAATTCGTACTAATTTTCATCAAAATATAATACTGAAAGTGTGCTGTATGAAATTTAATTAATGATCGTTTATTAATAAACAATCAGTTATTAATAAACACAAGTTATTATTGAACAAATAGCGAAGCAAAAAAAAGCCGATTTTATAATATATATATATATTGCCTTCACATTGTATTTTGTCTATTTTCATGCAAAATTATTCCTTTTAAAAATATTATTGATTTTAATTATCTGCAATAAAGAGAATCTTTTTTCCAAAGTTAATACATTTAATTAAGAAAATTCTTGTATCTCCAGATAATATAAGAGTCCACCTCGTCCTACACTTATCAGATAGCAATTATTTAAGATAAGTAAAGACATTTTCGTATAGGGACTTGCAAAAAATAATGATTTACGTTTGATTGCAAGTGGCTAAATTAGGTAGTGTGAAAATTATCCATGAGAGGGCGCAGGGATCGCATTATTCACTCCTTTCTCTCTCTTTTCTATGAATTTATGAAAAGTGATTGAATATGAATAAGTAACAATTTTTTTAACAAAATGTTGATTTTAATAATTTTATTCATATGTGAAAAACATTATGCATAATGTCTAAGTTGTCACTAAGTTTTACTAAAATAGAACAGAATATTTTTTTCTTTTTTTTCCGGATTGAATAAAACATTTCTGGAAATTAAGATGTATCTTCTGCAAGTGAAAAAACAGCTCATTCAGAAATATAATACTAAAATAAAATTAATTAAAAAAAGTAGTCTTCCTTAATTCAATACTTTAATATTAGGGGAATGGTAAAAATGAGAAATAAAATTCAAACATTTAAAATATAACAATTTAGAATATTTTATACTTTACGAAAATTATTTATATAAATTATAAAACAAATTATAAAAATATTTATATTTTACGAAAGTACCACAATTGGGAAAAAAAATGAATCAAACTTATAGCATTATCCTCATTATTAAAAGTTATTAATTACGATATTAATTTCTAATAAATAATTAATAATAATAATTATATTGAAATTAGTATCGTAACTAACAACTATTTAAATATAACATTGAATTGCATAAATTATCTTTGGATTCAAAATATATGTGAAAGACAAAATTCAAGCACAAAATAAAAGCGATTATTTATAAGCAATATATACGTATTATAAGCAAAGCCTAATCTCAAAAATAACAGATAAAGAATAAATTTATACAAATATATCTCTCAAGATCTTAAACAACCCTTTTTATTGCTACCAAGATTTTTGTTTAACTGTGGCATCATTATAAATCCCTGTTTTAATTTGAAATTAATATATTTGATAAATTTTAAGATCCTTAAAACTAAGGTTAATTTAATGTTTTAATATAATAATAAATATAAGCTATTTATTTATTTAAAAAATTTTGTTTTGTACATCATTATTTGTACTATTTATTTATTTAAACATCACGCCAACATCATAATTTATTTATTAAACATTAGGTTTTGATTAAATCACCGATTGATTTAAAATATTTTAAAATGCTTCAGAATTTTAATAAATATATATATTTATGTATTTGAAAGTGAATAATTAATATACATATAAGTTTATTAGATATATGATTTATAAATTATTCATAGGGTTTTTTAAACTCTGGGACTTAAGGCGAAAAAAAATTTTTTTTTCTCTGGTATTTTTCTTAGAAGAATAATCTTTCAGTTAAAATGTACATTCGCATTCTTTCAAGACTCCTAAGGGTCTTGGAGGGGGGGGGGTATAAGGGGTGGAAATTTTCTTAATAAAAATAAAGCAGTTGTAAGTTTTATTTTTAAAGTAAAACATACAAACAAATATATTATCAAATTTCACACTTCTGTATTTCGCTTTTTAATTCTATAAAAACCATTAATTAATCAGTTTTATCGGAATCAAAATATATCTTGTGTAAAATATATGAAACAGTAATCACTCGGTTGCAAATTAGCTTAAAATAAATAAACAATTTACACAGCTCTATCTATTTAGAAGATGACACTCAATTATGAGCTCATAATTCTTGTTGCAAAATCACATGCGCAGTCAAAGTGTGAGTGTCGTGTCACTTTTTTTCTCAGTCAGAGCTGAAGCTACTGCGCAGTTAAAAGAGCGGGAATTACAACACTTTATCGCCCATCTCATCTTCACTATTCAGTATGGGTATTCTGAAATAACCTTCGTAGTAACCTTCAAGATCGCTACACGATTTTCCTTTTCCAAAAACCTTCCAAAAAAAGTTTTATTCCTCGTGTTCTGGTATCCGAAACTGGGTCATTGTCAATTTTTTGACGAAGGAGGGGGGGGGCAAATAGATCTGAGCCTAAAGTTTAGAACAGCTTCGTGCTTGCACTCCCCCTTTTCACCATCAGTACCTGTAGGAAGTGTGCTTTGGAGAAGCTCTAAAAAAATAGTTGGGTGATAGAGGAGTTATAATAAAAGAAGAGTTGAGTTTGTTTACTTTTCCCACACATAGAGGAAAGGGGAATCAGAAACGGATCTCCAATGCTGTGGTTTATTTATAAGAAAGAGCTGTTGCTTAAGTTAAAACGGCGATTAAAGATAGATAATTCGTAGAAAAGCAAACAAAAATAGCTCTTCAAGAAATCATACCAGTGCAACTTATCTTCAAACCACTACCAGGATTTCTAAGAATGCTGTAACATCAGTGGAAATACTTGATAATGGAATCTGGGAAAAATACAATGAACAATTTTAGAAGAGATGGTTTGAAAATTGAGACATTTTCAGATCTATTTGCATTAGTTAGATATGATCTTCCATTTCTGACTGCTATTATTCTTAAATAAATCAGAAATAACAAGTATATTGACTGCCTAATTCCTCTGAGACTTTCTTCTACGATCTTCTATGATCCAACAATTCAAAAATATGTGAGTTTCAGAATCAGTGTGATTATAATTTGTGATATTCATAATTCTGCTTTCATTTTAATTTTCAGACAGATTTTACAAGAATTTGTGCTACATTTTAAAAGAATATCTGCTTTTTGACCAATTGTCAAAATATATTACTAAAAATGACATATTTTTAAAGATATTTCGAAACATTTATGGTCATGATGAAGCATGATAATGAAACCGATTTAATTCTTTGCATTCTGAATTACAATTTGAATCAACAGCTGTTCAAGAAATAATACCAATTTATTTTCAGACTACTACTAGGATTTCTAAGAATGCCATAACATTAGTTGAAATACTTAGAAGAAAGAACCGGTAGAAACAATTTTAGAGAAGATGGTTTGAAAACTCTGAAATACACAGATCTTTTTGCATAAGCTAGATCTGATCTTCCCCTTCTGACTGCCAATATTCTTAAATAAATGAAAAATAATAGGTATATTAAAAGCATATTGAATGCTTAATTCATCTGAGACTTTCTTCTTCTATGTTTCAACAACTCAAACAGTATGTTAATTGCAGAATTTATGCCGAAAATTTGTGATATTTAGAACTTTTGTAAATCTTGATTTTCAGACAGATTTTACAAGAATTTGTGCTACATTTTTGAAGAATATCAACTTTTGGACCAATTGTCAAAATATATTACTAAAAATAACATATTTTTAAAGATGTTTCGAAACATTTATCGACATGATGAAGCATGATAATGAAACCGATTTAATTCTTTGCATTCTGAACCAGAATTTGAATCAAAATATGTGGTTATATATCATTCTCAATTTACGAAGAAAGTTGTTAGTTTTCTTAAGAAGGGGGGAGGTTAAAAATCAACTAATTTAATTGTTCCACGAAGTTTTACTAACTAATACTCTTTGCAATGTTATATTTCTAATTACTCTTCCGAAAACAATGACAAAATGGTTTGTAATTTATCAATTTAACTTCAAGCATCATGCAAAAGTCATATCATAAGGATGAATTTAATGCAACTAGTTAGATATAAAAATGCAAAATCATCTCTTTATAAGGAAACAAGTATAACCCAAGAATCACATCATCAAGAATTTAATAACATTTTTTGTGTCATAAAAGTATTAAATTTTATAGGAAAAATAAAAAAAAGGTAAATGAGAATTAATGTATCCTTTTGAAAAAGCTTTTAATAAACATAATTTTAAAATTTTTAAACGCTTAGCAGTTTATGACCAATAAATGGTAAGGAAATACTTATTTTTTTGAAATGACAGAATAATAATGCTTATTGAATGCAAATATGATATCATGTTGAAATGAAGGGGTTATTTATAAGAACGGTACTTGTATCCTACTCATAATATGTTTTTATTTTTTTTTTTTTTTATTTTTCATTGAACAACATAAAGTATAATAACGTAATATTTTAGGAAACGGAATTATAAAATTAATTTTAAAAAATCTCAGAAAAAGATGCATGTTTTTAAACATCTTATTCTAACTTAAATTCCTACAAAAATTTCATGACACATAAAGGCTGTTATATTTAATTTTTAAAATAAATCTCCAATAACTTTTTGAGATCAAATAATTTTTAACCAAAAAAAACTGCATTATTCGGATAATACTGAACAAAATTTTAAGCGCAGTTATAATAAATGCTTTTTTCCCAAGGCGAATGCAAAAACTTTGATTAAGGAAATAATAATTTTATTGAATAAAAAAAGTTTTGTATTGAGTTTTCAGCGCTCTTAAGCATCTTTTCAACCAATTCGTAACAAAAAATTTCAGCTAAATGGCTTTTGAAAACTGTACCATGATAAATATGATTTACGTGAAATAAAACAGATTCGATATTAAAAGTTTCATCAAACCATCAAACCAATAAGAAAAGCAGCTCTACATCTTATTGGTTGCTAAAGACTGACGGCAGGGTTAAACAGACTTTTATTTTTAAGTAATAAATTAAAAATAATTTATGAAATCGTATTTATAAATAATTATTAAATAATGACGAGTCAGTGAAAAATAGAGGTAATGTAAGTACGGGTAGTTAGTTACTTTGGTTATTAACTGCTCGCAAAACACAAAGCAGGAATTGCATCCTTTGCAATCTCGCACTGTATCGATTTTATTTAAAAAGTAATTAGCAAGTCCCCTAGAGGGCGTTAGTGTTCCAAGAATTTTAAGTATCAGAATTAAGCAACGTGATGATGAAACAGAAGGCTTTTGTTTCCAGATACGGTCACATCCGTTATCTTCTGCTAATTTTTGGAAGCGTTTTTTTTTATCTTGGTAATTAATCATTAATTAATTAAACCTATAAATTAAAAGACATTCAGGCAATGCAGGAAAGTAATTAAATTTCCATAAAATTTAACAAAACATTTAAAATAATTTTATTTGCAAATTCTGAAAAACAAAAGCATCCTTTGAGTAAACTAAAAAAATAACTTCTTTATGACTAAAACGAAAGATAAAATGAAAATAGAATCATTCTAATTAATTATTCGCTGTTTCACTTTCATTTGATTTTAAGCTCAAAAATATAATAATTTAAAATACATAAGAAAATGTAGACTTCATCAATATTCCTTTAACTAGACAATATTTAGGAAATCAAAGAGCATTTCTGATTAGACGATCAGGAAACAATAATGTTGGAAACGAAAGTGTTTTGAATATTTACACCATTTTTAAGCAAAATTCAGTCTAGTCAATTATTAAACGCTACATGAAAATCCTAGATTGGATTGAAATTTTGAAAAGAACACAATGGCCTTGAATTACAAATTTTAAACCTGAATCTTCAGAATAATGTCATTTTTTTTTTACATTCAACAGTTTGAATTATTTTAAATTGAAAAATACTCACAGTTTTACGATGTTCAAATGTTTACAGTTACACATGCAATACATACTGTGTATTTTAGGAAATTAACATGTAAAATATATTTAAAAAAACATTTAGATTTGAAAATAAAGACATTTTTTACTTTCGATAGGGTTTCGGAAAGAAATTTAATAAATATCCAAGATGTACGCAGAAAATATATTTGAAAAGTTTTAAACTTTCTGTTTTCAAGGTCACGGCTGTTCGGTATCGTAGTGCCACTAAAAACGCATTTTCCTTTTCACCAAGCTTAATAAACATAAGACTACGCGTTTTACGTTCACTAAAATCATATTTTTATCTGATTGTCACTTAGTCAATTTTCTTTATGAAGTCTCTTCAAGTTCCTCTATATATTGCTTCTTAATTTATATATTTTCTTCAGCTTTTAAAAGAGGACATCTTCCTTTCTGTGCATTTTTCAACGAGTATGTGACGTAAATTTTCAAGGATTAAGGAAACACGACTTCATAAACTCACACTGTAAAGGGAAATAAACCAGTATTTCTACTTACGCAGTTTTCCGCCGTTTCATTCACAATTTTATTTTGATATTCACCATTTTCTAACTAACGATGTATAAACTTTAAAAAATAATGTTAGTTAAGGATTATATAAGCAAACGTCGATGAAAAAAAGAAAATGTATATATTTTTTTCTCTTATGTTATTTGTATAATAAACTTTATTACAATAAAAAAGAAATGTATCGAATGAATAATATGTTTAATTATTTCAAGAGAGATTTAAAACTATGTTTCATTAATTCTAGCCATACATTTCGCCTCATTTAATTTAGATTTACATTTTAGACTCTCTTTTTCAAATAAACGAAACAATTAAATAGATTCTTACATAAAAAAAAAAAAAATTAAAGAAAATTCTCACAACTTACAAAATTTAGTACAATCGAAATTTGCAAACATTATTCGTTAGTGTTTCAAATGTCACTCTTTCTGTTCAATGAAATTTCATTACTCATCAACAGAATAAGCTTTAATAACAGAATAACCTCCCCCCCCCTCATTTTTTTAACAAAGAAAGAATAAAGTATACCTTTATTTTATCAATTTTAATTTTCAAGAACTATTCTCAGACATAGCATTGAGTTTTTTAGGAACTTGAATACATTTCTTTCGATTTTACAAAGGATTTGATACTTTACTGAATGTGTATAAAAGTATACTCGTTTCTTTTATATCTCTTAATTAAAAAAAAATTGAGATAAGAAAATATACAAATCCAGAACTGACTAAAATCGCGCAGTTCAAAACTTCATATCACAACTTTGTTATTCTAGGCAATAGCATAACGTTTATAAAAAATTATGTAGCAACAACTGTTTATAAATTTATACACACAATAAAAAATCAGAATACAAATTTCTATTGGTAAGATACAAACTTAAAGAAAACCCCTAAAAATTTTTCATGCATAATTTATATTTTAAAAAACGCAATTTTATTAGTACATAAATGTAAACGATTTAAAAGCCATAATAAATAAAAGACTCACATGATCATACCATCACTTTTCCTTTATACGCAACACAGGAAATTAATATTTTATAAAAATATAATATTTATCATAATGATAAGTTTTATCATAACAGGATTTTCGGCATATTTGCAGTTTGCACTGGCATACAATTTTAGCAGTAAAATTCTAAATTTCAATTCTTTAAAAATTAAGCATCATCATACATCTAATTTTGTTGAAATGCTATAAAAACAACTTTAATTACGCCAAGTTTTACTTTTTAAGCATTTCTTTTTGCAACAAAGAAATAAAAGAAAATCCGAGTTTCCTTTGCAGACAATTTAATGGCCAAATTTATAAAACTTTTGTTCAGTAAAAATTACTTATTTTTAATTAACACGGCATGAAACTTAAAATATATAATTTATATCAGTTATCCTTTTAAAGGAGCATTTAACTTTGAAAAATATCAATGTATATGATATATCAGATATTCATTTAATAATTAAAAATGTAAATTAAAAAAAAAGAACAAAATGAAAAACATCAAAAATTATTTTCGATAAAATGAATTTTCTACAATAAAATGTAATTTACTAATGAATTTTTCTTGTATACGCTTAATTAACCAGTAAAGCATCGAACAGAACAGAACAAAAAAAAAAAAAAACTTTTTAACGGAAAATAATCCCACAAATTTATGTTTGAAAAATAATTCCAACGACAAATGACGTCACTGGTACTTATCGTTATTGTTTCTATTTTTTTAACGCTCGATCCCTCCTAAAATTCGACTCCACCCTGCTGAACAGTCTTAAGCCTAACACTAATATCGATCCAATCCACACCATTCCCCTCTTTCCCCCCGTTAATTAAGAATTGCCTGATCTCATTGGGTGCCTTCTGTCTCGACTCTCCGCATAAAATTTACCCTCGCCCCTATGGATTAATTGGAACGTTAATTTATGGGAAAAGAAATTTAAATTACGCAACCGCGCGGTTTTAAAACCGCGTGGTAGGTTGGCATTCATGGTAAACAGCACAGCACCTTGTTAAGAGATTTGTTAATTGTTTTTAATAAAAGCACCCAGGCATGAAAGCAAGAAAGCGGTAATATTAGTTAATAATTACGTAATGCAAGTGATGAGAAGAGATAGATTTTAGGTAAAATGCAAGCGAATACCTGTGTTGTGAGTTCAACAATGTTCAAGTTCTTGTTGCTAACGCCGCTGGCGGGAAGTAGGGAGAAAGTAGGACGCAAGTCGATGGAGAACTGACGCCGTGAGAGTAGCACTTTCTTCCGGGATGTGATGATGAGGAATTCCGTTAGGCGTAGGCTCGCTATGATTTTTTGTATTTTTGTAACCAATATAGTAGAGGTTGAACACTTTGAAACCACATCGAGCATGGTATGAAGTTCCTACCTACTGTAAAAACAGTAAGAACTTCATACCTCGCTCAGTGTAGTCCAAACACAGCCACAGCAGCATCCTGGTCATCATCCACTGACGGTCAATCTGGATTGGTCAAATTGAAAATACCACATAAATATATACATTTATCCATAGAGCAGGATAGATCCATAGAGTGGCCAGGATACTTCGGGCGTAGCACACTTGGTCCAGCACTTGGTGGTCAAACATTTATGTAAACAAATATAGCGGAATCCGAAATCCACCTTTCACTTGAGTTGAAATTCTGTAGAAAGTTGTTTGGACTGGTCATCCGGTGTTGAAATAAATAAATAAATAAATAATATATGAAAAAAAATCATCCACTTAACTTTCGATTAATTACTTGATGTAAGTAATCCACTTGTTCAATGAGCAACACATTTATCACAACATGGATAAAAAAAAAAATCTGCAATAAATGAGATGATAAAAAAAATTATGAATGTAGCGCACAATGGTCAAAGGCAGTTCCGGTCAGTTTTACTTGAAGAAGAAATTCGAAAATGCAGCGGCCAACCGAAAAAGAAACAATTTCTTTTATCTTAACAACACAGTAGTAGCACACGTCCGGTGTGATGGAAAGCGCAGTTGAAGAATGTCGGTTGTCCATCCATGCACAGATGGGGGTGGTGTTCAAACTGTATCGGAACGCGCACAAGGACAAATGGAGAAGAAAAAAAAAATAACTCCACACGCTGAGGAGTCGCAAGAAACACGCGTATTGAACTCTCAGCTCCTACCTTCAAACTGGCAGTCTGAAAGGACTACGACATAGCTGACTGTTCTCCCTTTCCCCACTTTCCTCTCCCCCCTCTGGGACTTCCTCTTTTAGAATTCGTTGCCCTTCAATCATAGCTGTCAAGATATTTCGGCGCTCCGATTGGATGCACGTGAAGCGAGACTCCGCCCGGATTCGCACAAAACAACCAACCGATGAGGCGTTTTTGCCATCCACGACCAATAGTGAAAAAATGGCTGCCGTGACGTCACGGTGAAGCACTTACACTGATGGATTATCATTATTAGCGAAAGGCTTCGGGAATTGGCTCCAAGCGCTAAATTACGCTCGAGCGAGACAAAAGATTGCAGCGCGCAGTCGCAATTTTTTGAAAAGTAGAAATGAAAGAGAAAAAAAATCAAAAAAGTGGAAAGAGTTCTTCTCTTACTTGCTATTTTCCTCGGCAAAGAGCGAAGTTGCACTCTCTTTCTATTAATTAGCATTGGAAGATAATTAGCGGTAAAAGTTTTCGCGGGCATTTTTTTTCACCCTTCCCAGAATTCCCGTTTTGTAAAGTTGTTCGCAAGTTCAGAAATGACTTCGCGCAAAGTTTTTGGCTTAGGAAGACTTTCTCGTTTCTTCTATTTTATTTATTTGGCTTTTTGGTCATTAACAGCTTAATATGGCTAATTTTTGAAAGATCATTTATTGAAAATACATCAAAAGCTTTATTGTGCATAAAGCTAAAATCAATAGGGGAGAGTCAGGTGAACTTCATTTTTAGTAATTAAAAGAATATAAAAAAATGAAAATTAAATAAGATAAATTACTAAAAAAATATTTCAGCAAATATTCACTTTTTTTTTTGATAACTTATGTTACTAATCCGTAACTTCATTTTTCCTTCATTTTTGATGGAGAAAGGAATGTTTACATTATTTTGCATATAGAAAATTGAATAATAATATACATTGATGTAAGCATTCATTATATTACTATTATTATTTTGTATTTAACGTCACAGAATTTATTGAAATTATATTATATATATTATATAATTAATGCAAATTTCTCATGATAAAATGAATTTTTAAAGTAAACATATTTAAGATATTGATTTTTTATTTAATAAGGTAAGCATGAGCTTATGTTTTCTTTTAACGGGCTATAAATTTTCATGTTGAACGAATTTGTATTAATTATTTAATTAAATGTTGATATTCATAGTTCAGCTATATAGGAGAAAATGTATAATTTTGAAACAAAAATGCCATCAATTAATTTAGTAGATACTGGAATAACAATAACTTAGATTAAAAAACAACAACATAATATTGATATTAGCAAATACAGCGTTACAGCTATTCTAATAATCATTCTTATGTAATAAAATGCAACTTATGTAATAAATATAAAATATATCAGATAAGAAAAGGAAAAATGATGTAGAATTTTTTTATATAAATATATTTATTATAAACGCTAAAATTAAAATAGGAAATATTATTATGTAATAGTTCATATTTTACAACAATTATTCCAATGCATATTTTTAACAAATTGTCGAACAACACTGACCAGAAATTGGTATTTTAGAAACTTTTAAAGCTGAAGTGAAGAAAAACATAAACACTAAAAAAAAGATTAGCATTCAAAAAATAGGTTTCAAAAGTACAATATGTATAAGTATGAAAAAAAATTAGTTTTATTTTTAATGAAAAATATTAATCTGTATTTAGTTATCTAATAAAAATAATGTTATAAAAATGTATCATAAAATTTAATTGCTATTTTTATATAACAACCAGAAGCATAAATTTAATATAATGCAAAAAGAATAAACATATTCATGCATACAAGGAAAAATATCAGTTTTTAAATAACAATTTAGTTTCTTTAAAATAAGGAAATTTGGTCAGATAAATTGACAGAATAGAGAATCATGCATACAAAATATTATTGTATATATGCCCTTCTATATCGAAAGAAAAAAAATGAGAACATATCTTCTTTTTCACTTGAATTTTCTGAACAAATCACATCACATTTTATCTTACCAAAGCAATTATTGTGTATGAGAATTGAAATTTTAATTCAAGTTTATCGTATGGGAAATTTAAATTTAGTGACAATGAAAGTGAATTCAGAAATAAGACTTTAAAAAAAATTAATGAAAGTAAAATAGTTGTATGGAGATAATGTACCGTTTATTTGGAGTGTAAACATAATTTATAATATCTATAGCAAAATATAAATTGTTTTCAATTCATTGTGTGTGTGTGCATTTAAGCTAATAATAAACAATAAAAACATCAGAAACCCACCCGCATAAAATATACATACAAAGAAACAGTCTCATACGGAATAAACATTTAGAAACAACTGTACGTTACAATAATTTATGTATGATGTTTGGAAACGTTTTTACATATAAGATATATATCAATGCTTAAAATTAAATGGTTATAAAGCCCAGTAATGAAACGCAATTTACAATAATGTTCCTATACAAATAAATAAATAATGAATTTATGGTTCTGTTTTTAAACCTTATTATCCTGCACATGTAACATTTGTTAAGTTGAAATAAGATATGAAAGATGCATTTTTTTCGCACGTTTTAAATGTTTAAAAATGCACAAAAACTTTATAAACAAATAATTCAAAGTATTTTTCCAAAAATATTTCCTCCACTTTCTTAAAGGTTAATACACTAACATGTATTAAAACATAATCCTATAATAAACAAAAAAACATATTATTCATTATATATATCTAAATACGTGAGTTTATATTTACTTGCACATCAAATAATACATGCAACAATTTTTTTATAGTAGAGCTTTGCAGTAAATAATAAAATAACTATCACAACACCTTAAGCCTAACCTATTTTTAAAGTTTATAAATGACGAACCAAGTACTTAAATCATCTTACAAAATTAGTTATATCCGGATTTCAATACATCATTTATTAGGCGAGAAAATTTTTTAAAAATTACGCTGTTATAAACAAAAATATAGACTGGAATAATGCTAAACAAAAATGGAAGCTTCATTCTTAAGAAGATAGATATTGATGAACTCAAACTGAATTACAAATATAATTCTAAAAATTTAAGTAAAAGCTTCTACCAGCAATGTTTACTATGAAATAAACACGAACATGAAAAAGCGAACTAATAAAAACAATCGATAGGAAACGGAAATATATATATATATATATATATATATATATATATATATATATATATATATATATATATATATATATATATATATATATAAATCAAACAGTAATAAAATATATCCAAAATTAGATTCCATTGATATATAAAATAAAATTTTAAAATAATAAATATTTTGCCCTCAAAAGAGAAGATATTTGTATTTATTTAAATTAATTAAAATTAATATATTAAGTTATTTCTGCTGTAGAAGTTTTCCTAAAAAATATATTCCTCATTTCCGTAATAACACAACTAATGGGAAATAATGATAATAATAAACGTGTATTATGTATGACACGTTTTTATTAAAAACATTTTTTTTGTTTGCTTAATCGGATGTGCAAAAATAAACAAAATAAACTAATGCAAATTTATTTATATATTTGATTTGTTTATGATATAACTAAGGGGAAATGACGATAACAATAAATATATATATAATGCTTTCTTGTATAATCAAATGCACAAAATCAACAAACAAAAAAAAAGAGTCCTAATTTGTATATTTGCTTTGTTTATAGTATACGTAAGGCAAAATAATGATAACAAATAAATGTGTACTATATATAACACGTTTTTACACACACACACACACACACAAAAGAAGTTTTCTTGTTTAAATATACAAAATAAACAAATAAACAATTTTCTTGAATATACAAAAATAAACAAAAAAAATGAATGTAAATTTGCTTAGTTTTTTCTTGCTTAGTAGAACATTCCTTATAAAATCAGTCGTAAATAAAACACAATTTAAAGTCATATTTTTATAGTGATAAATAAAAAATATGATAGCGAAATTTACAGCGTTATTATAACGTAATGAATATTTAAACAATATTTTAAAATAAAAATTAAGAAAAAACAATATCAATAAAAAAAGTCAATATTAACTGAAAACATTTCATTTTAACTTCTAATTATGCACGTTTAATTTTTTAATTCTTGTATGATAATAATATATCGGATTTTTCTAAACTCTGCTGAACATTTGATCTTTATATTATTTTTTAAATTAACGCTACCAAGACAACAATAAATCAAAATTAAATTATTTTAGAAAAATAAAAAGACAAAAACATTAATCTAGAATATTTTCTTTTTGTTCTAGTATTTTAAAATGAGAGGCACATTAAATAATACATTTTCAAAACAATTAAATTTTTATTTCCATAATTTTGCATACTTAAATTTTATTCTCATGAATACCTCAAAATAATCTCCTATGGATCAGGTAAATTGATGGTTGATTCAATACTCTCAGAAGAATTAAGCGCATGCTCAGTTTCATCATTTCTTGCTTTCACTAGACAATTTATCTGTACTCTTTTTTGGAGAATTATTTATTGAACTAAGTAGTTAAATCTTTAATTCCTGAAAAATATATATCATTATAATATTGGGAATAGAACATAATTGAAATGATAACTTCATAAAATAAACATACGTCCAATTCATATAAAAAAAACATATAAAATAAAAAATATATGATTATTTCATTATGAAGTAGGCGTTTGATTCCCTGTTGATAAACTAAGCACAGAAAATTAGCATGATGATAAAGGAAACATTTATACTTATATTTACATTTATAATTATAACGCATGAATAAGATCATAAGTCAACAATAAAAACGACTGTTAATTTCTTTATGATAATATGCAAAAAAAAATTGAAGGATATCATAAGAAAATTAAATTCAATTTATTGCCTTCTGTAATGTGATAAAGTAAAAGGATTAATCAATTATAACAAATCCCTCAATGCTCGATAAAAAAAAATAAAGCTAATAATCAGTCTCCATAATTTTACGACAACGATTTCGTGTAGTCTTAACTGCTCTTATTATTATCATTATTTTTTTGATGTCATGAAAAATTAAAAATAAAATAAGGATTATTAATAATAAGATAGCTGAGCTCAATTAAATTATTATGTTCTCCTATCTAAATCCCGTTAAATTGAAAATTTTTATTCATAAAAAAAAATTATATTAAAGGTGTATTGATATTTCTTCTCCTTCCCAATTTAAGACATGAATGATCAAATTAAAGCGAGTCCAAAGAAGACAGGAACCTAATCCTTTTCTGAAATGACTGATTATCATACGAAAATTAACCGCTCGTCTTCCACTAAAATGAGAAGATAAGCAAATACATTTCCTTCAACCTTCACATTCTTCTCAAAACTCAGCGACCTAATTTCCAGTGAGGGTGTGAATGATTTTTTAAGAGTTCTGTACCTCCTTCTTCCACTACTCAATCCCCCCCTCCCCTTCACCAATTAAGCGCTTAGCAAGCTTGCTTTCCCTCACAGCCACTGCTAACAAAAAGAAATAATAAGAAAAAAAAAGACGTTTGTGCCATGTCTTATACAGCAGCGCCCTCTGTACGAGGAAGCCGAAAGCTGTCCTCCCATCTGTTTATCCGTGATCGTTGCCCCTACGATTATGATCATCGAGTCTCTCTCTCCTTTACTTTTTTTTTTCTTTCTTTTTTTATAATCTTTCCCTTTTTAATGATGTCTTCGGAGAATTTCGCATGGGGTAATTAGACAGGTGAACATTTATTGAGCCATTTCTTAAGGAAAAAGCGGTTCGTCTTGTACGATTCGGACCAGATTTAAAGTACTCAGCTAATTATGGATAAAAGTGATTTCGTCCGTTATTATTATTTCTCCCGATTTTGATAAAAGCAGAAGAATATTTCGCCGAAATCCGTTGTTCTATCTAATGAAGGAGATCATACAAAAAGATCGGCGGTTCGATAGGGATATAATTTATTTTAAATGCTGAATGACGCACGCGTGCTGGTTACAGATACAATTTAACAATTTATTTTCCAGTACTTTAAACTATTTTTGGGGCGAATTCAATTATGAATTTTGTGAATTGAAAGACTAAAAACATTCATTTTAATAACTAAAATTATTTCTTGCGAATAACTGAAATTTTATATAAAAATAGATACAAAATAAGAAATTATTCATCTTTTACAATAATAGTTACATTTATACTTAATTGGAGGTTTATTACACAATTTCTACTAATTTCTATTTTTAATATTAAATTCTAATTATAAAAGAAGTAGTTTTTTTTCTAACAAATAAATATCATATAACACATGAGAAAGAGAAGGGGATAAAAAAAAATTCAGCTACTGCTCTTAAAAAAAATCATTTGCTTACATACAGTAAAAAAAAAAAAAAAAAAAAAAAAAACTTGGAATTAAAAATGATAATTATCAAATCGCATTGATATAAAATTTAAGAAATATTTTTGTAAAAATTCTCTAAAAGTAGAAAAAAGATGAGAATTTTCTGTGCCAAATTCTTTAAATTTCAAATAATAAAATTTAAGAAAGTTTTACTTGCTGACATTTAATTAATATATACTAACACTTAAAAATTATTGCAGTTTCAATATTTGTTTTAAATCCTGCAAAAAATTCATAATTTAAAAGTATATTAAATATAATACAAACAACAAAAATTAACAATAAAAAGCCTAAATACTTAACAGAAATTTCGGAATTTCAGTAACCAATTTCTTAAAGAATATGATTTAAGGAAGTTCTTTAGTATGAATACTAACAAATTTTCTATTTTTTTTTTTTTTATAATTCATTTTTTCCCTTATGGTAGTATATATTTTCACACACAATTCTGAAATTTTTATTTAGAAATATTTACCTTTTAGAAACTGAAGGCAAACTTTAGAACACTTAAATAATAAAATACGGAACAATTTAGAAAAAAAAATATATTTAAAATTCAGTCATTAATTCACTCATTTCATTATTGCCCTTTATTTCAGCATCAGAATTGTTATTAAATCATACAGAAAAATTGATATAATATTGAAAAGATTTATACTAGTTTGTGCCAATTTTATAAGAAAAAAAATGGAATTCAAAAATAATTCATATCATTATTATTTTATTTATTTATTTCAATTATTAAAACAAAACATATCTCTAAGCCTTAGTTAAAAAAAATTCTTTCACTTGAGATAAAATTTTATCTACAAAAATATTTCGCTTGCCTAAATGTGCATACAAGTACGATTTTTTTTAAAAAAAAGAAAGGGCACATTAGAGATTCGTTCTGAATATTCAGTTTTGAATACATCGAAAGAAAAAAATTATAATAGAAATATTCAGCTAAATTTCGATGTTAAACACAATATATACTACAGAATAAAACTATGTATAAATTAAAATTTAATATCAATAACAATTTGTTTTAACTAAGATTTTTTTGTTCGACTTAATTTCAAAAAATATTTACAAAATCTTTTTTATAATTTTTTTAAAATTTATGTTGTTCTGAAAATGAAGTTCAGTTGCATCAGAATGTAAATATTCAAAAATTATTATGTAATAACAGTACCAAATAATGTTGGGGAAAAAATGTTATTAAATTCACCTGATTTTTATATTTTTTTCATAGTTCATCCACTATAAAAAAAACATATGAAAAAACTTTTAGCTCAATGTCGGAATTGAAATTGCATTGCTTAGGGAAACTGAGCAAATAACCTCAAGCAAATTATACAATTTTACGAAAATCTACCAATCTAAACTATGATTTATGCCTATTAAGTTTGTACCAAGATTAAAGGCACATTTTTAAACATTATTAACGCTAACATTTTTTATTATTTAAAATTTCGGTTTTAAAACAGATATAGCAAAATGTTATATATTAAGGCAATTACCAATTAGCTATGGTAACTGAAAAAATAACTTTGCAGCTATATCTAAAACTAATATGTTGCTTACATAAAGCTCTGCAAAGTAAGAAAAAACTGCAATTTTTGAAAGTAATAATAATTTTTTGTGGGATCGAAGCATAACATTCTATTTAGTTAGCAAATGCTACAGTAAGTGAAATAAAAAATCTTTTTCTGTTTTATTCACTAAATTAGTTTATTGGCTAAAATTCCAATATTATTCTTAATTCTATAATTTCATTCCTACCTTTTGCTTTTTAAGATTAAATTGCTTTTATCTATATCAATTCCAACTTAGAAATCTAAATGATATCGCTATTTTGGTTTATTTACCTACTAATTGTATATCTACAAGGCGGAAAAGAAATTCTGAATTTAACTATTATAAAGGGTCCTTGAATAAATTATTGAACTCTCTAATTCATGTACATTAAACTAATTTGCTAAACATATATGTTACAAATAATTTGTTAACATTCAGCACCTGAAGCCCGACAATGACCTTTTTGACCTCTAAATTAAAGAACCGTAGGAAAAGGTAAGAAGAGTTTGGTAAAACTTTTCCAAAAAATTCATAAAAAAATCAGGGGGAGACAGACAGAAAGAAAGAGATCAGGAGGAGGGGGGCAGGGAAGCACTTCGCGAACTAACAGGTCTTCCCTAAACCCCATCACTGAAAAAAAAAACGCTCTCTTCAGGGGACTTGTGACGTCAGTAATGTTAAGTGAAGGTGATGTCACGTGTTCCAACACGTGAGAAAGTCCTTGAAAATCTCGCTCGCCTTTCACTCTAACTACGAAAGGGAAATTTTTATAGTCTCCCCCTATGCACACTAAAAAAAAATCGATTTTTTTGTGTTGTATTTTTGTATTTTGTTTTTCTAGTTATGAATAAAAAATAGGGAAGGAGGATTGTTAAATAATTTTCTAACCTTACCTTATACATGATTTCTTCTTTTTTTTTCTTTACTGTAAGGTTTCTTTCAGATATTTTGAAGGTCGATTTTTTTGTTGTCGGAAGAAAGTTAGTATCCCACGATCAAGGAAGACTTTTTAAATATAAGATTTCAGTCACTTCCGCTTCTACTTGACATGCATACAATAAAGCGTAACCAAAGGATTTTGGTAGGACTTAAAATACACTGAACAGTTGAAAGTCAAATATGGAACTGTAGAATAATTGTAATTAACTCTGCCAATTTAATAGAGCGTCAAAAAAGGTTTATATTCTATTATTATGATTAACAGAAAATGTACTATTGACCTTCAGAATGTCATTGAATCTATAAAAGCATTGTGGTATATATGTATGCATGTAATGCAGCAATAAAGCACATTGGTTTAAAAATTTTAGCTATTCAGAAAAATGGGGGAAATATATATATTTTTTTCATTTCGCGGCTGTTTATAATTCTATATTTTAAGATTTAAGGTAAAATTAAAGAAAAATAATACATAAATATTTATGCTTACTTATGTTATAAGTAAAAAATTATCAACAGTATATTAATTTGATTTTTTCTTGATAAACCATTTATCAATAACTTTCCTCGTTGTAGTTTGAATATAAAGATTAGAAATTTTGAATGCAATTAAATATGTACAATTTATATATATAAAAGATTAAAATTTTAACTGACATTAACGAAGTTTCATAAGATATCATGTATGCTATTTCCTTTAATCTATTAAATAGAACCATTTTTCATCACTTCAAGCCAGTTAAGTTTCTAAAATGAAATCACAATTTCTGCATCATAGATTTCGACATTCAGTTCTACAGAAACTTTTTAAAAAATCATATTAAAGGTAATGATAGATATTATTAAAGACAAATATATATCTGAAACATTAGAAAAGAAAGTTTTCTTTAAATATGTTTAAACTAGTTACTTTTTAAAGAAAAATCTTGCTTTTGTTTTATTATTTTTATTTTTGAATATCATAGTCTCAGGGTTGAAATCATGTGACAAGTACAAATAAGCGATACAAACTTTTCCAAAGAAATTATAGCTCTTTATTATAAAATAATTATCCTTAAAACGTACCTTTCACAAATTAAGATTAATTAAACAAACATTTCATCTCACATTAAAGCACTTACAGGATTTTTTTAAACCTTTGCCATAATCTTCATATTTTTAAAAATATATATAGCACTAATCACTTCAATTCAAGCAAAATTAACATATATTTTTAAAAAATCTTGCATCTTTATAATTATATTTGCTTCAAAGCTTTAGATACCAGGAACGTTATATATATATATATATATATATATATATATATATATATATAGTTGTGTACCAATTAGCGCAATCTAGTTTTTGTTATCTATCTGATTTTACAACATTTCATTCTTCTTTTTATGGCTCTGAATATTTGCATAAGAAATTTTATTGAAAGAGCAGTAAATATCATTTGAAACTCATGCAAAGAACAAAATTTTTATCGTCGTTAATTTAACAATTTAAAACTTATAAAGAGAACATAGTTATTCATATTCTGTATTCAGAAAGCAATTCTTAGCCAACTGTTTCTAGTTTTCTTTCAAAGGGCAAGATAAAAAAATATCATATTGGATATTTTTAAAACAGAGCTGAAACTAACTAATTTAAGTAAGTGTACTTTTAATGAAATAATGCAAGAGTGTGATTAAAAAAAGGCGTGTTTATTAGAAATAATTTAATTTTTTCATAATTTTAAAATTGATTTCCTCTTCTCCTATTCGGGTAGGACAAATTTTTGTCTTTTTTCCTTCTGATATATAGCATATTCAATTGTTTATGTTAGAACATACTGCATATGTTATAACGTTCATTTATCTAGCTATTGCTTTTTGTTGATTAGATTTCTTAAACATGTGATTTGAGTTACTAACTATTTCAATCAATTATTGATCAATTAACGGAAGCTTATATAAATACTGGAAGAAGGAAACAAAATTCTGAGCCAAAATTCGAATTGGTAGCTAAAAAAATTAACTGAAATATTAAAAGCCATGAATCAGTTTTAACAGCTAACTTACAGATATAATAAAGAATTAGCAAATGACCTGTGAATCTCATTTATAAAAAAAAGCTCCATATTAATAGAAACATATTTACTCACTCTTTATAGGGTATCCTTTGTCCAACATAGACTATCTTCACATGAATTTTATCTTTACTAAAATTCCAACTGAACAAATATTTTTTCTGTCGGTTGATAGTTGCTTAAAATACAAGAAATGATTTTGTAGTGTAACAATTAAAGATATCGCTCCGACTGTATAAAGTTTTCCGACTTATTATCTTAAACAACTGCATCCACCATCAACTAAAAAATAAGCAATAAATAAGCAATAATTTATCAAATAACAAGGGAACAATAAAATTCGATTATTTATTGAAATTGTCAACACAAATACTTGTACGATTAATTTACAAGTACTTGTTAATTTACATCACAAATTATTGAAATTTGGGATGTAATTTAAATGACTAATGTTTTAAGCTGTTTTAAGTCTTTATCATTTGCATGAACGATAGAAAAAATAATAACACCCAAATACTGAAAAACAAAGCGTCAATATATATCGATGATAAAAACATATATAAATTTTTAAAACTCATTACAGACCTTTAACTCATAAACCACTTCTTTAGTAGAAATATGGTATAGTATTACCAAGAAATTTTGGAATCAATTTATCAGAAAAAGAGGGGAGGACCGATCATTTTGAAAGCCGCCAAATGTTTATTCATTAAAAAAAAAAAAAAAGTTCTCCATTCTCAAAGAATTCAAAATATATTCGAAAAAGTCTCAAATAGTTATTTTTACATTCTATTCTCACACATTCTATTTCCATTGCTTAAGCCAGATAATCTCATTTCTGCAAGGAATGATATAAAGATTAAAAATCACAATAAATATGAGATTTAACAGTGCAAAAAAAAAAGTATACCATTTAAAGGCAGGTTCGAATGCCCCTTGTATTACGAAAGAAAAAAAAAAATCAGAAAACTTCAGATTCCTAAATGTTTAGTACTCGGATGATTAAGGTGGACTAATTTGAATGGAGCTTACTTAAAAACCAAAAGGAAAATTATCGAACAGACAACATTTATTATCAGCTTTCAAAAGCAGACACGGAGAAATCTTTTTAATACGCAAAACAGTAGGAAAAAAAAATATTACTGACAGTAACCCACACTTTCAGTAATAAGCAATACAGACAATAATAAGTAAGCAGAAGTCCATGTAGATAACCCTCAGCCACGGGGCTGGCGTTGAATACAAGATCTTTCACAGACAAACGGATTCGCAGACCTCGCTGACAAACTTCACCTGCGGGTCCAACGTTTTTACACACATGTGTGCACCGCAGTCGCACTCGGCAGCACTTGGACATAAAATTAACCAGTTCTCCTCCCTATCTCTGCGGAAAAGAGAAAAATGTTCTACCTTTTCTAGCGTTAAGCAACGCCTCCAAATTCTGCTTGGCAGCACACATTCCTCGCATCATTGCTTTCACTCGCCCAACACTATACAAGAGTGGCCTGTTCCCTGTGACGCAATCAGATTTCAGTCAATCAGTTCAGAAAAGTGGCAGGTAATAAATCCTGAATATTGCCCTACTGTTTCCTCCGCCGTTTTTTGGAGGAGATGGCTAGGCTTTTTTCTTCCCCCGAAAGTAAGGAACTCCCTTCAACGCTGTTGCTTTTGTCCACACCGAAAAGAACTGCCCAACTGATAAAAGCAAGAGGAAGGGGGTGGGGGGCAGGTCCTTGATGTAGAGATATGTACAGGTGCTAGTGTGATTGGACATTAAATGGAGTTGGGGAAAATAATCTTAGTTTTCAGGACACGCAATCTTTTTCTAAAAGCGAAGCGGACATTTTTTTTTTTTTTTCAGAATCAAGGTTGTTAAGATTATGTTTTGTTTCATTGATCTTCACTATGGATTATGGTGTCATTTTTTTGTGAGATTTTGGGTTGAAAATAGAGCATATTTTATTTAAAAAAAAGTATTTAAGAATAAAGATAAAATTAGCTTATTTAGGCTTTTATTGATCCAATTTTCAATTTATTATTAAAAATAGATTCAAATTTAGATAATTAACTGCGAGATTCAAAATGCTTATAGCACATTGAAGCTTTAAATTTTGATCTCTCTGAAATGCGTAATTATAACCAATTATTTGTCAGAGTTTTATTTAAATATAATGTTTCACTAGTAGAAACCAGTAAAAACTAATTTATAGGAAAAATATTTAACAGAAACAGAGAATAAACACGTAATTACAATGTTAAGGAGCTTGCCATTAGGGCAATATACTGCTAAACATTGTATGACGACAATATTTTTTTTATATAATCACAACATTAAAAAAATGTACGTACAATTCAAAGAATATAAAATGGAATATAATTAGATGAAGTGAATCTGATAAAGTGATCACTGAGACTACAGCACTGTCACTATAACCACGTTGATGGTTATCAAGAAAGAATATACTAAAGTGGCAATTTATCAAGTCATAATTATTCTTAAATAGTTAAAACCATCAAAAACAGATAATAAATATTAACTGGCTAATAGTATTTGATAGCTCCGGAAAAGTATCATTTTAAGTATTTATGAAAATTAAAATTAGGGTAATAGCATAGTAGCCTTAGAAAAAAAAAACAATAAAGCATAAAGTAACATGAATTATTAATAATATCACATCGGATAGTACATCCATCCCCAAAATATATGCAAATGTTACATATAATTTAACCATCATAATGAAAATCTATTAGGGAAATAGAACATAATGAAAATTATTATATCAAGTGAAATTATAGAGAAGCTCCTTTTATAAAGAACGATAAACGATTTTTAAAATGAAATTTGTTGAGAATGACGGATTATGAATATACGTAACAAATAGAAATAAAATTATATAATTTCAAATTGTAATAGATGACACAGTCCAAAAGAAATAAATAAAGGTCAGATTTCTAATAATAATAAGACACTAAATTCTATAAAAAGGAAAACCTAAGCTTGTGGAAGAAAATCGAAAGATTAACGACGTACATATATATGAAGTAAACATGAAATGGAAATTTTTAATAGGAAAAAAGCTTTTATAAACTCACATATAATGCTTACAATAAACAAATATAACACAAGATTTTTATAAAGAAAAATTTTGAGATATTCTTAATGAATGGCGAAAATTTAAATGAATATAATTTATATACATATTTATAGAGAGCAAAATAAAGCACGTCCAAAGATCCGTGTTTGATTGTAGACATATAGTAGCGAGCCAACTACAGCGATGGCTTCTAATTTCCTATTCACAATGAAATTATTCCTTGTTCAAACAAACAAACGAAAAAAAAATACTAATCGCCTCTGTTTTGAATGAACTAATCTCATTTTTTTAAAACCAGAAATACTAAGTGGATAAGGCACTATCCATTTATATAATTTAAGAAATAATAATACAGAGAATTATCTTTATTTACATTTAATTTTCATTTGAATTATAACATATAACCGTTCATCAATCAGATGTAAAAAAAATGAAAAATGAGTTTTAATTCATTTGTAAACAAATCTACATTTTCAAAAATTAACGTTTAAGGATACTTGGAAAACGAATTCATTTTTTATTACTCGAATTATTATGGTTCATAAAAACTAGTCTTTAAAAATCTTAAACTAATTATTTAAAAATGGATCATTTTAAGGAAAAAAAAATCTGTTTTTAAACATATTTAGTCAAATAAATAATAACGTATCTAGTAAATAGCCCAGAAAGCCCCCCCCCCCCCAAAAAAAAACATATTTCAGGATGGAAATGTGTTTTTAAAGCCTTAAAAAATAAATTATGAAACTTAAATACAAGAAAAAAAATTTAAAAATCATTAGTTTTTTAATGATTTTTTTAATTTAAAATAAAGAGTAAAGTTTCGAACATCAGTCACCTTTTAATTCCTTTATTTTCAGAAATCAGTCAGAACTCTTAAATAAAAAATTTTTAAAATTTATTATGGGTCTATAATTAAATAAGACTCATAAATTGCAACAATTAATGTCATAAAATTTAGCATGCTATATTTATTTAACTTATTAAACAAGTCAAACATATATATATATATTGATATTAGTAAATATAGCATGTAGTCCATTGTTATATTTATAGAAAAACACAGAAAATGGCGCTCTAACCAACTATCAAGTAAGTCGGTAATGGACAAACATCTTTTTAAAGATGGAAAAATAATAAATAAATAAAAAAACAGGCGGAAAATTTATTATAAAATTCAATATGGGCAAAAAGTCATTAAATAATTTTAATACTAAATCCGTGAAGTACTACGATTGCAATTCTATAAACCACATTTCATTAAAAATTTAACGTTTAAGCTTTCATATTTCTATACTATTATTTCAAAATATATACTTAAATAGTAACAATAGACTTTGTTTTTTTATTTCCATGGTTCTATTATTATTTCAAACTGAATGGAATTAATAACTGGGTCATAGTTTTTCTCCTCATGGACTTAAGTTGATTTTTATTTTACTGCAATTCATGTTTTTTCATTCATAAATAAAATTAATCATAAAATGAATATAAAAAGAGTTGTTTACAACTAAATAAAATAAGTAATTTTTCAGCACAACCATCATATTTCAAGAATAAAATTAAAATTTCATCAGAAACCACACACACAAAAAAAAATGCATTATAAAACAAATTATGCATCTTAATAAATGATTTTGGAAATTCATCACATCGAAAGTCAAAACTTCAATCTAAAATTCAACTAAAAATATAAAATGCAAGATTAACAATTCAGTGTATGGTTATAATAGAATTGCCATCAAAACTTCCTACCTGATGCTACAGCCATTCCATAGTTCTAAGAGAACTCACTTGGGAACAACCTATTCGTACCTCACTCAAAATGCAACTCAGGAGCATTGCGTAACATCTCCGAATCTACCACAGATAGCCCTCCCCATCCCATTTGAAATCGCCCCCCCCCTCAAATTCACTTTCTTCAAGACTAACCGGGTGCAGAGGAGGAGGGGGACCTAAGAAAAGACACCTCAGCCTAGTTTGGTACCTGTGCGCCATTCTACAGGTACTATTTAATCCCCCAGTAAACCCCCCCTTCCAAATAAAGCCCCTCACTGCAGGGGAGAGGGAGGAATGAATAGTTAACAGCACTTTGTGGGACCAGGGTAGACGCAGGAGGGTGAGGGGGTAGTAATATTAAAGATCCACAAGAAGTAAATGATGTGAAGTGTAATATTAAGCAAATCAAAATGATTATGACAGGGATAATTTGTATTTTATTGTTCTTTATAATAGGGATTAGAAGAGCAATAATGATCTAAAAAAATGAAAAAAAAAAAAAAAAAAAATAGCGACAAATTGGAGAATATTATTATACATATATTTTCATACATCATACATATATTTATTATATTCAGTGTTGAAGGAAAAAAATTAAGAAGTGAAATATCAAATAAATGGGTAACAAATTGGTTGTTTTCCAAATACTGAAAGAAATATTCGTAATACGCTTTTTATTGAGGTCTAAATCATTTGAGGATAATCAAACATATTCAGTTTCACTCATGCATTGCGAATATATAATTTAATATGATCTAAAAAGCGTTTTCATACATTTTGCTTCACTAAAAAACAGGAAAAAATTAAATGAAAGATTTTACTTTAGTACTTTGATACTGTTTAGCATAATTACAGAAAATGGTATGTACAGATTTCTTCATAATTCTGCTGTTTTAAGAGCTAGAGTAGCATAACAGCATTTCATATTTTAAGATTTCGCAAGAAGGTTATATTTAAACAGATATTTAATGCATCAAACATAGAGATAATAAGTACAATTTTTGGTGCTGCAGTTGAAAAGTTTATAAATGATATGGGCAAATCCTGCATATTAGGTTTAGTATTTCTAATACAAAAAAAAAAAAAAAAAAAAAAAAACCTACACTTATTCCTTAATATGATTTTAAGTAGCACATTTTCTGCCTCAAATATGAATTTCATTAAATAACGTGAAAGGTTTTCAATTTATTTTTAACATCCATTTACTGAAATATGTTTAAGAGCATTCAGTATCTATTTTTGACTCTTCTTTTCTTCATAATATAACATTTACCCTTAGTAAAGTGAGTTTCATGCTATGATTACCAATCACATCAGCTTTTTATAATTTTTTTCCCTCAAAAAAATCTCATTTTTGAATTAATAAAGGATATCTTTGAGCAGATGGTACTTGTCACGTTTTTTTAAGAAATTAGAGAAATAAATAATGCATTTTACATTTATTTTTCATTTCATATAAATAACATATACAAAGCTCATAATAATACGAACAAAAATAATAATAAATAATAATAAAAATAAGAATAAATAAATAAAATTAAAATCATGTATGTAAAAAGATTGACATTGCTTATTAGATGTCTATATCACATTTATAAAAAAAAAAATCTTAGTACCTTACTTCAAAAAGTCAATCTAGTATTAATTTTTTAAAAAATTATTAATAAAATGAAATCATTAAAAATTAATCTATTAACAAATTATTACTATTATTAATTAAAAAAGAGGAAAAAAGCATTTAAGAAAAACACATTTGCTTCTAAATTTCTTGTACATGATTAAAAAAATATTGCGTGTTAAAAAAACAATTATATGTTTGATGTATTTATAATTCTTCATTTTGAGAAATATTTATATTAATTATACATAATGAAAGATGCCTGAGGGCAAAAAGAAAAAATCATGACTAAAACTATATGAAATAGTTAGTGATTCCATAAAATCATAGGTAGGAATATAAAATTACTAATCTTACGGTCTCAAAGAAAGATAACTAAGTCATTTTTCTAATATTCATTCATGTTTAAGCTTATAGGTGAATAAAAAGAGGAAATTTCATTTTTCAAAAGGACAAAAATTAATAAAAGGATTTCATTTCAAATCAAGTTCCTTTCAAGGATCTGACTGATATATCGTAAAAAAATGGATTAATAAAAAAAAAAATGAGCAAAAAAAAAATGCACAAGCAGAATTTCTATTCATTCCTTCATTATTCACAGAAATATCGCTGGAAGGGTTGATACTTAATATACTCAAGGTACTAATTCTAAATTTTACTGAGATTAACATTGCATAAAATTAATATATTCAATTTTTTTAATGGCATAAATACAAGTATTTATGTCTCTAGTTTTGAATAACTACTGTCAGTAATAATAAAAGTTAAAAGATACTAATTCTACTCGAGGTACTGATTTTAAATTCTATTCAGATTAACATTCCATAAAATTATTATATACAATTTTTTTGAATGTCATAAATACAAGTACTTATATCACAAATTTTGAATAACTATTTTCCACAAAAATAATAATTAAAAAAAAATCGAGATAATAATAATTAAAAAAATCGAAACTTTCTTTCTAAATATATTTACATTTATACCGTACGGAATAAAATATAATACTTAAATTTGTATGAAACATATTATTTTCCCCCTTCAAATATCTGTGGGATTGAGAGAGATCAAGTTATATATTTTTACTAAAAAATACAGAACTCATATTTTAAGCGCCGAATGGTAACTTCATTTATTTTAGTGTACCTAGCATTTTCATTAAAATACAACAGGAAGAAACATGTTCTGTTAATACTGTTTCATTACGAATGTCTTTGTTCCGGTTTTATGATAAGGCAAGGTCATCAATCTATTGTTGTCAGCAGAATATCTTCCTTCAGTGGCAATATGCATCTAAAATAGAAAAAGAAAATTATATAATTTCATAAATTTTTTCTGTATATTTTTCAAATTAATTATAAAAGTATATATTAAATTCACTAATGATAGCAAGATCTATAAGAATTAGAAATTACATTTTGGCGATGATTTTCAGGTTAAATAACAACTGGTTGTGGTTAAATTACAAGCAAATGGTATGGTAGCAAATGATAATGATTTAAAACGCTGATATCGATAGCAAATATTCCAATTTATTTCAATTGTAAAAAAAAAACAAAAAAAAAAAAAAACAAGCAAGTTATTTCAGATAAAAATAAAACAAAATAGAAAATTTATTATAAAGTACAAATATAAACTTTTGTAATAACACCTTATATAACGTCCACTAAAGCTCATTGATTTATTTTAGAATTTATTTGGGGTTTCAGCTTAAAAAAAAAGACATTAAAGAAAGGGAAACACTATATAATTAAAAAAATGACTAAATATTAAAATAACTGCTATATAATATCTTTTACTTAATACATTTAACTTATTAAAAGTTTTTAAATGATAGTATAATTAATAGAAATCATATATTCCGGAATGATTTCACCACGGTAATTATCTAACAGGTACTTTGTAATAAAAATGAAATGTTTTGAACCTGTTAAAAACGGAATAATTCGCAGAATGTGAATATCAGTTCATGGGGGGGGGGGAAGGAAAATAAACAAGAAAAAATTTGGAAAAAAAAATAAAGAAAGAACAAAAGAAAGGTAAGAAATTGCCTATGTTGCAAAAATCACATCCTTAAAAATAGGGCACACACATATTAATATTTTTACAAATATTTTGATATGAAATACTGAATTTCCATTGGAAAAGATGATGATGTACTACAACTCAATAAAAGAGTACTTGACTGTGAGAAAATGGTAATGTAGAAACTGTGTTCAGTTTTAAAAGAAATTAAAAATGAAGAAATAATAATAAAAAAATAGACGCAATGACATCTTTTGAAAATTCTTTAAGTTTTCTATGGCAAAGTAATCTTATATTTAAGAACAAACTTTTAACCTTTGTACCAAATCAACCCCTTGGCTACGTGACTTGAGAAAAAAAAAAATGTAAACAGAAGTTTCTCCAGAAATAGGGCAGTGGGGTTAAGGGAGGGAGGAAAAAAAAAACACCACAAATACATTCTAGCGTAACTAACATTCTGAAAGGATGGAAACGTCTTACACTATTAAACGTGCATTTTTTCTTCAAGACGTTCTTCAGAGTGGGAAGGGGACGAGTGAAAAAGGGAGAGGGGGCAAAGGAGAAGTTTTCATACCCCTCTAAATGCGGAGCAGTGAAAGTTCTGCCGTCACACACATAGAAAAAAAATACTACTGGGACCTCTGCACCCCCCTTCCAGTAAGAAACTAAATAAAACCTACTCGTTTCACACGTTGCGATACTAAGAAGTGAAAGGTGCCCTGTCCCTGTGTAGGCAGTTATAAAAAGTAGTGAAAAAAGGGGGGATGGATATTTTTTTAGACATCCTTAAGCCGTTAGCGAAAGTTTTCCCACGTTTTGTAACCTTGACTTACATTTTTTTAAGAATGTTCAATGTGGGACAGTGGGACATCTTAGGAACCTACTTACCCATATCCGTGAATAGGGGGCATTTTGTAGGGGGTGTATCATCTACAATACGGATGTAATCGTAAATAATCAGTTTTTTTTTTTTTATCATTAGAAGTACATTTATAATACCATCAAATAGTTAGATGCACAGAGAAAATATTTTATGTAAATCAAAATGTTTCAAAAAAGGCTATTGCCACGCACTATGACCTTGAGAATTTTTTGAAAGTCATATTTTTTGCCATGAATCGTCAAATATTTTATCACATTCTCTTCTTTTGATCTGAATCATTTGTTCAAAAGTTAATTATTTCAATCCTATTATTTTTGTAACAAAAATTGTGACGTTTTATCATTATACTTATTAGATAATATTGTACTTTGCGAGTTATTTAATTCAAATCTACGCTTTCTATATGTACAAATATTGTAAAAATTGCGAAGGTTCAAATTTTCAATATTCTGCATATTTAGCTATAGTTTTATTTGACATTTCCTTTTATTCCTTAATTTAAATATTTCTCAAGTATTTTCTTGCATTAATGAGTTTTCATTTCAACTATTTTTATTATTTTCAACTTATTTTATATCTGTTTACAATTTTTTTCATCATCGAGTTGGAAAACATGAATTTTTCAATTTGTCTATTTAAAAACTGAGTAAATGACAATGTGAGTATAAATTATCAGTTTTTGCAAATGATAAATTATTTAGTTTTCAAGTTGACGATGTATAAATTCTTAGAAGAAAAAAACAAGAAAACAAAAATCACGAAATGTGACTATTACATAAATAACGATATTTCTAGACATAAAAAAAACTTCTTCATGTAAATAACAAAGGCATCTTTTGAATGGTTGACTTTCAAACAAAGGGCTTACAAATTTTTGGATAAGTAACCATTCATTTATCAATTATTCAAAAACGTTACGTATCCAAATCTTTCAAGAATACTTTAACCAATATCAGATATTTACGGTACCATTAATAGTAGTGAAATATTACAGCAGCTTATTCTTATCTCAACAACATAAGTGCAGATCACCTCTCCAGTTCCAGACATGCAACAAAAGAAATGGCAAGAACAAAAGAAAACGAGACATAACACATCCGATATTCATTATCAAACTTTTACCTCGACGTTGAAGGACGGATGCTTGTCCATCAACTGTCAGACATTCGTCACAGAAGAAAGAAAGGGAAAAGAAAATAGAAATTTAAATCTCGAGAACAAGCAGATTCGGTTGGAATCATTACCAAAAATCCATTAAAAATGGCCAAAGGCAGGATATCGCTGGTAAACTACATTTGCCAGGACTTAGATGTTGCTTTTGATAAGACGTATTGAACTACTACTCGTCAATAAAAGTGCTTGTCAGGACCAAGTAAAAGTTATTTGGATCGCTCATACAAGTAAAAACATCACTATGGCCAATTATTCTGCCAATTATCCATCATTAAATCACTCCTAATGACATCCTAACATGTCCTAACATTTATTGTCGGTTCTTTATATTCAATCTGCTGAGATGGAAAATGCTCAAAGAGCCTAACCTTAATGCTTACCCCCTAGGGTGCGCCCCATGTTTTTTTTATTTGCTTTTTAAAGGCAAAACTTGCATGAATGGTTTCGTTTTTTAAGCCTTAGACAAGAGATGAATAAGCTAGACAGAACTTTAACTCATATATATATATATATATTGCTTTATAAGTTAAGATATTAAAATTTTTATGTTAACGTTTTTTTCCCCCCCTTTAAAAAATATCAATAATCACAGATAGAATCATCGAATTGCCTTGCATCGACAATTCAAAGTTAAATACGATAATGGATAGTGTAATTTCGAAACATTGCGTGCCAGAAATAAAATAAAAATGTTAAAATAAATGAAACCATTAGTAAGCAGAGGGTTGTTGAAATCCAAATCAAAATGCACAAGTACTTCAGGATGACCTTGAATTCAGGCATAAATATGAGACTTACTGACTTTGCTCGTTGAGAATTATAATAAAAATTTTCATTTTTCATTCAACAAAATTAACTTATTATCTCTGTTTGAAAAAATCTAACAGAAAGAATAATTTGCCATAATATGATAATGAATTATTTTCACACACAACAGTGAAATGTATGCAGTTACTATAATTTTCCGTTTTTGATTTTTGAAATGTGTTACGTCTTTTTTTTTTTTCTTCTTTATTTTTTAAAAAACAACATTAATAATATTTAGGACAAATGGTATAACTAATCTTAACAAATTGTATCAAATAATTATTTACACTTTAAAAAAATGTTACATAATTAAACAATGCTAAAACTTTATAAATGGCAAATTTTTTTTCCCACAATAATATTATAAATAATAAAAAATTTCAATTCAAGAATTTTTGTTTTGGAATTGCAATGATAATCATTAAAAAAAAACATTTTCCAACAAAGAGAGTTACATAAATTGATTCTTCCTTTCTTTGTTTTGATTTCTACATTCATGCTGGCTATAATTTATATGGGCAAAGTGTATACAATATTCAGACTTCTCGCTGAAAACTTATAAATGAAAACGCAAGACATAATTTTTTAGTAGATTTTTGTTTCAATTATCAAATTAATCAAAAATTCTCTTTAATAGAAAATGATATTCAAAAGATGCAAACAGAAAAAAATATGCAAATATCAAGAATGGTGCATAGTATGACACAGTCTACCAGAAGGAATCTAAGTTTGAAGAAGATTGGCGAATATTCGGAAACAACTCTCTCATTTAGATTAAGAAAAAATAATAATATGACATAAAATATCCAAATTTTATTCATTTTAAATTTAAAATTCCAAAAACATTAACGATTAAGGTGTACGTACACACTTGAAGATTTTTTTTTAAATTTTAACTTTAAAAATCCAGTTTTTTCACAGTAGGTTATTAATATATGTTTAAACTCATTTTAGTGAGAAAAAAACCATGTTACACTAATTATTAATTAATTAAATAATATTTAATGAGATAATAAGCCTATTTTTTGAAACATGATATCTTAAATTCTAATTTGTACAGACACACAATTCTAGTTGGAAATGATGCCTAATATTAGTCTTCATGTTGTCTGCCTCAAATAAGTTATAAAAATGTATAGTTTTTTTAAACAATTTTTTTCATCAACGATGAATAGAAAAAGCGAGATTTTTTCTGTAATTTTAACTTTTAAACAGCTATTAAAAATTTATTTCTATAAATATAATTTTGATGGAGGCACAAAACATCCGCTATTTCATACAGATTATTTTGATATATAAATAACTGTATTTGGTTGTTGAGTTATGTTATATTTCTTGTTGAGTTATGATGGTTTGAATGAAGTAACATAGTGGAAAAATATCATTCTTCATAAAATGAGTTTTAAAAAACACCGTAACCAGAGTAGTTTTTAATGAAAACTCCTCAAAGAAATATTTCGAATATTGACAACATCTTGGTATCGTTTGAAAGCTAAAGGATCAGAGAACATTATTAAGCAATAATATATATATATATATATATATATATATATATATATATATATATATATATATATATATATATATATATATATATATATATATATATATATATATATATATATATATATATATATATATATATATATATTGAACGATTTTCGAAGTTTCAAGTGTGTACATACACCTTAATAATATGAAAAAGAAATAAACAAATTGGGAGGAGGGGGCAAGTAGCAGATATAATACTTGCCAGCACAATAAGATATATTACAGATTCTGAGTTCAAAACTTATACAAATACACATAGATACAAATGTTGTTCGCAAAAAATGCAAACAGAAAATATATGCAAAGAACAAGAATGCTGCATAGTATGATACAGTCTAAAGACAGAATCTAAATTTGGAGAAGATTGACGAATATTCAAAAATGACTCTCGCATTTAGATTTACAAAATTATTAATATAACTTATGAAATATCCAGGTTTTATTCTGCCAAAATCTGTTAATTCTCAGAACATTCATGACGAATAATATAAAATAAATAAACAAATGGGGAAGTGGGGTAAAAAACAAAGATATATTAATTGCCACAGCAATGAAATATATCACGAATTCTGAATTCAAAACTTATAGAAATGCACATAGACAAAAAAAGTTCGGAATATGATTATGAAAATTCTATGATAAAATTTCCAAAATCAACCAATACTAAACAATTCAATGAATTTACAATGAGATTACATAGAAATTGATACCATTCCATAAAAATTTATTTTATATCCAACCGATATCTAATACTGCCACTCAGATGACATCTCCATGCACACTAAAACTGAACCATAAAAGAAAGATATTGAAAAAGAAAAAAAAAAAGAAAAAAAATCTATAAACAATAATGAAGAGCAAGGGGGGGGGAGGCTCCTCCTAACTCCCAATATGTAGCGTGACCCAATAATGTGGCCACTTACAGCATTTTGCCTAAAGTTTCGTCCAGCTTAATCACAATAGTATGGTAATGGATATCATTTCGAAAACAGGATGGGAGGACAGAAAAAAAAAAAAGAAACAATTCCACCAACACGGTATATTAAGATACATTTTTTATATAGTTTTATACAATAAGGTCTTGGTTTGGCTATATACGTGTAATTAATGTTTTTTCAGCACGCAGTGTTAGTTTGCCACTTGAAGGCCCATTCTTTGAAGGGTCCATTTTTAGCTATATCAGTTCATTTCCTTCCCACCCCCCTCCAACCTTCTAGGTGCTGCTGATGGTTTCCTGGACTGCCCCCCCCCCTCTTCATTTCATGCGGCAATCCGCCACAAAGGGACCATTGTAATTTGTTGCATTAACTAAGGAGGCCATCCGCACGCTATTTGCCATAAACAGTTAATTGAAGAAACGAAACGGACCATTCTCAAGTTGAAAATGAAATTGATGATTGCCGTGCGTAGTATGCACGGAAGAATAGAGCCACTGCATATTTATTACCCCTGCAAAAGCACTTTCATGTTCTGTTTCATCTATGCAATTGTTCGTAGGTGCATTTATTATCGTTCCAAAGGAAATAAAATTTACCATTTCTCATTTTGATTTAAGCTTTTTTAAAAAAATTGTCTCACATTGGTCAATAGCGGTTTAAGAATTGAAAATGTATAAATGAATTTAAAAAGTAAAATTTCGGTTTTTAATTCACACTGGATTCGACGAAATTTTTAAAGAAAAACAAGTTTATGATTGCTTAAAAAAATGTATTGACTTCAAATAAAATAACATGAGTATTAATTAAAACATTAAATTGCATTTACAGTTGAAAATAAATAGCCAAAGCCAATCCAATGAATTAATATGCAAATTATTTTAGCAGAAAATAAAGCGCAAAAGCACTTATTCAAAATAAGGTAATAAACAAAATGTCAGTTGCTGAAGTCTTCATTATTTAAAATATATTGCGATTTAAATGTGTGGAGATTCTGAAAATAGTTCTCTTGATTAAAAAAACAAAACATTGGAGGTAAATTTCTTGTTTTGCCATGATTATGATGACAAACTAAAATTATAAGCAAAATATAAGAAAGGAATTTTAATTAATAATTCGGCAATATGAATTCAAATTAAATTTTTTATTATTTTATATTGATATATTATTTGTATGTAGGTTTGATATATTTCAGTTACATTAAAGAAGCTAATAAAATTGATTATCATGAGATATCAATATCAACTCATATTGATTATTAACTCATATACTCAATATGAGTAGCGCATGGATAATTACTAATAATAAAATGATACTAATATGATATTAAATCTTTTCTACTGGATGAGAGGTATAAAAATAGGAATTATTTTAAAATTTATGATTTCTTAATCTATATCTATACTTATAATAAAGCTCAATGTGTGTGTGTGTGTGTGTGTGTGTTGGCGCTCTACAGGCCAGACCGTTTGACATACAGCTACCAAATTTGGTACATGTATACCTTGGAGGTTGGGAATGTGCACCTGGGGTTTCTTTTTTCAAAATTTTAATTAGAATTTTAATTATTAATTAAAAACTAACTTTCCCGCCAAAAAATCTTCCATTTTCCCCACCGCCAACTTTTCCGCCAAAAAAATCTTCCATTATCCCCAGCGCCAAACGAGAAAGGCTTCAGTTTTTTTTTCTCCCAACAGTAATGAGGCTAGGGTTAAAATTTTTCGCCGGATTATTTCAATCGGTTCTGTTTATTTTCTTAATGTTTGATGCATTTAAAATTAAACATTGTTAATGAACCAATCTTTCAGATTCATTCTGAAGTACTTTTGAATTAAAATAAAACAGAATAAAGGAAATTAAAAATTTCTAATCCGCATAGCGTTACCCCAACTGGCGTAGAAAAAATCACGTATTTGCGTTACGTAACCGGCGAAGAAAATTCACGCATGCGCATTCTGTTCTGACTGTTGCCATGACAACGTTATCAATGGATGATTTCAATTATTTTTGGGTTAGTTGCATGCTTTTGTAAGTAAATTGTATTTATGTTAGTTATATATTTTTTGTATATGCTTATAGTTTTAAGTACATCGTTTTTTAAGTAGTTTTTTTTAAAACCTGTTTTCAACCGTTTATTTTAAACGATTCGTTTTATTTTCTTAGTGTTTGATGCATTTAAATTTAAACATTGTTAATTAATTGATCTGCTCATAATGAATCTAAGAAAATTTTGTTGACCAACTCTTGAGATATTACATAAATTAAAAAAGATATTCTTTAGTGCCCATAAAGTTTAAACGCTGAGTGACTCTATTTTCAGTAATCAGATTATAAAAAAATGCTTTGTTTCAGTAAAAAATATTATTATATTAATTGAAGATAAATTCTTTCCACTTTAATTTAAAGCATAAATTCTACCGTTTTCAACCGTTTATTTTAAACGATTCGTTTTATTTTCTTAATGTTTGATGCATTTAAATTTAAACATTGTTAATTAATCGATCTGCTCATAATGAATCTAAGAAAATTTTGTTGACCAACTCTTGAGATATTACATAAATTTAAAAAGATATTCTTTAGTGCCCATAAAATTTAAACGCTGAGTGACTCTATTTTCAGTAATCAGGTTATAAAAAAATGCTTTGTTTCAGTAAAAAATATTATTATATTAATTGAAGATAAATTCTTTCCACTTTAATTTAAAGCATAAATTCTACGGGTGCTAACAGAAAATGAGAGAGATACATATTACGTTATGACTGAAGGCCTTTATGATATTATGAATGAATTATATGATAATCAAAATTTGAAGTTTTAAAATATTTTGATGAAGAAGCTATTAAAGTAGAAATTGCATAAAATATTTAATTATTAAAATTTTAACGAACATTAAGATTGGCGAACCCGCTGGTCGCCAAAGGCGGCTAGTGTATGTATAAAATGAAAACCACAAAGAATTATAAATAATTATATCAAATATGAAATTCCTAAATAATCATTGTAATTCATAAAATATCAATAAATAATACGATACCTAACAATAACGAAAATTAGGAATATAAATAAAATATTAAATAAATGGCAAATGAAATTTTTAAGATCAAATTTTAAAAATAATTTCTAATATAAAATTCATAAATAATCATTGTAATTCATAAAATATCAATAAATAATTCAATGTCGAACAATAAATAACTGAAATTAGGAATATATTAAATAAATGGTGATTGAAATTCTTAAAATCAAAATTAATTTAATCCAAAATAAAATAAAATAATTTAACCCAAAGTAAAATAAAATAGTTTGACACAAAGTAAAATAAAGTAGTTTAACCCAAAGTAAAATAGATTTTAATCAAAAATAAAGTAATGTAGAATAGATAATTATCTCCCCTTAGATAATTATTACTTAAAAAATTAAATGAAAGTTTAATCATTCTGATGCTTTAATACATTATAGCCTTGGTGAATTTAATAAAGCAAAAATAAAATAATAAATACAAAAGAAAAAATTGGGAAGGAATTGAAATTTTTTATTTTATCAAGAACTTATATACGCTCTGCAGGAATTGTTTATTTATCGATTTTAAAATAACTGATTAGAACTTCTTTTGCAAGGCAGATGTTTTTCATCATGCATGTCAATAGCACTTTGTTCTAGCTGACACAAGATTTAATTTGAAACACAAATAAGTAAAAGATGAATTGTTTTTATACATGAGCAGCCACAATAAGTATTCACGACGGGTTATGGCAACGAACACTGCATTCGTTTATACGAATTTGAAGTGGTTCTCTTTGAATGAATAAAAATAAAAGAAAAACTCGCACGTATCTGATTTATTTCAAACAAATCAGATTGAGTTGGCAAGAATACAAAAATAACATTTTAAATATGCCATTCTATATGATGTGTAAAATGCAAATGACTGGCATTTTAAACAAGTGCCAGTTAGTTCACTGCCTATTAATAACTGCAGTAATTGATATTTCTACTAAAGTGTCATCATTAGCGATAGCAAACTATTCTTTGGTTATTTCGTTATCTTTTAATTCATTGATGATTATATCAAATAATATATTTATAGAACTGCGATCATAAGTGATTTAGAAGCTAGAAATTTTGTTGGCGATCAACAAAGTGTGCGAATTTATGTCTTGATAATATTATACCATTTATATATTTTAATTTGCTATAAGCAGAATTTATTAGGCTTTGTTTTTTATTTTGTTACAATAAAAATATAACTAAATTATTAAAATTGGCTGCCATTATTGCAATTTTAAATGGAATAAGTATTCAGGTATAGAATATTGCTTGTTGAGAATCTGAGATCTTGATTCTTAATCGCTTTTTTACGTTTTCGTTTTATAATTTATTTATAAATTCCACCACAAGCCAAGCTTGTAATTATAATAATTATTTTGCTGAAGGAAGCAAAAACTGAAAAAAATTTTGACTGAAAAATGCCAATAGAAAAAAACATGTGCCTTTTTTTTCAGTGCAACGATATTTTTCGTTTGAATAAATTTCATCTTATCTGTTACTATTCATAAAATAGTTTATTTTTTTCAATCAAATTTTGCAAGTGCTTTCAATAAATTTAAATTCGTCTAAAACTTTGAATTTTTACATAAGCATCGACTAAGATATGAATTACAACGGTCTACATTACTTTTTATGATGCTAACACAAGTTTTATTTCATTTTGATTGTAAGCAAATATTCATCCGATTTTCTAAAAATATAAAATTATTCGTAGAAATTAAATACTTTGGAGTAACTATAATTTCGACGAATAAAGCCATCTTTAATTAAAGAAGTTATAAGTGAACCATAAAAATTGCTAATGAGTCATTAATAAATTATTTTTAAAACTTTCCATAAGTCATTTGGAGATAATAAAAATATATATTCTAAAGAAATTAATGATGTTAATTAAAGAATTTATTAAACTGAAAATAATACATTTTTATAGATCCAGATAGACATAACATATTCATATTTTTGCGAAAATGGAATTATTTCAATAGTCTATATAATTTTAACTTAATTTGCAAATAATACACTAATTATTTTACTGATTCTCTAACTATATTGCTTATTAATCAGTGATAATTAAATTGCACCATATATCTGCCTCTTTTTCTTAAAATTGTCCGAACTGCAAGCAGTAAATATTCAGCAAGGGAGAAAAAAACTAGCAAATAATGGCTGGGAATCAAACAAAATCGTGATTGCAAGCCAGTATAGTTATTTCGTAACAATTCATTTATTAGTTAGTTCGTGTTTTGTTTAAAGCGAATAAAAATCACAAGCAATATATATGTCTGATGATGGAATATGATAATTAGGCTTAACATGAATGAAAATAAAACGTGGTGATTTTTTTTAGCAGAAGATAGCTAAGCCTATATTGAACAACCTTTAAAAAACACACATCTTTTTTTCAGTATTTTAAAGTAAGAAAAACATTTATGAATTAATTAATGAATGAGCCACTTCAGTTTCTGTGAATCGAAGAAAATTATTGATACCACTGATCATGCTCAAAGGACTGGTACTTTCTCAGTTTATAACATTCTTTCGCCTGATCTAAACCAATGGAGGGCACATTCAGCTGACATTCATCACATGTGCAATTACTAATAATGAAAGTCAGTCGTGCATCGAACCATTAAGAAAAGTGGCAACGAAAAGATATATATATATATATAAAACTATATGGAATTGCTATGGTGTATTATGGAATGATATTTTTTTTCCTTCCTTTCATTTTGGAAATAAACAATAAAAAAACGATACGGCTGGACCGAAAAAAATGTTCTCTTTCTACCCTCGGGTTGTCCTTGTCCAGTAATGACAGGGTACAGTACAATGATTTATAATAGCTGACCCACAGGTGCCTTAATGAAATTAAAGATATCAGAAGCTATGATGAATGTTTGCCTCAATACCTCGCAAAACGAGAAACAATATGACAGTAATGCATTGGGGGCTGTTGCCATTACAACATACCGCGCACTCATTTTCCTTTCTTTTCTTTTTTTTTTTTTTGCTTTTCTCCTTTTTTCCCTTTTCTTTTTTTAGAGACTACTTCCATGATGAAGAAGATACCTTTAATTTTAAGCTTCTCTGACTTTCATTAGGTAATTACTTTTTTTTTTTACGTCAAACACCAGTGTGATGATTTCTTCGCTAATTATTCAGTTGACCAACCATTTGAGACTAGGCGTTTTAATGAAAAGGTATTTTAAACAACACTTACTGAAATGAATCCTGATTCGCAGATATTTAGATAATTAAAAGCTCGTGTGATTTTATGAGTGTATAGCGAATTTAACCATGGGTTGTTAAGTTTTACTCTAACATCCTGGGATATAAAATATTATGAAAATGATGACATTATCAAATTTTCTACTATATAAGAGTCCGTGATTAATGAACTTGAGGATTTAAAATTATAATGTAGTATTAGTTTCTGTCTTTGTGACTTAAGTTGCTACAAAAAGAAAGGTAATAAAAAATTATAAATTATTGCTATAATAAGTGGCTTCGGAAAGAACTGTTGCAATACATTTTCTGATGCTTTATTCATTTGAAATATATGGGGAAAAGAAACATAAAATTAACTTTTAGCTGATTTATTAATTCTTTTTGGCGGAGGCGAATTCAATAGGATAAAAAATAATGTTTATGTATAAACTGAATGGCTTTCATTAATACAAAATGTTGTATGATATCGCAGCCATGTTGTTTGTCATTATCTGCACAAAGTGCTATAGACATTGTAAGAATATTGCAAAACATTTTGCGCTAATGTTTCTTTTAATTATCTGTCTATTTATATAAATATTTATCAAGAAATAGCATACTGAAGCTTTTATTTAGTTATTTTTCGAGCTGTAAATTTCAGCAAATATAATTTTAATAAGTAACTAATGCACGTTAAATATGATCATAATAACTGCTTGCAAATTCATAAATCTAGAAAGCTGAAAATAAGCATCGAGAAGTTTTTACAAAGGAATCGTAAGAGCTTTCTTAGTTTTCATGCAAGCATACAAAGAGACTTGTCAAAAGCACTAAGGATTTCAGTATTTTAGGGTTTCTCTTTAATTTTTTGTTTTTGTTTTTGTTTCGTAACCGATCAAGAAGAAAATATCGCAAGATTAATTAAATTATTAAGCCTCGTATTACGAGACGGCTCAGAGAGGAAATACCTAGCATAATTAGTAAAAAATCTCGCAAATATAAATTGTTATAAAAAGCTATTTGAAGTTTTAGCTTATAATATTTTTTTCACTGCGTTCCAATAGCACAAAAAAATTCAATAAAATTTCTAATAAAAATTTTGATAATTTTAACAAAATGATGTATATAAATTTTACTTATAATTATCAGCTTTAATATGGATTTATAACCGAACGTTAAATTATCTGATGTGTGTATAAGTTTCTTCAAGTTATCAGTTTTGTTTTAATTTTTTTCCATGCACGACACCAACTTTGATAACGCTCATGAAATAGAACTAATATTTGAAACATGTAACAATTCTCATAGTTGATATTATGGAAAAATGTATTTGAATAACAAAAATTAATAGATAATTTTGGATATAAATTAACACTGAAACTTCAATTAAATTATTAAAATCAAGTTTTATATTCCACACAATTAATTGCATCTGAAGCTCATAAATTTATATATACCAATATGGCATTTAGAGCTATTTCTCTGAATGTAATCCTTTATAAAATTAATGTAAATAAGAAAGACTTTCATATAAAGATGCAATATTCGAGTAATGCTATTTATCTCTTCCATTTCGGAATTTTAAAAAAAAATGGCTTCAGTGACTATTTAATAAAAGATTTTTTTTTTTTTTTTGCAAATTTTTTAGCTTTCCACTTTGCTTTGGAAAAATGTATTAGCATTGAAGTGCGGTTCAATTACCTCTATCGTCCATCACTTCAAAAAAGGATGTATTTCATGATGATCATACAAGTATTTCATACGTATATGATAGGCGTATCCAACAGACACAAGGACGAATAGCTATTGAGACTCGTAATTCGATCATTAAAGTACCTGACATCAAAAAATAAAACCGAAACAGCAACTGAATTTCTATGAATAAATCTATTTTTTACCACATAAAACTCCTGACCTCCCGAATAACTTTTTCAGTTTGTCGTACTTTTTCAGATGTCATTGTTATTTTGTTTTTTACATTCTTTTTGCAGCGCACACATGGTCACGTCCTGTTGGATGGCATGACATGTTTATAGATCTACGAGAAAAGCTGTTATTGGAAGACTGAACTGTCCTTAGTACCTCCAGACTCATAATATTTCAAAGAAATATATGAAAAATAACCCTAGCAGAGCAATTTCGAAATGCCAATTTATGTGGAAATTTTTTTTGCACGCGACGAGCAGAAGTATTTTAGGATGAATATATATAACAGAGCAAATGTGTGTGTACAGTTAAAGTTCTCCAGGATGACAGATATAACCTAGAAAAGGGCATTAGTTTCTAAGCGAACTGCGTCGCCGAATATAAAGATTCGCATTTAGAACAAAATTTGAAAGCTTTAAAAACAAAATGAATTGAGTTCTACTGTGAAAAAATGGACTAGAATTACTCGTAGTAGAAACTCTTATTTACTCATACTATTAGGAAATTCAAAATAATGTTATATTATTGTTATATTTAACACTAGAATTACCGGTGTTGAATATATACCTAGTTTTAAAATACCCATCATTTTGATTGTCAAGGCTTTCATTGTTACTTTTAGCTTAGTTTATGTAAAAATAAAATATAATTTAACAAAAGCAACATTTCGTATGATAATTCATTAATTGTCAATAAAAAAACCCAGGAAAAATAGTTTGTAGTAGAACAAAATGAATAGAATTCTAGAGTGAAAAAATGGGCTAGAATTACTCTTAGTAGAAACTCTTATTTACTCATACTATTAGGAAATTCAGAATAATGTTATATTATTGTTATATTTAACACTAGAATTACCGGTGTTGAATATATACCTAGTTTTATCATACCCATCATTTTGATCGTCAAGGCTTTCATTGTTATGTTTGGCTAAGTTTATGTAAATAAAAAAATAAAGTTTAACAAAAGCAACATTTTTAATATCATAATTCATTAATTATAAAAAAAACCCCAAGAAAATAGTTTGTAATAGTACAAAATAAATAGAATTCTACAGAGAAAAAATGGTCTAGAATTGCTCGTAGTAGAAACTCTTATTTACTGATACTAATAGGAAATTCAGAAAAACGTTATCTTATTGTTATATTTAACACTTGAACTACCGATGTTATATAAATACCTGATTTTACCACACCCGACAAATTGACGGGTTTTTGACACCAAGGCTTTCATTTTTATTTTTGGCTCAGTTTATGTAAATAAAAGAATATAATTTAACAAAAGCAGCATTTAATATAATATTTCATTAATTATCAATAAGAAAACCCAAAGAAAGATAGTTTGTAGTAGTACAAAATGAATGGAATTCTACAGTGAAAAAGTGAGCTAGAATTACTCGTAGTAGAAATTCTTATTTACTCATACTAATAGGAAATTCAGAATAACATTATCTTATTGTTATATTTAACACTAAATTGACGGGTTTTTGATCATCAAGGCTTTCATTGTAACTTCTGGCTTAGTTTATGTAAATAAAAGAATATAGTTTAACAAAAACCATATTTAATATAATAATTCATTAATTATAAATAAAAAATCCAGTTTGTATTTGTATTTATAGAATATCCAGTTAGAGCTTTTAGTTCTAAACCGAATCATAATAATAATTAAAAAAAATGATCCCATTATAACGGTTGCCGAACACTTTGAATCAATCAATACAATTTCATATCAAAAATGCAATTCAAATTTTTACAGGAAATGTCTAAAAGCTATGTATAGATGAATGTAAGTACGTCTTGATGTCCATCATTGCATAAATGATCCATAAAATATTATAAATTTTGAAATTGCTAAAACCGTCATTTTGACGGGTCTTGGTATAAATAGGTATTGGTCATACTAATTATGAAAGTTAAAATGGTTGAATGGAAATTGAAAAGGAATATATAATTGTTCTTATATTTCATTAATCGTCATAAATTCTAAAACAATAGATAAATTATATCAAAATTTTTAAGCTTGAAATTTAAAACCCTTCAAAATGATGGTTTTGGTAATTCAAGTGTTAAAATAGTAATTTGTCATTTAAAGATAGGAAACATCAGCACTTAAAGCATTACATATTATCAGGTGTTTATGGTGACCAGTTTGTTTGCCAAAATTATTCATTACATAAAATTTCAATTGAACCTTTTATCGGTAACTTAGTTTTAATGGTTTACACAGCAAAGTGTTTTTAAATCTTAATAATTATAAACTGTTCTATCTTAAAATTCTGAGAGAGTTATTTTCATTGCGCTATACGCCTTTCTTATTTTCTATCAATCCATTTGAAATTTGAAGTTTAGTTTTAAAAAGTAAATGCTTGAACTTCAACTAATCTAGTAATATTTTTGATAAATCGAAGCATGTTTTTAAAAATGTGAAAGAAAGAAAAATCATTCAGCATTAAATTCTTGCATTTAATATAGAATAAATTTTATGAATCCCTTAATATATAAGAACATTATTCAAATCATTTCTCTATTTTAATAAAAAAAAATCAGTACATTACAATAAGTAAGCAAAACATCAAACTAAAAGACCAAAAATATAAAAGTATTTGAAATTCGCGAATTATTTTTTTAAAATTCGTAAATTAAAAGTTATTTGTAATTGAAATAGAATTCAACAATTCTATTAAAAGTATATTTTAAACAGAAACTTATTCAATATGGAAAAATTTCGAATTTTCATAGATTGATTGTCACCATTGGAAGGTAAAAACTTTTACCGTCAACAATAAAAATATTGCTACAAAATTTTTTTAAAGTTAATAAAATATAGACTAAAATAAATTTGCTGCTACAAATTTAGCATCGAAAAGAAATTTTTTTCAACTTTAAAAGTGTGTAAAAATTATTATTTGCGAAAGAATATTTTGGTAGTTATGGTGAAAAATGCACCCAAATTTTACTCAAATTTTCTATAAAAATTATATAGAAATCACCTCGAATTTCATATTGTCAAATTCCAAAGTATATATATGTATCGAATTTAGTATTTCTAGATCAAACGATGTAGTCTACAGAATGCAGACACATATGCTCACATTCTCCGTTTTATTAATAGAGATATAAATTAAGATATATAGCAGGATGGTTTTTGAACAATTTTCAATAATTTTTTCGCTATCACGGACACGATTAAAGGTAACAATTCCTTTAAAAATAATTACTTTTCTAAAATGCGCTGCTATGTTAAATACCGATTTTGCCCACAAATTCAAAATCTAGAAAATGTTGGCATGCATTAAAAAAGGTACTCGATACTCAAAGATTTAATACGTAATCTTACAAATTATTTCTATACTTAAGATACAGAATTACTTATTGAAATAAAGTTTGATATGAAATACTTAAAATATAAACGTGACAAGTAAAACTATTTGAGAGCCATTGAGAAATTATATTCTCCAATTTTATTAAAGTAAAAACTAAACTAATTCTGATGATCGAATATTTTCAGTAAATTCCTAGTAAATCAAAAATTCTAAGTAAAAATAAATTCTAGCAGAATACAGTTTTATATTTATATCTTTGTTGTATTCCAATACGAATTATATATGTAAATATCTCATCATTGCAATTTTCAAAAATTAAGATTCTTCTGTCATAATTTTGATAAGCTAACACAATTTTAAGCTAAAGAGATTCCATATATATATGTAATGATATTTTAAACTCTGATTTCATTTCTAATCAATTTCCAAAGTTTTGTCTTAATTTAGCCCATAGTAACTTCATTCTAAAATATTCTTTTATTTTTTTTATTCAATTCCTACTTAATTCAAGAGAAGCTTTGTAAAAATGCTGAATTGGCTAAAAACCTCACTTTCCCACACTCCGAGTGAAGGGACAAAATACCGCTGATGTGACAAATTCTTTTTTAAAATATCCCTGTGTTTCCCTTGTCTAGTCTGCGCGTGTAGTTAAAATTCCTATCGAAATCTCATTGTATATAAGCACTGTGGAGAAATATTTTTTCTATCAATATCCCTTGTTATATAAGACCAGGGATAAAATGTTCAAGAGCTTTTACCTCATTTCGCACTGCGTCGTTCTGTGTTGTGCGTGTGCTCGTCGCTGCTGCTTGTAGATAATGCGTGCTTCTCCGAGACAATAAAAGACGTCAAGAAATCGAAAGTCTCCACACACACACACACACACACACACACACACACACACACACACACACACACACACACACACACACACACACACACACACACACACACACACACACACACACACGCACGCACGCACGCACACACACGCACACACACATACACACACATATTGCATTAAATCATTGCTTACAAAAGAGCACTTATTTTAAATTTTAGAATACTTGATAGTAAATTATACCCATTTGCAGTACTATATTTCATTTCTTTTTGTATTTGCATATTATTTTTTATCTCCTATGTTTTACAGGTCGGAATATTATTGTATTGACAATAAACAGCCTGGATTATATAGCTAAATAATGTAAAGAAATATATGCTTTCATTAAATGTTTGAATTGTCAATTGCAGATGAATAAATATTCATGTGTATGTGTGTGTGTGCGTGCGTGTAAAACATTCTTTCATCATTTAAAGAGAGTGGACTTTCCTAAGAATACTTTTTACTATTGAAGATATTACGGAAAGAGATAAGTTTTTCCCTGATTAAAATTTTTTTGTAGGAATCATTAATAGGAGAGATGCAGTTTGAAGAAGATAGATATGAAGAAAAGGAGAGTATGAGAAAGTATTTAGAATCAAATTCTATATAGAAAGCAATTCTGAATGTGTGAAGATCCTGAGTTCTAGTAATCAGAAAATATTTATCTTTATAACGCTGATAAATTGAAATTATTATGATCACACACATAATCCATAGAATCTCACAGGTATCACAAAAGTTAAATATATATATATATATATATATATATATATATATATATATATATATATATATATATATAATATTATAATATTAGTTAATTATAATTGAAACGGGATTTGAAATGCTAGTCAGAAAATTTTTAACAAATGCTTCAGATCAAACTGACTTTTAGAGCATTTTTTACCTAAAAATGTATAAGAATTTGGGTATAAAACAAACCATGATCCTCAGTATAAGAGAAATATTTCATATTATAAGGAGGTAATTACAATATAAATTCTTAAGAACCTATACATTTAGATCTTTTGATCCTAATCAAGTAAAATTTGTTTGAAACCAACTGGTTAATGTATTGTTTCAATTACAAATCAGAGGAGATTTCAAAGTTACACATAGAAAAGATTTCTTAATATTGTGTTGGGCAAACTAACTGAGATATAAAACACTATGCGTTTATACCATAGTCGAGTTCTTTTAAAACAAATTTACTTTTGAGACAAGAGATAAACCTAGAGGTGAGTAAAAACATCGATCAAAAACGAAAGGATATGCAAAGTTTAAGATCTGATCTTCATAAATTACTCTCTCAAAAAGCGACCAAAGTTTACACAAATTTAAATAAATGCTATTACTTTAAAGCGGGTTTTAAAATCAAGTTCCGAATAAAATCTGTTTTGATAACAAAACTGATTTTATGACAGGAAGATTGACCCTGAAATGAGTAAAAATACTGATTAAAGGTCAAAGGATATAGAAATTTAAGACTTTCATGAGTGACTCACTCAAAAAATAGTCAAAATTCAGACAGGAGAAAAAAAAATTGGTTGAAAAAAAATAGAAACAAACAAATAAACAATGGCATTAACGAAGTTACGAAGGTTCAGTATCCAGCGATGCACATAATAGGAGCAATTCAACGTACTCGGCACATCCTTTCTTAGTTAGGCACCGGAGGACGTGCCATTGTCTAATGTGGGCTTATATATAAAAAAAGGATACAAAAAAATAAAGAAAGAAAATACCGAAAACGACGACAACAACGGAGTGATAAAAAAAGAAAAATGCTGGCGCCAAAACCAATAATAAAACAGGAGTGCAATTTTGTTAGCTTTTCAATGTCATAATCATGGGTAATTTTCACTCTTCATAATAGAAAACGAGTAATAGTGGCGGTAATTGTGTAGAAAGAAAAAAAATGTATATATCTACCACCACATCCGCTGTTAGAGTCCTTTTCGTTCAACAGGAACTCCATGGTAAATGAGGGGGCGTATAAATGAGAGAAAAGCACGCAGGCATGCCTGCAAAGAGGACTAATAAATAACTGGAGTCAAATTGCGATAAGCTTTATGGCAAAATTGATGGGGTTTATGTTCTGGTCATAAGCATAATTACTACAGGAAAAGATATACATAAAATAACTAAGGAAAAACAGTATTCGCTAAAAAAGGCAAGAGTTCATAATTGAATATATTTTCAAATTGCATAATTCCATCAAACCACATGTTTCAAAATTAGTGGGCATGGCAGTGAAGACAGATTAAACGCAGGATCTCTTAATTTGTGTACATTATATATACCTCTTCGATGATAAAAAATCTGTTACTCAGGTACCTTTTTTACTGGTAGTTATTTCGTCTTATTTGATGCATAAAAATAATTTACATTAAAAAGACTAATGCACTGCATTTAGCACAATAAATATTGGAAAACATGTATGCAACAATTTTTGATTGTTTTAACTGTTTGAAATATTATACAGGTTTTAAAAATCAGCTGTAAGATAGACAGCTATGCCAATTTACATTAGCAAAGTAAGTGCAATAAAATGAGGGGGGGGATCTTACTATGTATCACTATTAATTCTTTTATTGTATTCATATATTATGTCGTTATTTAATCTCCTTTAATCACTTTTTCAACTTCTGTTCATAAATGATAACAATATTCTCTCATTGTAGTCGGGAAAAACATAGTAACACTGACAAAAAAAAATTGATTCCAAAACAAAAAAAATGAATTAAACTATATTTAAAAATGTTGTCTTTTTATGTTAATATTGTTCGAATATTTACTATATTTAATTTATTTATATAATACTGTTCGAATATTTTAAAGAAAGAACTAAGTTTAAGTTTCTGAAAACTAACAACAAGGAATGTCAGTAAACACGCGGAATCTTTTCAAAATTGAAAAAAAAATAATTTCCGTATTAATTAATCATGCATTCAAGAGGAAAAAATGTAATTAAAATTAAAAAGTAGGCTCAAATGTATGATTTCGTAAAATACAGAAAACCTGTTAACTAGTAATAGTGAGAAAATCTAATACTAGAAACGCATTCATCGGGAGAAAAAAAAAAGAATCAACGTAGATTTTTATTATTTTGACTATCAAATTACTGACCACTCTGTAAAAAACAATTATGAAGAAGAGATGTTTCAATTTTAGTTTTTAAAACCGTTTCAGGTAGCAGAGGAAACACCTTAGGCAATTTCCAGTCGACATCTTTTATAATTATACCTGGTGCAACGGTGCTTGTGATATTTTAATGCTAATGACAGAGAACCACAGGGGACAGGACATGGTTTCCGCACTTGTATAGCACCCCTACCTTAGCATACATCCTGTTAGTAGCACTTTTCAAACGATGTGCCTAGTTGATGTTGAATAGTTCGTCTGGAATAACCATGATTTATTGTCTTCCTCATGTAGGTGGTGTGTTTTGTTTGTATAAATTACCGATGTGGGCCTCTACAGTCTGCTATCATCATTAATACAAGTGTCTGCCAATTCAGGAATTAAAATTAGGGATGGGCTGAATGAAATAATTGTCGTAATTATAAAATCACACCACAAACGAAAGAAGAATAGAAAAATAATTTGTTGTAAAAAGATGATCACAGTTAATTTTGTGTTATAATTCTAAACAAATTGAGATAATTATATATTAAACCAATTGATTGAATGCTGAAATGCAGCTATAATAATTTTTTAAAAAAAATGAATTTTGGTGCAAAACATTTTCAATTATAAATCACAATTTCCTAACATTGTTTAAAACAAAAAGGACTGATAAGTTATATAAAAATGATACCAAAATCTCTCCACTGTTTTTTTTTAATTTCGTGATTATTATGCAAAAAGACAATTTAGACAGATGAAAATTTAAAATGACAAATAGCTATTGTTACTTATCATAAAATCACTTCACAAATGGAAAAAGAATATAAAATAGTTTGCTGTAAAAAGATGTCCACAATCACTTTTTTGGAGACAATGCTCTACAAATTGAGATCACTATAAATCAAACCAATTAAACGAAATGCAGCTATAAAAAATTTTTAAATTAAATTTTGGTGTAAAACATTTTTAATTGTAGGTCCCAATTTCCTGCCAATATTTTTTTTAAAAGAGGGATGCATACAAAAAGGGCTTCATATAAAAATGATGCAGAAACCTTCCTCCATTTTTCTTTTAATTTCGTAATCATTTTGAAAAAAAAAACTCAAACAGGTAAAAAGTTAATATGAAAAATAACTGTTAATTAATTTGTCATAAAATCACTGCACAGATGGAAGAAGAATAGAAAAATAGTTTGCTGTAAAAAGATGTCCACAATTACTTTTGGGGGTATAATGCTCTACAAATTGAGATAATTATAAATTAAACCAATTGAAAGAATGTTGAAATGCAGCTATAATAATTTTTTAAAAATTAAATTTTGGTGTAAAACATTTTCAATTATAGATCCCAATTTTCTTCTAATATTTAAAAAAAAAATACTGACAAGGTATATAAAAATGATTTATTTTCCTCCATGTTTTTTTTTTAATTTCCTGATCATTATGCAAAAAGAAAACTTAGACAAATGAAAAGTTAATATGACAAATAACTGTTAAATAATTTGTCATAAAATCACTACACAAGCGGAAAAAGAATAAAAAAATAGTTTGGTATAAAAAGATGTCAACAATTACTTTTTTGTGGATATTGCTGTATAAACTGAGATAATTATAAATTAAACGCAGAATGCAGTATGTTGAAACGCAGCTATAATAATTTTTAAAAAATTAAATTTTGGTGTAAAATATTTTCAGTTATAGATCCCAATTCCCTGACAATGTGTTTTTTTAAAAAAGTTCTGACAAGGTATATAAAAATGATGCAGAAAATCTTCCTCTATCTTTCTTTTAATTTTTAATCATTATGCAGAAAAAAAACTTAGACAAATGAAAAGTTAACATGACAAATAACTGTTAAGTTATACCAAAAATTTTATCCTCATTATGTAAACATTTAAAAAAATCCCTAATTGTTGTTACTACAACTATACAAGATAAAATCTTATTTGAAATATAAAGAATATTAATGCTAATCAGCTAATATCATACTATTTTTTTCCTCTTTGTCTTTAAGCCATATTGCCATATCGTTAGTAGGAAAAACAAATTAAAAATTCTTGGGAACTTCATAATAATATTTTCTTTACAGTTTTTGTGTACGAAATTCTAATTATACCCTCGTGACAATAAAATTATATGTCCCATGAAATTCTAACTGATCGCATTATGATTTGTGAGAATTCTTTTTTTCACTTTGAGACTTTGTCAAGCACAACTAAGTTTTTCAATTATATTTCAACAAATTCATAATGCGCAATAATTTGAATGTCAAAATCTGTCTTTTTATCTAAATTACAAGTAAATGAAAATTGCTGAAGCGACGTATTTCACTTTCCTAACAATTACTAATTTATTACCCATGAAAAGCTGAACCAAAAGAACTGCCTGCTGCTGCTCATTCCCTCGTTATTAATCATGCCAAAATATCAGTGCGATTCAAATTTCACAAATGGCTACATTTTCAACCATTGTCACACTTATCTTGTTTTTAATGTATCCGGTATAACAACGGCATTCAAGCTAGTAAGATTTTCTCCTTTGTATGATTATTATTAGGTATATAATGTTGACACAACAAATCTTCCAAACCAACGAACCGTGTTCCTCACTGTATAGAAAGATTCTTTATTATTATATTTTTTACACCGTGAACATCCCCTTCAGTTTATTTGTTTTGTGTGGGCTTTGCGTGGTATGTAGTCGTTATCAATTGTAATTTTCATTGCTTCCTTTTTGGCTGCATTTGAGTGTGCCTGAATTTGGATGGGATTCTCGCACGAACAAACAAAATCAAATAAAAAAAGAGGTACTAACAGCGATTTTCTATTTTGTTTTATTCCTTTGTAGACGACATAGGCGAAGATTATAGTCTGACCTTCACTTAATGCATATCGGACGTACTTTCACGGTATATTCGCTTAAAACCCCAAAAGAGAACTATTATTAAAGTTACCACACACAGACAGCATTAGTAAATACTTATATACCCTTAATGTATATAATTAGATTCTTAGTCTTTCAAGATAGTATGTAGACACATTGTCACATCATTAATGTACTCTAAAGAGCTCCTTTGTTTGATACCATTCAATAATTCTTCAGCCGAAACTCAATTTTTGCAATGATTATCATCAAATGCATACATAAAGAGACCGATTCTACATTAATAAATTAATCAAAATAAATATTTACTCAGAAGAATTATAAATAAAATTATAAATCATTTATATACTCTAAACAGCTTCTTTGTTTGATGCCATTAATTCTTCAGCTGAAAATCAATTTTCGCAATGGTTATCATCAAATGCATACATAAAGAGACCTATTCTACATTAATAAATTAATCAAAATAAATATTTACTCAGAAGAATTATAAATAAAATTATAAATCATTTATATACACTAAACAGCTTCTTTGTTTGATGCCATTCAATAATTCTTCAGCTGAAAATCAATTTCTGCAATGATTGTCATCAAATGCATACAGAAAGAGACTGATGCTACATTAATAAATTAATCAAAATAAAATTGAATAAAAATTTACTCAGAAAAATTATAAATCATTTATATATTCCAAAGAGCTTCTTTGTTTGAAGCCATTCAATATTTCTTCAGCTGAAACTCAATTTTTGCAATGATTATCATCAAATACAAACAAAAAGAGACCAATGCTACATTAATAAATTAATCAAAATAAAGTTGAATAAAGATTTAGCCAGAAATATTATAAATAAGTTGGCATTGAAGATAAATTAAAGCAATATATACTGCCATACAAATAATTTCTTGTCTTCTCAGTTTACTTCTAAATATAATAAACGACACAGAACATTCAATAATCTTAGAATTAAAGTTAAATAATCTTTATAATTATTGAGGATACTAACTTCCATCATACCACCATATGTATAAAAAAACAAACACAGAAATAAATATTTCCATAATTTGAAATAATTTTATTCATGATGCTTTGAAAAGAGTGAAAACATTAAAATGTAAATATGTTCATATTACTACAATCTTCCTGAAATAGAATAAATTCGAAAATTGAAAATAATGCTTCAAATTATTGTCTTATAAAAAAGCTAAAAAGTATTTATTTCTTCCAAAAAAATTTAACATTAATTTTGTTAAGAATAAATAATACCCCTTCTATAATTTTTTTTTTTTTTTCATATTCACCCCAAATTTATAGAATTTCATTTCAAAATGAAATACAATGGATAATTTTTAAGTTTAAAAAATCCAATTACTAAAAACATTTCCCACGTAACACATTCTGTTGCATTTTAACTGCAGAAAACGCCCATTTTTTTTTCTCGAACTTATCATTGTTGGGAAATGCCATGTCCAGTAATGCATTACAATTAATAATTCAAAAAAACTTATTTTTAATTTTTTTTATAAATGATCGTAAAATGAAAATTTTCCTCTTTTTCTCTAAGCTAAGATATAGCCAAACAATGATTCTTCAAATTAAGAAAATCGTTGAATCAGAAAAATTAAAACATTTTTCTTCAAGCTGACACTTTTCTACCAAAAATAACGAATCACTCTTTCTAAGAGAAGCCAAATAGTAAGCAGAGTCCGTGAAATGTCCTAAATTATTCCACGTTTATTGTTTCCTACTGAAAGGCGTTATTTTTTTGTCCACCATATCCGTTGGCATTACGACACTGAACCCTAAGTAGATGATGGATCTTGCTTTCCTGTTGCTCGCACTTGTTCACGCCTGACATCACTTCCTGTTGAGAGCATTTAAGAATGGTTTCAGGTTGGAAACAGATAATTAATGCAGTTGAGTTTTTCAACAGCCTATCTCTGTCTTCAGGCTAAATACTAATTTGAAACACGGAAACTTTTACTCTGCAGTGCGCATCTACATCTTCTGTATCATGAGAACTACAGAGTAAAGAAATGAATGAGAAAATTCAACGCATTCACACATGGGAACTTCTACAAAGTAAAGAAATGAATGAAAAAATTCAACCTATTCACACAGGGAAAATTCTACAGAGTAAAGAAATGAATGAGAAAATTCAACATATTCACACATGGGAACTTCTACAGAATAAAGAAATGAATGAAAAAATTCAACATATTCATTTAAAGAATTTTTTCCTGCATTCACAATTACGAAATGTATAGTAGAGCGAACTAAATTATATATTTAATTATAATATATAATTCGCTATAGAGTGAATCATTTCGACGAACTACAGAACTGCTATCTGTACAATAGCAACTATATTAATCTATTTGATGTGTATTTATTTTCAAGTTGGATTAGTATAGTGGGTTTTAAATGAGCAAGATTTGGCCAAACTGTGCCAAGCATTTCGCTAAAGATATTTCGAAAATAAAAGGGTTAAATCGAAACTTGAGTAAGCAGTTATACTCTGAATGACACCGTAAAAACTGATAATTCCCAAAACCATGATTATATTTTAATGAAATTTATGTTATAAAAATATACAGCAAGAAATAAGAATGGCCCATAGTCAGTTAAGAATTTTATTTTTATCATAAATGAAAAGTTTGAAATATATCGCCTGTATTATAAAACAATACAATATGAAACTTTCCTATTGTACTGTGAATCATGGCTTGTTCTTTTCCTGGATTATATTTTAAAATTTTTTAGGTAAATAAAACAATATTTAAATATATTCTTAAGTATCAGAAAATTGCTAAATACATTTAAAAAAAACAATCAAAATTAGAGCATAAAGCATTCTTCAAAAGATTTTTAAACAAGGAAATATGCTATAATACAGAAAAATGTATCAGAAATTAGTTTTTGGAAAATTACTGTAAATAATTAATGTAATTTTATTTATGTACAGTAAATAATTACAATAAATAAATTACTTTACTCCATACCAATTTTATACAATACAATTACTCTTGACAGTAGCAAAAAAAAAAAAAAAAAAAAAAAATCTCAATTGATAAGCATGCTCTAATATATTTAAAATTAATATTCCTTGTGCTTGGCATGGATATCTAAAGCAATAAAGTTTACTTTTAGCTGGGGCAAAATCATTTTTAAATAGTAATACAATCAAATTTATTCTAGAAATTAAAAAAATATAGCTGTCCCTTTAACAGTGTTTTCAGAAATTCACCAATCATATCAAAATAGAATGATTTTTGAAATACGCTTTCATTTATAAATAACATATATAATATTTTAAAGCACATAAAAAATAACGGATCATAATAATCCTTTATCAAACTTTGTATAAATACAAAATTTATATCTACATAGTAATAGTTCCAGTGGCACATTTTCATTCATAAGTAAGATTAGCCAATCTTATTGCAATCAGATAACTTTAATGTGTAACATAGTAAAATTTATTAAAAATATTGCCAGTACAATGTATTTTGGTTGTCAAAATTGGAAAATAAATAGAGATAAGTTTCTACACAATATCTCAAAATAATTTCTACAAAATAATCGGGAAATTTAGCTCATGAGAGAATACTTTAGCCATGAAGCTGAAAAGTTCATATGTCATTTAATAACGGATTAAGTATTTATTTACTCCACAGATAATTTTCAGTGATAAGTGAAGGAGTTTCACATAGATTTTAATAAAAATCAGGCATAAAATTTTTTTTAAGTATTTGCCTGAAATAAAGATATTTTTTTAAAGTGGCAAACTTTTAATTCGTCACTGGAACTAACTGAATATAAATTTTGCAGTACGTAGTTCAAAAATTTTATCAGAATCCTTATAACAAATGAATAAACTTTTATCAATATTTTGGAAAAAATCGTATTTTTTACATCAATCTTTGCACAATAGCTCCTAAATGAAAATTCACAGCGTTACTATTTTTAAAGCACATGCAAAAATATTCTTAAATTTAAAGTAATATATATATATATATATATATATATATATATATATATATATATATATATATATATATATATATATATATATATATATATATTTAAAAAATACCTTGAATATATAGTGAAATATGCATCAAATATTTAAAGAAAGAGAAATGAAAGGTTAATATTCAGAAAAAATGGTATTGAAAATTGATTGATGATTTCATGATACTTTTCATCAACATCAAACTTTATTTTACTGTTTGAAGCACAAACATTTATAAAAGATGGAAAGCAACAAAACTTTTAAATCCTAGTATTTAAAAATACATGGAAAACTATCTTTTCTAGTATGAAGTAGATATATGATAAAAAAATAAGAAGAAAGAAATAGTATTCTTTTGATGATGTTATTCAAGCTAATAAAAATTATAACTAAAGGAAAAAACAAACAACTAAAAATTTACAAACTTGATATGAATATGTGTAGTATTATTTAATTATGTATTTTGACAACTCAAAAAAACTCATTTAGATTATTTGTAAATAAGAAATTTAATGCTCTTTTATTAATAAATAAATGAAGTACTAAGAAATTATATAGACATATCATGTACACAAGTTGAACATAGTGTCAAGATGTCATTAAATCATTATTACTCGCTTTTAACCGAAAAAATCATTTTTATTGAATCGAAATAGTGAAGAAAGAAAGAGATATAAAATTTCTAGAAAACAAAAGCGAAAAAAAAATTTTTTTGTTAAGAAATTAAATTGGTGATTCTTTTTACATATGATTTGGAAAATCAATACATTTTCAAATGAAAATAACCATTATAATAATCATTTTTGTTAAAGTTACACAGTGTTTAATTATAAATACATTTCATCTATGCATAAACATAAATAGAATTTCACTTTCTCAGTTCAAATTATTTAATGTTGATAAAGCATTTCTTTCTCAATAACTATTATTTATCTTAAAATATTAAACGATATATTTTAATTTCATAAATAACGAGTGCGAAAGTATGTTCTATTTTTTTGTATTAAGAAAAATAAATACTATCTTTAGAGGCAGTCATCTTACGGTAAAAATATTTAATGACAATTATAGCATCCGTTTTTTAATAATTTTAGCAATTACTTTTTACTCGAATTATCAACGAAATATAATTACACAGATTATTCGAATAAAAAAAAACTAAAACAAAAAATAAAATTGATTTTTTTAAATTTTCTAACCATATGATTTATGTTACTTGATTTGTAAAAAAGAGACTGCTATTTTTTTTACTGTAAATTAAATATCTAAAGTAAAGAAAATTACCCATTTGATGAAACGATAACTTTAATATCAAATTTTTCTTTAATATTACAGCATATTTTTAACACAATTATTTCGGTTTATTGACATTCATAAGAAAAGACTACAAATAGTAAATAATTTTGCAAATTTTAAGTCTACAATTGCTTGCCACTATGGAAAAATAAACAATCAAAACTTAAAAAAAGCCCTCGAAAAATTAATTTTAAATTGCCTAAAACTAATTATAAGTTTATTTCAAGCATCAAAATAGATATTTAATTATAAACAGTAAATATTTAAACGCGTGTGTTGAAAGTAATTTAATGCTCTAAAAGTAGTTTTGATTGCCTTGAAATTATTAATTTATTTCATCTTTAAGGAAAGATAATTAGAAGACCTTCCTTAATGTGAGTATCGTATCTAAAATAATATATGAGTAAACAAAATATTGGTAAATATGATTTTTATATAACTTTTTAATTATTTTTATTATTTAATTTTAACTATTTATTAAAAAAACAACTGTTATCTATAAAAGTTTTTATTTTTATTTTTCAAAATTCGAATAGAAAAAAAAATGTCGAAAATCAAAATTGAACTTTTATTCTAATTACCAATTACCCCAATTTCCGGAATCCCATTTTTTACCCCTTGTCACGCCACCTGGAATCTGGAGAAGTTCGTCAACCCTTGGGTGGCAGCCGAGCTCCCGGGCCTTTCATTTCACCCCTTTCCCCACTTTAACCCTTGCCCGGGCCCACGGACGTCCTGTTTTTAGGTCATTTTTTCATCACACTTTTAGTCGTAGCAAGGCCACGGGGTTCGTGAACTCGACCCAGAACAAAGAAAAGGTACCAGGGCCATCTGTTTATCGGTTAACGCAATTGCAGAATGAATAAAAATTACACATCACTCATATGTGGAGTACGTAACGGTCAAAACTGGGGTAAATGTACGATTACATTGCCAAAAAGTAAATTACAGAAAGGGTTCAAGGTAGGACCTTCCAAGTTCGGAAGCACCGATGACTACCGGAATCAATTCTTATTTTTTCTTCAATATTTTGTATTTGGCTTGCATATAGTGTCCATAACGTATATTTTATATAACTTTTCGTTATTATTTAAATTCTAGCTAGTATTGGTTTTTTTAAAAAAAATAATAATGATAGTACAATTTTAAGTCATACACTTGAAAATATTTTGTTGTCATAGAATAATTCAAATATTTTAAATATTAAAGGAATAGAATATAATTTTTTCTATAGTTAAAAAAATCTATAAGATTCTATTTATTAATTTATGAAATTAATCATGAATTTATTTTATAAAAAAGAATAAATTTTAGATAAGTTTCTATTTTGTTAAATCCCAACTGGAAATATTTATATTTTTATAATAATGATGCAATTTCATAGCCACAGAAATATTTTAAGGCCATAACCAAGGAAATGCAGTGCTTTGTTTCACTAAAAATGCATATTTGTAAAATAAAATAAATATATATATTTGAAGCATTTTGAGACACATATAATTTAAAGCATATTTATTATAGGTCAAAATCGTAAAGTTTGAAATGTAATTTTGTTCGTATATAAAATGCATGCGTTAAAACAAATAATACTATTAGTCTAAAGTAAGCTGAAAAAATAATTAATTTTTTAAGGATTTTGCAATAGCTCAGAATCCATATTTAGAGAAAGCGTTCCAATAAAATATCTCAATCATATATTTTAAATATAAAATTCGAATGTTTCAATTTTAGAGCCTTTAGAAATATTAATGAAGCTAATATCATTAAAAAAAAATATCATCAAAGCTGCTGTCCTTGGATTTTTAAAAACCAAATGTAACTATAGATCCAGCACACTATCAGTAGCAAATTTATGACAGGTAACATTATTTAACATAAGATGCAACTCTGCGTAGTTATGTATAATGTCTTAATATACATACTATGAATTATTACTACTTTAGATAAGAAAGAATTAAATTCTAAATGAAATCATATTTTATCCTTAAATTATAATGCAGAATATCCAATATTAGTGTTTAAAATTGAATTATGCGTCAATTGTATAATTTTTTATTAATTATTTCAAAAACTATTAAGTTTGAATTCGGGATCTTTAAATAAATGTAAGGATGAACCTTGTAGTTTCAATTGTTGTCATTGATTGTGATTGATGTTTCCATTATAGAAATATTTAGATAAAATTCAAATTTTGTTTAAATTTAAAAGGCTCACAGTTTTTTTCATTTAAATGCATATATAATTAATTGTCAGTTGTTGCATACACTATACAGAATTATTTATAGATACAAAATAACGGATAAATGCTTTTATTCTTTCTCCCAATAAAAGAGCAAAAAAATTTTTTATCAGAATGTCATACAATTATTATTTTATAATTAAGTATCAGTATATATCATTTATTTAATTTTCTTGAGAATAATTAATTGAATGCAAATTTAATAAATAAAAGTAAAAATAAATCTTATATCAAAGTTAGTTAATCTTTAAATAATATAAAAACGTACTCTATTTAAGGATTCTAATCTCTATTATATTTTTTTCAATTTTGTCAAAAACATAGAACATTTAGCTATATGAATTGTTTTATTTATTTTTCTATAATTAATTGGCTCTTTGATTTTTTTAAATTAATGAACTTCTTTAATTATAAATTATTGTCTCTTCTCTATCTTCCAAATTTATAATATAAAAACGAAGTCAAATAATTATACATTATCTAATGAAATATAATAAAAATTTAAATCCATATACTACATCAAATAGAATTGGTTATGTTTTGACTAATTAATGTTAAGAAAATATTGCAATGGCTCTTATACTACATTAATAAGAAATTAAGGAGGAAAGATATTCAATTTAATAAGAATTTTATCCAGTAAAAATAAGTGAAATTTCTATCCAAAACATTATAGTATAACAGTTTAGGCTTGATTTATCTACCTTGAATTCGTTTAGATGTTTGCATTAGCCATTCAAATCTCATTGACTTTTTTTTATATCACGAATTATAAAAATTTTTTTGCTTATTCTTTTTATTGAACACCTTTTTATTATTTAATTTTTTCCCAATAAGTGATAGAAAATTTTTACTTGTCCGCTTAATAGAAAATATTCATATTATTTATTCTTCCCTATGGGCGATTTTTGCGACACACGATTAACAAATAGTATGTTAGCTAAAAAAAGCACAGTAAATCTCATACGTTATTGTGTGGGAAAATTTTAAATTATATGAAAAGAGATTAAACTTATATGTGTTCAAGTGTTTTATTTTAGAAATGAACTTTTATATTAACTTTAAGTAACTAGATTTTTTTAAAAGAAATTTTACTTAGAAATCAGGTATCAAATTATACGTCCATTGAATGAAACATATTCATTATTGCTAAATTTAGAAAATGCAAATAAATTGCTTTTAATTTTTTAAAAATGTTTTTTAATTATTGAATTTTCCATGTTTACAAAAAAATTCAAACAATAGCTTCAGATTAAAATTCGTCTTTTGAATAATATTTTTTTTTTCTGTACAGGTACCTTGCTTGAAGCTCATTTTAGTTTTAAAGCTATTGAGTCATAGTTGCCAGTAATTTTATAATACTTATATACACTTACACAAGCCAACAAACATTTTCTACGTGAACATATTAAATTAACAAGAAACTCAGTTTCATTTATTTTTTCTCATCTTTATTTGAACTTCTTATTGTAATATTAAAATTTTCAGTAATGAATAAAATAACTTTTAAATGAATTTAGATATTAAAAAAACATCAATTTTATTGAATTTTCCATGTTAACGATAATATTTAATTTAATTGGAAAACTCACAAATATATTACAATGAGACGCTTTTTTTTTCATAAATATTTTTTAGACAAAAACTAATTTTTATTTCGCTTCTGCGTGTACGAAAATTAAAAATCTTCAGTTTAATTCACGTAAAAAACATGCTTTCTGCTAAATAGTAGATATTTGGATATTGTAATTTGAATTTAATCTGTAATAAATTGTAAAGGTAGAATAAATTCTAGGTTTAATGCAATTATTATAGGAACATGCTTGCTAGAATAAATTCAAAATAAAATTATATGCAAGATTTTAAGATAAGAAATTTAATTTGAGATTTTTATTAGAAATTTACGTGATTTTTGTATTTTTCGAAGCAAATCTATTGTAGACACGGAATACATGTAGAATTTTTTATAAATGACAGTCAGTTTGATCTGAAAATAGCAAATATAAAAAAAAATTAAATTAAATGTGGATAAGTAATTTTTTTTATTTATTAATGCCAAAAACATTTAAATTATTATGATATTTTTACCTTGTTTCTCTACAACTTTCTTGAAACTAAAGAAACTCTGCTTTAATATGATAATTTTTAATTGTTGTATAACGACACACTCCACAAGCATTTTGGTTCAGTGTTAAAAATTTTGACAAATAATTACTACTCGAGGAGTGATAAGAAACGGCTTTTAAAAATTATAATCATATTTTTAATTAAAAATTAATCGAAAGGTTAATGAGTATTCTTAGTAACTTCAGAGCATGTTATTCAGAAAAATGTTTCTTCATCAGTTTAACATTAAAAACTGATTTATATTAAATACATTAGATGATTAACATTTAGATACTGCATTTATACACACGCACGTTTAATTTTTGATTTGCACATCATCATTACTATATCAGTAAAAATAACTTTTAAAATGTAATATAACGACAGACGAATCAAACTAAAACATTACCATTCTGCGATGCTTTATTTTACAATAATACTTATCGTTTTACAATAATACTTATCGTTTTACAATAATACTTATCGTTTTACAATAATACTTATCGTTTGTTTAGATACTGCATTTATACACACGCACGTTGAATTTTTGATTTGCACATCATCATTACTATATTAGTAAAAATAACTTTTAAAATGTAATATAACGACAGACGAATCAAACTAAAACATTGCCATACTGTGATGCTTTATTTTATTTTTTTAAATTTTTTTTCGAATTTATTTTCTTTTTATAATGTTCAAAAAATGAAGGGAGTTTGCGTCTTATATGAAAATTTTAAGAAGTCCTCTTTCATGTTCATCTTTCATTCAGAACAGATATATTATCTGAATTACGTTCAGGTAACATATTTAAAGTTTTAAAAATTAACTGTGAATAAATATTTTTTTTTAATTTATGAATGCGAATGTTAGTTACATTTTAAATAAGAGTTATTAAACAAAACTAACGATTGAACTTAATAAACCTGAATATATTAGAACTGAAAATCCTTCTACAGAAAAATTCAGATGGTTTCAATATAATGGCTAGATTTGCTTTGATCTGAAATTTATATATTTGGTGTAATACTTCTCAAGGATATTAGTACTATAACAGTAATCAAAGTATGAAAAGCCAAACCAAATATTTTAATTGTTGCAAAAGAATATTGAATTCATGAAAGTTTTTCAACACTGCGTAAAAATATGTAATTATAGAATATATTTCATCGATAATGCTGTAAAAACTATTATGAAAAAGAAATTGCTTAAGAAAAGTCAGTTTTAATCACATTACTGCATATTCATTACTTTAAAATAGGAAATACTAGTATAATAGATTAAGGAATCTTATATTTTTAATCATAAATTGTAAAAGAATGAAAAGTAATGGAAAATGGGCACATTATCCAGATACAAAACCAGATTGATAAGAAATATGGTACAAGACTGCAAACAGATCACGTCAATCTCCTAGGATTATGTTAATAATTGTCTTGAATTTATTATTCATCTTATAGATAACTATTTTAAGTCAGTTTCAATTGGATACATTTTCAAACAATTATAAAACTAATAATTTTTCATCCCTTAAAAGAGTAGTAAAAAAACAATTAAAAAAATGAATGAATTTCAGTTAAAAGTAATTTTTAGACTCAAATGACAGTCACTCTTATCTTAAATAATAAAGCCTAATTTTTATTTAGCAAATTTATCTCAGTAATTCCTTTTCATACTTGAGAATTTAATAATTTGATTGCATTTAGTGAAAAATTAACGTTTAATTCTCTCTTTTTTCACAAAAAAATATAACAAGTTCATTAGATTTATTGAAGAAAGAAAATAAATATTGTACGAAGGGATTAATCTACATCTTATTATGAACGCCTTGTTTTTTTTAAAGTATATAATTTCTAAGTCATTTTTAAAAAAATATTTTAAAAAATGTTTCTAAAAGTATGCAAATTAATTGTACGGCAAAATATCTTATACAAAAAAAGAAATCAAACAAATTTACACATGTAAAATCATAGAAAACCTAATCAAATTCTTCGGTAATTTTCAAAACGTGATAATTTAGTAATCATTTCTGAAAGTCATTATATATGTCGAGAAAGAATATATTCAATATTATTAATGTAAAGAGTAAAATACTTGACTTCTATAACTTAAAATATGTATCACTACATGTAATAAAAGCAATAAAATGATAACAAAAAAAAATATCCAGTTAGTTTTGTGTAGTTAGAAATACATCTCTTAAATAAAGAATTAATGAAAATTTCTCTCTGTGTGTTTTATGCAGAAAACTGAGATGCTAAAATCTTAAAATATGAGCAAAATTCTTATTCTTCTATGTACAGGATGACAATTGGGAGAACAATGCATTAATTTCTTTTAAAAATGAATATTAGTCAGCTCTAATGATATGTATAGTTCCAAACATATTCTTCCCATCGGGTCAAAATAATACATATTATAAAATTGAAAAAATCTGATATTGTAATATTAGTAATTTCCGTGCTATATTGACAAGGAATTGTCAATATAAGTAATAAATTTTTAAATAATATATTTTTAAAAGTAATAAAGTAATATATTTTTTGTTAAGTAAAAGTAATATATTTTTTGTTAAGTAAAAGTAATACATTTTTTGTTATTATTGATGAGGGAGCTACTGTATGTGTAATTTAAATAACTTCATTATTTATATTATAAATAATTTTAAAAAAACTAATATATTATTTGTAACATATAAAAATATCTCAGGAAATTAAAAAAATAAAAATATGAAATAAATTCCAAATATACAAAAGCTATAGCTTCATTATATTTCCATTCTCATTTTCAAATATTTTAATTTTTTATAGAATATTAAATACAGATTTGTAATTATTTGAAATGTGTTTGACAAGTATCATGTGAGTTAATACTATTAGCTTTAAAAATAAGATCTTGCAATACAGTATGCATAAAATATCATGAAATCAATATGGCTGGTTTAAAAACATTATATATTAAAACTTTTGCACAAAAATGTGGATTATTGAAATCAATATAAGCATGATAACGATCATTCAATATATATTCAAAGCCCAAAAATATTCCTAAATATTAATTTTACGAGGGAAAGTAAATGATATATGTCTATTTTATTGTACAGTCTCAAAACATGTATCCAACACATGAAAAGGTCAAGTCTCAGGTATTCTCTTTTGAATTAAAAATTTTTTGGAAATTCCTTATATAAAAAAATTGGAGAAGGCTGTGGAAACCAAAATATATTGTTTCGTAAGAAATAACTGTTAATTATCAATGCGACTGTGTGCTTTTGGTAAGTGAAAAAAAAATACAATGATTTGACGCTGATAAAATTGAACATTGAAGATCTATAAAATGTCGTTCATGATCTTAAAAGTTATAAATATTAACACCAATTAGCGGTGTTTGATATATTTTTAAGGAATTCTGTTTCAATTTTGTAACAATTAATATTTGCAAAGAACAGAATTTGTATTTGCATTTGAATTATTTTGAACAGATGAAATATGGTTAAATGAGATTTTATTCATTATCTTTTAGAGATAAAATGAAATATACTATATCGTTAATATTTTAATTTTTGAGAAATCTGAAAAGAATTTATTTATAAATTCCTTGATTTAGAACTATATAAATAATAAAATTTAAAATGTTGTCGACTTTGCAAAATAATAATAACTTTATATATAGTAAATGAATAAAAAACTAATTACTTAAAATGTTTATTTTGAATCTTTTAACAATTATAAGTTTCAAATTGAAGAACTTATTTGTATATAAAATACTGAAAACCATTTTATAATTCATAGCTTCATAAAAAATATAATCTTGGATAGTTTGACATGGCAAATGAATTTAAAAAAATTACTTTTTAATAAAAATAAAAATGTTAGAATATGATACGGCATTCATTAAAAAAATATATACTTTCTGCTCAGATTTAAACAAATAAAGGAAAACGTTTAAAGACACGCGATAAACAAAGTCATTTTCTTTTTGAAAAATAAAAAAAAAATCAGAAAGAAAAAATGTAAAACAAATATATTTTAGCTTACCCATAAACAAACAGCGATGTAAAACATAAATACAGCGAAAATGTTACACAAAAAAAAACAGAAATTCCCAAGGAAATTACGGGTACTAATTACCATAAAGTTAATGAAGCATTAATGGTTCGCACATGACAGCGCGTTGTTACTTTCACTGACGCAATTTTGAATCTGTCGTCGTTAGAGAAAGAGTGATTCGAAAAAAGTGAGGTAGGTACAGAAGGAAAAAATACCCTTTAGGGTACCCCTTACCCTCCAAAAATACCGTTTGTGCCCTGGTCGTTCACCCAGGGATAGGAGCAGGCCATTCGGCTTTGTTTTTTGTGTCCTTCGCACCTTTACCCCAGGGGCGCATTTTTGGGGTTTCCTCTCAGCCCCACGGGACACAGGATGTGCTTAAAAAATGCTTCCTTTTTCTGAAAGGGTTGGCGTAAAAAAAAAGGGTAATAGTAAAGTTTGGGAAGAAAGGAGACAGTAACTCAACTTTAAAACCCCTTTTTTCTTTTGTATGACTTAACATATCTAAAGAGAAGCAACGAGAAATATAAAGTTTAGAGCATTTTTTTTCGATTAAAAATTAATTGCTTGATTGATATTATTGATCATTAGTCATCAGATTTTTCACAAAATTTTAATTAATGATTTTTTTTTATTTTTTTATTTAAATCTTTACATTTTAAAAATTAAAATCCTGCGCTCTCACGATTGAAACTCTACTTATCATTATATTCGAACATGAACATATAGACTAAATTGCATAATTTTGATATCATGAGAATTTTGGCAGACAATTAGTGACTAAATTAAACTAATTAAAATTCATTTTTAATTAATTTTTGAATGAGTTCTATTGTTACATTTTTTTCAGAATCATTTAAAGCTTTTATCAAAAAAATGTTACAGAAAGAAAAAAAGGTTAAAAGGAAAAAGATTGAATTAATTGAAACAAACTTCAAGTGGTTTAGTAATTACAAGGAGGTAACTTTCAGTATTTTAAGTTAAATACTAGTATAATTATTTATCAAATAAGATTATATAAAATTGTAAAACCATCACTCAAGATTTATGTTTAAACTATCTTATTTTTGATTTTAAAGATTAATAGGTGCATATATTATAAATTTCACTGATTTGAATCAATACATAAATAATATTAATTTATATGGAAATCAGTGAGGATAATTATTATAAATTATAAAAAATTTCGACATGAACGGGGATATTAGTTCTTGTTCAAATTACAATCGCTGTCATATTTAGTTAGTTAGATCTAAAACGATGTTCATATTATATTTTATATTCAGTGCTTGAAAGCAATTAAATGAAGATAAAAGAAAAATAATCTGATTCCAAAATAGCATTCGTATTTTATTTTATATTCAGAGCTTAAAAGCTATCAAAAGAAGATTTAATTAAATTTTCAATTATTCATCTAATTCTGTTTTGTACATTACAGATTATAAGGCAGAAGGTTTAATTTTATTAATTTAGACGTCTTAAAGCTAGAGTAATCTAAATCTATATATTCCACAATATTAGTTCAAAAAATATATGTCAAATGATAATCAGTTTTAGCAGTAGAATAAAAAATAATATTATTATGACAATTCAGTGAATTTCACTTAATATTAGTAATTAATAATAAGAAATAAGTTTTTTTTTTTGCAATTGAAATAAAAACTGAATTACAAAATTTAAAGCCTTCAAAATATGTCTTAAGGGGGAATCCTTTACATACTTGATTAAAATAGAGCATTTACAGCCTGGAAGGAAAATTAAAAATCTAAGAAAAGACTTTTATTAAAAAGTCAGACAAAATGAAAGATTCAAATCCAGGATTCAATGAGAGATATGGAAAAGAATGACTGAATATAACCTGTCATTATATGGCGTTATTGATCTATTTTGTAATCATACTAAAAATAAGCCATAGAAGCATTAAAAATTCCAACTGAAACCGAGCCTCACAGGCAAATTACAAGCAACTACCATCTGCGCGCAACGGATAGATGCTGCCTCGGATAGGTCCAACTTTCGTTATCATTAAGCTGAGATTTAAAGCATTGCTGGAGTAAAGAAGACGGAATATTAAAAGTTAATAAGAAAAGTTAATGAAGTCAAAGGAGAAAGGAATGTCTCGGTTTGTTATCATTTTTACCCGGATGCAGCAGAATCACTGCAAAGATAAATATTTCTTTCCTAAGGCCTTTTCTGCCTATCTCCTTCTATTCTTGCGTTCTTTTATGTCGAATATCTCAATTCCAATTGCTAGTCCCTCTTCCAATCAGAAATTTCCATTTGCTGCGAAAAAGGAAAGTAGCAACCACCCCTACGCAGTTCAGGAAAAAGAGGAAAGAAAAGAAATAAAAACGGAATTCCTAGCGAATGATGAAAATGAGTTAGAGAAAGGGGTCGCCCACATATTAGAACGGTAAAGGTGATTAGGCGGTGAGAAGCAGACATCAAAGGACATGTGTTACTTTCATATATACTGCTGATTAGTCATTATAGTTATTAAGAACGGATCTGAACTGAATTTATACCCACAAATATGGTGCTGCTAAAAAATTAAGATATTATTATCATTTTAATGTTAACTATTTGGTTACATTTGATGGCAAAGACTAGTCATATAACTGTTTTGATTAAGTTACGGATAACGAATTTAATTCGTCAATGGAATATTTATTTCATTTTATTCGTTTCTTTATTAATAAATATAATCAAATTTTATTCGTCAATAAGCTCTTTCTATACAATTCCCCGCTTCATCAAATTAACTCTAAATTGAACGCAAAAACTCTTTTCAAAAATGTATATCCAAGGGGTTGTCTTAAATTAATAGTTTTGAACTGAATTCATTCACAAAAGAGTGGTACTATTTTAAATCAATGAAACAAAAATTTATGTGTGTGTGTGTGTGTGTGTGTGTGTGTGTGTGTGTGTGTGTGTGTGTGTGTGTGTGTGTGTGTGTGTGTGTGTGTGTGTGTGTGTTTAAATTTTATCATTGAATATAGATTTCATAGTTTAAACTAGCTATGAACATGTAACAACACGTCATGGGCTACATTGCTTTCAGAAAGACCTGATGAAAAGTCATTAACAAGATCTTCCATAAAGCTATATTGAGGATCATTTTTTTTAATTTAAAGTCTTAGTGGCATTGTATAGATATCATATTTAGAGATACAAATCCGATAACTAACAACTATATTATCGTCACTTCTAGCTCTTCAAAAGCATGCACATACAGACAAATACATTATTACAAGATAGACAATGCAGTTACACATACAGATAATACAATTATTATCAAATGAAAAAAAACATCGGAAAGAGAAGTTTATTATCTGATGGTATGCTTATGTATGCATCAGAAGGGAACCTATGATGTCTACATTAGCAACCTATGATGCTACCTATGATGCAATCGTAATGATTAACAATCTATGATGCAACTTCCAGAAAGACTTAATTAACCTTAATGATTAACCTTTACTATAACCTATAATGTAACCATTCCATCCAAGATTTCTTGGAATCCATATATATATACGGAAGTATTAAAGATAATTTACAGATGTACAGAATCTGCGAAGGCCTAAAGATGTACAGAGATGTCATTAAACAGAACTTATTTATACATGCATTTAAAAACTTCCATCTTTTATGCATTGATCATGAAAACGCGTTTCGAATTAGAAAATCTAATAGATAGAGCAATCCACTTTCTAACTCTAGGATCATGATCACATTCCTAAATGGGCCAAGAGGCTTTACATGTACAAAAACGCTACTTTTACAGATACATACACTAGAGAATTTACTCAACGGTCATTTTGTGCTTAGCAACAAAATCAATCAACTTTTAATAAAGAACGATGGAAAGCGATCTTTAAACAAGCGACGAAATCGATTTGGTGTGCCCCAACTGACAGATCCAGGAAAAGAGGAGCATATTCTAATGTAGAGACCAGGGAGAACTAAGAACAGTGGGGATGATAAGAGGCAGAGGAAAAGGTGGAGTCTAGGGGGAGGAGGGGCCTGCAGGAGGAGATTGGTAGACAGTGGCAATGAGAAAGAGAAAGAAGTCTAACGCGGAGGAATCATTGAAGAAAATTTCTGATCGAGGGATTATTTAAATTCTGAATTTTGATTCTGCTATTCCTCTCGGCTATGGGGATGGCTCGCATGTTACATGTGTGTGGATTAAGTCCAGGAAGATCAGAAATGAAAAAATATTATGTTTTTGCTCAATTTTCTCTTTTATCTACAGATAGTCTTGGAAATAAAATAAATAACCTAGGAAAAAAAAGATTTTTATTTTAATAAGCACGCAATTTCTATTGCTTTCAATACTATATAAGACTGGTTAATTAAGGCAGAATTTTACATTTGATATATTTTATTCTAATTTTAGAGTAAACCTGTTTCAGTTTGTGTGTATCATTGTATCTCTTCATATTTATCTTGTATCTGCTCTGTGCTCTTTCAATAATATTAAAATTAAAACAGTTGGGGAAAATGGTAATATTTTAAATAAGGATATAAGTACAATAAGATATTTGAATAAAATATATCGCTTCTGAGACATTATTTATAAAACGGAAAAATATTTTGGCATTAAATAAAATGCTATTAGACAGTTGCAATAGGAAACAAATTTATCATACAGAAAAAAGAAACAACAGATGTTAACAGTATTTTGCCACCATTAAATTTCGAAATCAGTTATCATAACAGTGACTTTATATAATAATCAGAATTCTTCCTACTGATTGTTGGGAAGCTTTAAGGATAAATTTGTGCCATAAAACATAGTATTTTAAATAAATACTTACTAAAGTATATTCATGAAAATAAATTAGGGCTCTATTTTAATCATTTCTGGAATATGCGCTTTAGATAGTTATTGAAATAATATAATATGATTCTACCAAAAATTCTGTTTTATTTCAATCATTGGAAAAATGATGGTTGTAAAAATAATAAATATACAATATAAATAATTTCTTGAACTATATAATGAACGAATTTTTAACTTTTTCCCGTAATTAGACATATTCTTCTGTTACTTATGCCATCAAGCACCTTTATATTGCGATCAACAATGTTAATGGAAATATCAAGAATTGAAACATTGAAATAAAAATAAAACTCTTATCTTCAACAGTATTGTTATAATACTGTGTGTTTAACTTACAATCAAAGGAGATTGTAATAAAGCAAAATATTGGATAAAAAGGATAATAAATTTATAAAAATTTGAAGCATAAAAAATAATATTCAAAAAGAAAAAATCGTCCTATTTATTCATGATGCTGTAAATTCAACAGCGTTTTCTTTTTTGCTAATTTTGAAGTGGATAATGCCGAAATGAACATTGAAATAATGTATATGAAAATTAATTTTATTTCTTCTTTCATAAAAAAAGATATAAGAAATCATAATGCTGCTCCTAATAAGTACTATTTTATCCAATTTTTTCAATCCTATTAATTCTATTTTTTCTGATTTTAAAAAGTCTTTATCCTATTTGATTTATTATTGTCGTGTTTTCAGGAAGAATAAAGTATCGTAGAAGTATGTAGAGACAAAAAATAAAACAGAATATATTGAAAATAAAAGGTATATTGTTCTCTGGTACTTGTTTGGGTTTTCTAGTAAAATATCAAAATTGTTAATAACGATAGTTTACATCTGACTTACTAAATAATAAATATAAAGTAAATAACTATTTAATTAAAACGATACTGTAGAAAAACATATTATAATTAAATTCAAACAGGGTTTTTTTTATAAACTGAATATTAAAAACCTAAGCAACGATTTGATTTCATCCAGAATTTTGATGGTCATCTTCAATTATATTTGCATTCAATTTTAAAATTTTTGAAAATTATGATAATGCCTGTCATAAAATAATTGATTCCGAAGAAAAATTATTATATATATGCACTAGCACTTCTTAGATGTTTATTAGGTTTTTATATGAATGGCAATAAAACAAATAAAGAGCTCCCAAAAGAGAAAATATTAAATACCAAATGAAAGAAAGAGTTAAACAAATGTGTTAAAAGATAATAATATTTAAGTTATCAATTAAATGAGTTAAACAAATGTGTTAAAAGATAAGAATATTTAAATTATCCATCAGAAGAAAACAAATGTGTTAAAAGATAACAATATTTAAATTATCCATTAGAAGAATTAAACAAATGTGTTAAAAGATAACAGTATTTAATTTATCCATTGGAAGACTTATTTTTCCAGTTTTTAGGGGCAGAAAAACTTTCTGGTAATGCAAGAGTCAGATAATTTACAAAATCCGGATCTAAGTACTGAATTCATAAATTTGTGCGCCAACCCCTCTCAATGTAAAACGTCAAAACGCAACTGCGTCTCGACTCTTTTCTTTCGAATATATATTTCTCCCAAACTCCACCTAACTGAATAAAATCGTTTCTCTCGCTCGCTGTTCCATATGCATGTATTCGAAGACATTTCCAATGCCTACATTTTCGTTCCATCTCCTCCCTCCTTTCTTTTAAATTATTTCTTCTTGCCTCTCGCCATGCGTCAGCATCTCGTGTAGTGTTGTTGTTTGCTCGTCTATTTTAGATTTTCTCTCCCTTTTTTTAATATTTCTCCCATCTCTTTTTCTTTCGCATTCGGGCCGGCTTCTTGGCTTTTGCTGTGTGCGTGCCCGCAAGCTGTTGTTCTGATGAATGTATTTGAGAGTTGTAGCTCCTGCTGCTATTTGGAAGGGGATTGAGGGACTTTGCAAAATTGTAATAAATTCGCGACGCTAGTCTCAGATGTCGTCTGTCTTTTTTATAGTTAAACATGACATTTTCTTTAACCTTTCCTTTAAGAAGGCGGAATTTTTTTTTCTATAAAAAGAAATGGTAAAATCATTATTGTTATCTCATCCACCCCCTTTGGTAATATTCTATCTCTTTTTTAATCAATTGGTAGATAGTTTTGTTTCCTTTTATAATTCAATCACACCATGCTTAATGAGTACATGCTGTTAATGAAGGAAAACCAGAATAACAACTTCTAAGGTAGTTTAGAAGGATCGCGTTGTTGTGTTGCGGAAGAACGGAGGTTCGGAGATCATCTCAAATTTCGTTCTTGCAATTTAAGCATACTCTGGAACTTCAAGAAGCATAGATAGCTAAATATCAGGAGCTCTAAGAATGGCAACGTGGCCCAGTAATAGTACTCAAATAATTACAAGAATCATTCGACAAAAGTCCTCTTTAACTTCAAAACAGACGTCAATCCAAATTAAATATATGGTATCAGGAATCGAATATTTTCTTTACTAGGAAAAAAGAGAAAAGGACTTTCCAGTTCCATTGAGTTTTTAGTTATATATAAATATTTCAGGTTTAATCTATTCGTAGTCTATAACGTATGGCTATAATATATAATATGATTTCCTGCTTTATACTGATATACTAATTAATTTTAGTATTTTTTTTATTAAATAGCAAAATATAAATAACTATGACCATTTACATTGTATCAAATTGCATAAAATGTAAAGTATATAGAAAAGCAAATGTTAACGGACTTTGCTTTCTCTTAATTAGACTACGATAAATTCGATATTATAATTAAATTTAATTCATCCTTGTCAGAATAGATAAGATTAAAAAGATATTTGAAGAAAAATAACAAAGTAAGTTTTCGTTTGCCAGCTACAATAAAATCTAGGCAGAAGTGAAAACTCAAATTTTAACTTAAACTTCAAAGGGCAGCATCTCTATAAAATTTAAATGATGTGCAAAATTCTAATAAATGTTATTTTCAAGTGACAAAAAAAAAGCCACAAGTTCCTTTTTAAAAATTTAAACAAGACAAAATATATTTCCTTAGCTATTTTGCTTAAGTAATTTTTTTCAACTTTTATCTTAATTTTTAAAGCAATATTTCCAGTGTTCCAAATAATGCTTTTAAATCATAGATGATAATGATTGATTTCCTGGTGAAATTTCAAACTTTCTTTCACTTTTTAATTTCTCAAAAGAAAATTCCTGTGAATGTAATTAAAATTCTAAGCAGTTAACCAAAAAATGTAGCATGTTCAACTTAAGCACTGAATGCTCATGTTTTAAAGGAAAATAAATTAAAATCATATATAAAAAAAGAAAAAAATTCAAAATTTCTAAAAAAAAAATATTCTAAAGAATAAAATATAAACAAGCAATTTACTTTATTAAAATATCTTTTATGTCGCATAAAGACTTTGAAAGCAATTTGTTTTTGCACATCCTTCATGACAATATATTATTTAGATATAATTTGGGCCATGTATTTTATTAACTTTTTCTTCAAAGTAAATAAATATTTGCTAACAATATTTGATGACTGCCCGTTTTATTCATTTTTAATGGCTCAGTATAAATTTTTTTCTTAAAAAATGCGAATGAGTTTTCAGCTCAAAAGCAGGATTCGAAACATATTTATTAAGCTTCAAGTGAAAAAATAAATATATTAGGATGCATTTAGAATTATTATAAATCGTTGTTTAACTACACTTCTAAGAATAAAAATAAAACTCAACAGTTTTTACTGATACGGATATTTGAGAACGGAATAAGAACACACACAAAACTTCCAGTTTTCGGAGAAAAAAACACATATTCTTTCTTTCTTCTCCTTATTTTGTACATAATTCAAACTGAATGAATATAAGAAATATGATTCTTAAAAGAACATGCTTCAAATCTTTAAATATGGTACTTCACTCTTTAAGTACTTCAATAGTATGTACCTTTTGTCAGTTAGATTTCTATAAACTTTCCAGAATTGGAAAAAAAATTCGAAATCTCGAACAAAGAGTCTTTTGAACGTTTCTAAAACAAACATGATCACTGAAGACTCGTCGCTTACCACGTTCTAAAGCAATGTGGTGAAACTCCCTCAAGGGAAAAGGAGGGGTGAAACCCTTTGAAAAATCCCGGCCTTACATTACATTTTTTTTAATGTACGAATCACTTCCATATTTCTGCACTGTATTTTCTCTTTGCAGGCCATTGGCTGAGACAGCCGAATCGCAAAATAACAAAAAAACATTAAAAAAATAAAGGAGAGAGAATCAGAAGAACTCCAGCAGGGGTTTTGTTGGGATAGACCGACCCTTTCCATTCCTTCGATTTCCCCTCTTTTTTTTTTTTCACTCCAACCATCCGCAAAAAGAAATAAAACTGAGTCCAGAAAAGAAAATCACGATCGATAGCTTCGTAGGAAGTATACACAATTTTTTTTCTCCTCCCTTTACTCCTTTAAATTTTGTTTCTTCCTCCTGTTTCATTTTGCTTTTTCATTTTCGAAAGTAAGCAGGGCAGCAAGAGGAAAAGAGAAAGAAAAAAAAAAGGAAGTATTTGAATTAAAAAGATTAAGCTAGAAGAAAAAGAAGATCTGAAGAAGGAAGAAAATGCGTAAGAGAGAAGAAACTAACTGCACAGAAGAGTAAAGTCATCAGTCAAGGCTTGCCTCGCTTGATCACATGGCAGAATTTCTGGACAAAGCAATGCCTTCGAGGAGTAGATGTAGTGTGATTTGCTTGGCATGCTCTACCCCTCACATCCACGTTCCATTATGTTTAAGTCTCTTTGGAAGAAGAACAATGCATAGGAGATTTGATGCTTACTGAAAATTCTGTTCCAGGTCTACCTTTTGTGTAATTAATATTCTATTTTAAACATAATACATTCATTCATAAAATGAGGAATCACTGCAATGTGGCTCCATTAGATGAAGCCTTTGCAAACTAATTCTAATGAAATTAGAATTGATGCAAATGTCGGATTGCCTTCGATTATGCAGCCAATGGTCGAGAAATATATTGCCGATATACTCTGTCAGTACTTTATGACATGAATAAAATTCTGAATCTAAATAGAGGCACATATAGCATGGTAAAAGCATGCAGAAAATATAACATGCCCTGCCCTATTTCTTTATTTACTTTTTCAGGAGTAAACATCTTTTGCATCACTTTGAATATACATTCTCGTGTTTTCCTCGCATTATTTAAACTGTAAATTCTTAAAATTTATTTTTCTTTCTTTTTTAATTTAATTTACTTTTTTTTTATTAATATTTTACATTCCTTTAAATTTATACATCAACATCCGTACCTTATCTTTTGATTTTTTTAAAAAAATAATATTTTTACGCTTTCAGTTCATGAAAATTTTATTTTAAATGTGTTTCTTCATTTCGTACGTTGCATAATTTCAATTATTTAAAATCTGTTCACTCAAGTGAACAAATACTGTTCTGTTGTTTCATATACTTTTATATGATTAACATTTGTGCCTTTTCTTTTATATCTCGAAGCATCTTCCTACTGTTTATTAAGCATTTACTTACTCCAGTAAGCCTATGCTATACCTGTTGTCACACAAGGAGTCTTCTCTTTCTCAAAAAAAAAAAAAAAAAAAAAAAAAAAAAATGGTAATATACAAAATAAAACTGAAAAATGATTACACTAAGGCCAAAATTATCTTTTTAATATACCATTTTTCTTGATTATTTCTAGAATTTTGACAAAGCATTGCTTTCATGTACAGTAGATTTATGTGCCATGATATGTTCCATTATAGCCGATCTCATCAAGTTATTTAGGGGGGAAAGTACTGTATAAGAAATTTGATGTTGACTTTATATTCTGTTCCAGGAGTTACTAGTTTGAAATGAAAAGTCTCATTCATCAAATGGAAGATTGGGAAATCATCATTATATAATTCCATTATAAAATATCTCATGGCTATACAAACTATCTGTCATTTGCTCAGTTAATGAAGTTCTTTTACAACTGAATTTGAATACGAAATAATAATAAACGAATAATTATAATCAATTTTAATAATCTATGATATAAATTAAATTGTGTTAATTAATTTAACACTCTCATTATAGTTTAAATAGTAAAAAAGAATAAAATATTTTGCTAGTGAGTGGCTCACATGATGGATTAAAATAATAATAATATTGGCAGAAAGCGTTGTTTATCTTAGCAATTCGTTCAGTTTTAAATGTATCAGATTTGCTCGATTATAATACATTAAAAAGGAAATTATTTAATTGTGTATTTTATACAATACACTCCGAAATAAAAGGTTGTTTATTAAATTATTGTATTATGGAACTGTACTTTAACAGCGTTTTTAAGCACGTAAATGTGAGAAACTCATTACATGAAGCAAAACGAGAGCATAATGAAGCATTGCTGCATTTGAAAATAAAGAAGTTAGGAATTGATTAAAAATTCATGCTCATGTATTGAAAGGGCAAGTAACTGCTGAAACAAACACCAGCATTCTAACCATTGAGAAGAATTTAAACAATTAATCTGTATTTAAGGTCCCCAATGAAATTATAAAATATAAAAAAATTAAATATTATCACTAATTATATAAAATAAGAAAAAAATATGCTATTAAATGTCTGTATTCTAAAGAATGGTGGTACATACAAAGAAATATTAAACAGGGAGAAAATTCAAAATTCGGAACATAATAAATTTACACAATTATTTGTTAAGTAATTGAAAATATTTTGATTTTAGAAAAGCATTTGACTATCTTATTTTACCATTAATATTTTTCATTTAAGATCAATCATGAGTCATAACAATTATTGCTTATGTTTAAATAAGCAAACTTTCTAGAAGTTGCGAGAAATACATATATATTTATAACTTTTCAATGATTTTTTGCTCTAACATGGAGGGAAATCTGACGGAATGTATAATTAAATATTATAAATTGAACAACTTCCAATTTTTTTAAACCATATTTTCTTTCCGGTATTCCTTTACAAATATGCATGAATATAGTACATACAGAACTGAAAAAATATCAATAAAGAATTAAGCCAAAAAGTAACAACAATTTATTTTTTAGTAATAATTGTCCGGTAGAAATTACTACTCACAAAATTCTAAAAGATTAAAAATTATAGTCCCCATTATGAATTTATAAAATCAACAATTCATTTATAAAATGCTTGTTTGAACATAAATTTTTACCTTCTACTTAATTCGCTAAAAAGTAAACCATTATTATTAATGATGAATGCTTTGTTTTATAACATTCATAATATTAGAATATAAGGAGAGCGTTTGATTTCATAATTAATTTTCATAAATTCATGCTTTCAAGAGTGTTTCCCATGAACAAAAAAAATAATGTAAGTAATAATCTTCGGGAATTAATTCAAGTAATCAGATAGACATCTGAAAGTAATTTTTCAATTCTATTTTAAATAATTATTAAAAGAACGAATTGTATTAAAAACATGCGATATCAAAATATATTGTTAACAAAAGGAATCACCAGGAAAATTATGTACCTGGGATAATTAAAAATTATTGTATTTTTTTCGATAAAACTCATCATTAAAATTACTTACTAAATTAAATTATGATATGAGGAATTATGAGGAAATTTTTTAAATGAATTGGAAATTAAAATGAATTGTCAATTTCAATTTTAAAATTATCTTTTTCGAATTAAAAATATTTACTTAATCATTCAGTTGAAACTCTGGATTACAAGGAATGCTTTTTTTTGCATTTCGCCAATTTATTTGATAAGCGATTGATAATATTTATAATTGCAATACTTATCTATCTATTCAAATATAATTTGTTTTCATCCAAAGAGTGAAAAGAGCTCTTGATTCGTAATATAAAATTTAATTGGTAATTTATTTCTAAGAGAAAAACTATTTGAACTGTTTATTCAAATATAAATTCTAAACGATAATTTATTTCAAAGTGAAAAATCCAGAGGAAATAAAAAAAAGACTTGTTTAAGTTTACGTCTTATTTATAGAAAAATATTGTGAAAAAAATAATTTAGTAGATATTGATTCATTATTTTATATTTCTCTACTAAATGTGTTTTTTTCATCAAATAAAATATATATATATAGGTATTATTTTTGAACAAAATGGGTTTCCAAGAAAAAGTTCTATAAATAGAAGAATTCCTAAAAAATAATAATTTTAATTAACATTTTTTAGCCTTAGATATCAATTTTTTTCCCATTACACATAACATTCTAATCTCTATCACTACGCAACAGATGTTTTCAATGCTGCTCCAATACAGTGAAAAAGGAAGACAACTCAAAAAGAAAATGAATATTTAGATTATTATTCGATATAATTTACACCAATCCGTTTAATAATACAAATTATGCAAAGATAAAAAAATTATCTTATTTAAATCATCAAATCAAAAAGCTAATTTACCGAAACGAAATGAAAAAAAAAATCCTATTTCTTTGCCATCCAAAAAATGAAAACAAATAATGGATAAGAACAAAATAAACATATCTCAATTAAATCCTAATTACTGACAATCGATTCCGCAATCCTTGCTAAGCACTCCACGCAAGAAAACAAACTATAAATCTTTTTCCAAATGAAAAACGCAAGCAGCAGTTCTTAAGTCACTTGGACGTAGGAAATGCAATTAAATCCTAAATCGCTTATTTCCACATACGAATAAAAAGAACCACAAGTATAATACCCAACAAAAATTAACCGCTTTTAAAAAACCCTTGCAAGAATTAATCACTGATGATAGAATTTCCCCCTTGAGACACTATACCAGTCATTAAAGTCGCACAAAGAGTTTTAATTAGGGAGTACGACCCTATACTCAGCTACGTCGTTAATTTTAACACCTTTCCCAGCGATATAAATGGATTTCAATAGTGTGCGCCGGAGTGCTGTTCAGCGGCAAGCCGCGATTAACGCTTGTTTTTTTCTCTCACATTCTCCTTCATTTCAATTAGTGCTTCCTTTTTTTCTTTTTTTTTCACGCGCATGTTTACTCCAGTTTTTTCCGCGTTTACACTCTCCTTCTCTTCTACCTCACGCTAAGATAAAAGTTTACATCGGATGTTTTTTAATATCTTTTTTTTTTTCTCAACTTCCTTAAAGCTGATGCTGTTGCTTTTTTTTTTTTTACTTCTTCATTTAACGGAAGAACGCTGGAATAATTGAGTTTAAACGGAACATACACACACAAAAAAATTACGTTATATGTTACACAGCGACTAAATCAAATTAAGTTTAATACTTTTAAATTCTGAAATGAGTTGAAAACTGTTTTTTCTTAAATAATATAATAAGCCTAGTTTTGAAACGAACGGCAGAAATAGAAGAAAAAAAAATATTTAAAGTCTTTTGCAAACAGGTATAAAAATGATTTTAAGAATAACTTTTAAGTTATAAAATTTTATTACAGCGTGAATTAAAGAGTAAAATTAAAGTTGTCATGTTTTTATATCCGTAATAACTTATTTTAATAGAAAGCAATGTTGTCAATTGTTCTCTTTCATTATTCACTTACATTTTATGAAAAATCTTCTGCATAGGAAAGTATTTGTTTTATAATTCAAATATAGGAAAATTTCTGAATTAATTGTTTCATTTATCAATTATTGAGATGTTAGATTTTTTTTGTGGTTATTATTTTTAATACTTGCAACAAAATATATTAGATCATTTGAAATAATTTCCTCGTTTCATTGCCGTTCATTTGATTTTAATTACCAAATCTGAAAATAATGATGCAAATACATAGTGTAGGCTTTCTGGAAATTATTTAAGGGTCTTTAGAAAATTAATCGCTATAATTAATAATAAAAATAATTTAATGTTTAAACATTTAAATGCTCTTTTATTACTGTTCGTTGATTTTAAAAGATCTCATAACTTAGAAAGAGTGAAGAACAGTTTTTTAAATTAAAAAAAAATAATAAGTACTTTTTACATCCAAAGGCTTAAAATTACGTAAAGTTAAGAAAAAAGTCTTAGAAAGAATAATGCAAATTCAAAAGACCTTTATTCAATTAAACCTTTTTTTTTATCTTATACAATTAAATATAAAAAGACTAAAAAACCATTTAAAAACCATTCTTTAAAACCATTTTTATCACTTAGGTGAAGAGTTTCGTAAGTAGATTTACTATATTCATTTTAAACATGTATTTTGTGTCTTGTGGAAATACTGAACATTACCAAAGACGTTTTGAGTGTTAAAACTTATTAGTCAAAGGCATTTTCTTCATATCAAAAAACCCCCCCAAAACATAGCATTTGTGTGGCAGTAAAAAATGGCGATGGGACACCCCTGTTTTACAGATGGGGGGGGGGGGCTGAATAAACCCATAAGTACTAACGGAGTGTGAGGGTGACATTGAATGTGACGGGAAGTGAAAGGGTATCGACCTAATTCTACATCTGGAAAGGGGTAAGTTTTTTTTTTCCTTTAAACTTTTTTGTCTGATAAAAACAATTTTATGGTAAAAGACTTCTGCATAAATAAAAATGAATCAAGATAAGTTGCATATGTTTTATTTTTTCAGAAATGTCAACTCTTTAGTATGAATTTTAGATATAATCTTATGCTATCCGATTTTTATCATATTATTAAAGAAGAAGAAAAAAGCTTAGATAACTTTATTTCAAACTTATTTAAGAATCATGCAATTTTATGAGGTTTATCTCATTAACATAGACGGTAATAGCACACACATTAAACAGAAGTACACTATTTGGTTGAAATAGTTTAGGTTATAACTAAATTGCAGCATGGACATTGTAGCTCTATTCATAGGTGACATGGATTTCAGATTTTTCAAAATTGAATTTGTGAGAAATAAAGAAATTTTTCAATAATAATTTAAACTGTGTTTAAAAATGTTAAGATTCTAATCGCTAATTACATCCAATTGTCTGCATTATACCAATGTGACGTTTTGTATGGAGAAAATCATTTATGCATTAGATTATATAAATCGAAGTCTGAACTACTATAGAATGAAGAAGTACTCATTAACGAGTGAACAATTAATACATATCAATGGAACGTGAAAAGTATACAGGCATTTATAATCTAAAGCTTATTTTATATATAGGAGAACTCTTTTAATCATAGCATCATTGACGCAAAATCTATCGTATAATACTAGATAAATATCTATCTTATAATATCAATTGTATAATGATTATATGAGGATTATCATGTGTACCAGCCTGACACAAAACGAGATTTTGATTCACAACCCTCAGATCATAGAAATTGGAGTATTCTAGAGAGTAGTAGTATTCACACCACTGAGAAAACGCTGCAATACATGCTGACTTGAGAGAAAATATATACATACATTACTTTCTAAACGTTTATAAATCTATGCATGGAAATTCTTTTGAGAATAGCAACATCGTGCACAAAATACCTGCGGATATCATTACAGTATGATGTCAGTACCGGCAGTAATTAATGTTTATGTACCGGCTCATATTAACTCACAATCTTCAGATCATAGAAATTGGAGTATTCTAAAGAGTAGTAGTATTCACACCACTGAGAAAATGCTGCAATACATGCAGACTTGAGAGAAAAGATATACATACATTACTTTCTAAACGTTTATAAATCTATGCATGGAAATTCTTTTGAGAATAGCAACATCGTGCATAAAATACCTGCGGATATCATTACAGTATGATGTCAGTACCGGCAGTAATTAATGTTTATGTACCGGCTCATATTAACTCACAATCTTCAGATCATAGAAATTGGAGTATTCTAGAGAGTAGTAGTATTCACACACTGAGAAAATGCTGCAATACATGCAGACTTGAGAGAAAAGATATACATACATTACTTTCTAAACGTTTATAAATCTGTGCATGGAAATTCTTTTGAGAATAGCAACATCGTGCACAAAATATCTGCGGATATCATTACAGTATGATGTCAGTACCGGCAGTAATTAATGTTTATGTACCGGCTCATATTAACTCACAATCTTCAGATCATAGAAATTGGAGTATTCTAGAGAGTAGTAGTATTCACACCACTGAGAAAATGCTGCAATACATGCTGACTTGAGAGAAAAGATATACATACATTACTTTCTAAAAGTTTATAAATCTATGCATGGAAATTCTTTTGAGAATAGCAACATCGTGCACAAAATATCTGCGGATATCATTACAGTATGATGTCAGTACCGGCAGTAATTAATGTTTATGTACCGGCTCATTTTAACTCACAATCTTCAGATCATAGAAATTGGACTAAAATAGAGCATAGCAGTATGCACACCATTGAGAAAATGCTTCAATACATGCTGACTTGAGAGAAAAGATATACATACATTACTTTCTAAAAGTTTATAAATCTATGCATGGAAATTCTTTTGAGGATAGCAACATCGTGCACAAAATACCTGCGGATATCATTACAGTATGATGTCAGTACCGGCAGTAATTAATGTTTATGTACCGGCTCATATTAACTCACAATCTTCAGATCATAGAAATTGGAGTATTCTAAAGAGTAGTAGTATTCACACCACTGAGAAAATGCTGCAATACATGCAGACTTGAGAGAAAAGATATACATACATTACTTTCTAAACGTTTATAAATCTATGCATGGAAATTCTTTTGAGAATAGCAACATCGTGCACAAAATACCTGCGGATATCATTACAGTATGATGTCAGTACCGGCAGTAATTAATGTTTATGTACCGGCTCATATTAACTCACAATCTTCAGATCATAGAAATTGGAGTATTCTAAAGAGTAGTAGTATTCACACCACTGAGAAAATGCTGCAATACATGCAGACTTGAGAGAAAAGATATACATACATTACTTTCTAAACGTTTATAAATCTGTGCATGGAAATTCTTTTGAGAATAGCAACATCGTGCACAAAATATCTGCGGATATCATTACAGTATGATGTCAGTACCGGCAGTAATTAATGTTTATGTACCGGCTCATATTAACTCACAATCTTCAGATCATAGAAATTGGAGTATTCTAGAGAGTAGTAGTATTCACACCACTGAGAAAATGCTGCAATACATGCTGACTTGAGAGAAAAGATATACATACATTACTTTCTAAAAGTTTATAAATCTATGCATGGAAATTCTTTTGAGAATAGCAACATCGTGCACAAAATATCTGCGGATATCATTACAGTATGATGTCAGTACCGGCAGTAATTAATGTTTATGTACCGGCTCATTTTAACTCACAATCTTCAGATCATAGAAATTGGACTAAAATAGAGCATAGCAGTATGCACACCATTGAGAAAATGCTTCAATACATGCTGACTTGAGAGAAAAGTTATATAAACATTACTTTCTAAAAGTTTATAAATCTATGCATGGAAATTCTTTTGAGGATAGCAACATCATGCACAAAATATCTGCGAATATCATTACAGTATGATGTCAGTACCGGCAGTAATTAATGTTTATGTACCGGCTCATTTTAACTCACAATCTTCAGATCATAGAAATTGGACTAAAATAGAGCATAGCAGTATGCACACTATTGAGAAAATGCTTCAATACATGCTGACTTGAGATGGAAGATATATAAACATTAATTACTAAAAGTTTATTAATATGCACATGGGAGTTCTTTTAAGTATAGCAACACTGTACAAAAAATATCAGCGTTTATCATACCAGAATGATGTCAGAATGGGGGAGATTTCGTTTATGTACCAGCTGATACAAATGAAGATTTTAACTGAAAATTCTCAGATTGTAGAAATCGGACAATTACAGAGAGTAGCGGTATTCACACTTCTGAGAAAACGTCTCATTACATGCTGATTTCAAAAGATAGGTATACAAACATTAATTATTGAAAGTTTATTAGTATACACATGGAAATTCTATTGAGAACAGCAATATTGTGCACAAAATATCAGCATATAACATACCAGTATGATGTCAGAATGGAGGAATATCGTTTGTGTACCAGCTAGTACAAATTGAGATTTTAACTCAAAATCCTCAGATTGTAGAAAGCGGGCAACTACAGAGTACAGAGATATTCACACCTTTGAGAAAACTTTTCAATACATGCTGATTTGAAAAGAAATGTATAAAGCATTGATTATTAAACGTTTATTAGAATACGAAAGGAAATTCTTTTGAGAACAGCAACTTTGTGCACAAAATATCGGTGTATATCATACCAGTATGTCAGAATGAAAGAGTATCGTTTGTATACCAGCCTGGTACAAAACGAGATTTTAAAACACAATCCTCAGATTGTAGAAATCGGACAACTACAGAAAATAGTGGCATTCATGTCTTTGAGAAAACGTTTCACTACATGCCAACTTGAAATGAAAGATTAGTTGTTAAAAGTTCATTTGCTTACGCATGTATATTCCTTTTTTGCATTTGAGTACGTAAAAGAAACTTCAGTTACAAATACAGGCAAAAAAAGAAAAATGTTTGCGTGTATTGACTGAAAATAATTTGCGATTAAAAAAAATACAACTAAAAAAAAAGAAAAGGCATACTTTTTCAGAATCTTAATTAAATGCTACAAATAAGTAAAAAAGGAAACAAAAAAAGGAAGTATTTTACATTCCTTCATCCCAGGAGTTTCACTGGTAATTTCACAGTCCGCAAATCGCAACTTTTAGATATCGCATGCATCATAAAAACATTCCAGCATATCCTCAGCATAAAAATACTCCCGGTAAAATAAAAAAATAAATAAAAAAAAAATTCAACCAACTTCACTGACATTCATGTTTGGTAATAAGCAAGAGTGGACACGAAGCTGCCCTGTCAAAATTACTCAATCCCCGTGGATAACACGAGTCTGATAGAGATCAGGTAGCAGCTAATGCTGGGAGGCTTTATGATATGCTCCATGTTACTAATGAATCCGCGGTTACGGAAGACCGGGGTATCCAATAGGAGAAATAGGAGGGCGGGTGGACTTACATGATTTTAGTTTGGAAAATCCATTAACTTAATACGCGTGCTCCAAGCCGCAAGCCGAAACAAATAATATGCATTAGCTCAGAAAAATTGTAATAGATTCTCGTTACGTCAGCACACCTGAAGTATTAGGATCATTGTTTCGCTTGTTAATGTCAGAAGAAACTTGGAAACTTAGACATCCATAAATAGCAAATGAATTCAATGATGCACAGCAGAAATGGAATAGTCTTTGGAAAAGACTCATATGAGATTCATAACAAGATCTGATGTGTTAACCTTCTTGTATTCTAAATGCAAATCAAATGCTTCAGTTATAAAAATATGAAAGTAAATTTATTTTTTGCATGTTTTTTTTTTTAATATTTTACTGCTTTCTTTATTACTTTATCTTTCGAAATTTGTGGAAATATACAAGATTAATATATTTTCGTAAATTTGTTATTCTTGCATTTTTGTCAAATTCACCTAGAAAAACAAGAGTCTCGTTTATGTATTAAACAAATATTAAAAGCTGAATTGGAAGATGTGGTTTACATTTTTGGAAATTTTTGCATGAAATTTGTTGCCAGATAAAGTATTCAAAAGGTTACAGATATGAAATTTATTTTAATTTTTAAAAAACAGTTTTTTATCAGCATACAACTTTTCACTGTTCCTTCCTTTTAATTTTACTTTGAAGTTGAATTCTAAAATTTTGAAACATTATTTCGATATTCAGTACACAGAGTGTAATTTAATTGCATAGTTTGCCCTTTATGTAATATTGAGGCTTGAACTTTTATAACTTTAGGAGAAAAGATAAGCAACTTCATCAATAATCGGCTGAAAATGTAGATATTTTTGTCTTGTCTGCGAAAAGGCTGGTATTAAATAGTAAATTCATCTACACCAAAATTGAAGTTTCCTTCATTTTGCATCCGAAAATTACAATCTAATCAATAATTATACATCAAAATATTTATTGATTAACAATTTTCGTTAACAGTTAATTACTTCATGTAGGCGAAGTTTTATAAATAAAAAGAAGTTTTTTGAAACTGTTTTATCCTTTTTTTAAAAAAATTGATTTAAATTAACTTTTTAATTATTATAAAAATGGAATTTTATAGTTGATTTTTCACTAACTGTAATGATCTAGGGTTATGCATTGTATAGATAGAAATGTATTATTTTAAAATTTTCAGAATGTAACAATTGGTTCTATTAAATTTAAATTCCATAGATTAATTGTCACCTGGATAATTAAATAAAACCAAATAAAAAGATTGCAAAAGTTGAAAATAAAATTTATTTCAAGATTCCGTAATATTTGTAATAATGAAATAAAAATTGAAGAGTAGAAAATAATTTTAAAGCATTTAAAAAGCAATCTTTTTAATGGAATAATAAAAGTGCATTCATTAAATTCTATTGTTACAAAATTTATTATTAATTCTGTTTTAATAAAATAGATATATTGTAAATACATTCATTGCATGCATCACATTTATTGTGACATTCAAAACTCTGGATGAACCATTAAAATGGAATGTTCAGTTCTTTTACAATTTGAGATTGACATTGCCCAAATCTTAAATACAAACTAATCCACCCATGGAGAAATATCAATAAATTAGAGAGACTGAAATTGTAAAAAAAATGAATAAGAATAAAATAAAGAAATTTAGATTAATCTTTGTTTTTGTATAACTTTCATACGTCATTTCTTTAAGAAAGTGATATTTTTTAATGAAAATATTGGAGAAATTTATTTACTGTATTCAAGACTAAGTTTTGAAAATTAGCAAAATCAGCTTGAAAATTTATATATTCATAGCACACACATAAATTATATTATTAAATATTCATGATTCATTTTTAGAAATTTCCAATCATTTCTTGAATCAAAGTAAAACAGCCCAATCTTGTAATTGCAGATATGTCACAAATTAACAAAACAATGAATTTGTAATAAATAGGTCGCATAGATTATTATAAGGGTAAAAAATGACGAAGTTCCTGCACATTCATATCCGCGAATAATGATTTTTTTATGTAAAAATTTTATAACCCCCAATGCCCAAAAAAGTGAGAGTCATTTTCCATATAAGAAAATCATATATAAATGTCATCAAAAGTAATTATGAATCAGAATTTCTCGATTACTTTAAAAAAATTTATTTCTCGATTTCTGTCCAAAATTATTCCTACTGCAAACTTGTCAATATGATTCCTGATTGCATCGTTTTGTTTTTATTTATTTATGGTTTTATGGCGATTAAAAACTATTATATGAAGAAAATGGCTGGTATTGTAAAAACTCCGAATTATGTAAATTTAAAAAGAAATCTTAACAATTATCTCGATAATATGACTACAAATAAATTCATTACACAATTCTAATAATCATAGTTGCACTGTATTTAAATAAATAGGAAGATTAAAAATGTTTATAAGATTTACTAATTTTAACCGCTTAGCTGGTTCAGTTCTTCAATTGTAGTATCGAAATACGCAAGAATTGATAGATAGGCAATCAGTCGATTGAAAATTATGGTATTCATGCATATTTCATGCAGAATTGAAACCTTAAATTAAGCAGCATGAAATTTCGGTAGACCTTATGTCTAATTCCGCCCCTCTAACTCGTTTAATTTATGTTATCTTGTTCAATCACGAACGTGCGTCAATATAATCGTACCAATATAATTCCAAAAAAGTGTTTGAACATTAAATCTAAAACACCATCAAAACTTCTAAGAAATTTTTGTGCAATTACAAATATTAATATTATTATTTTTTAATATACAAAACTCGAAAAATTCTAATATAAAATTTCAAAGAAATTAAAAGATTCCTTTTCGTTAGGAAAGTATTATTGAAAATGGTAAAGAAATTTAACTAAAATATTTATTTGCCCATAAAAAGTTATTTGCCTATTATTTTGCCCATAAATAGTTTGCGCACATCTCAAATTCTTAAGCTTGTTTATTCTTAAAAACAAACACTTTTCAATTTTTTCCCTATTCACAGGCAGTGCAATATATATATATATATATATATATATATATATATATATATATATATATATATATATATATATATATATATATATATATATATATATATATATATATATATATATATATATATATATATATATATATATATATATATATATATATATATATATATATATATATATACTTCAGGCCGGATTCTTTTTTAATATTTTTTAATAATTTTTTTGGTTTAATTTTTATTTGATTTTTGTTTTTCCTATTAACTTGATTCTAATACTTTTGTATATATATATATATATATATATAATTGCACTGTGAAAAAATCAGGAGCATTAAAGTGAACATATAAAATTTAATACAGAAGTTAAAATTCAAACATGGAAAGAACATGGAAAATTTTATTTTTCAGATTAAAAACTAGTCTCCTAATTCTAAAAAAATTAGCAGAAAAAAATGATGTGTAACAAATAACAAGCCCTTAGGGTGACTAAAATAATCGAAGTATAAAATTTCTGCTAATAATTGAAACGGAACACACGCTTCATAAAAATCGGTCAGCAGGTAATTACTTAAAAATAGGATGATTGATTGAAAAAATGGAACAATGAACTGGTACGGTGGGGGGGGGGGGACAGGGCCCAGTAATCTTAGAGCAGACTTTTGTATAGTGATTTCGTTTATGTAGATATTTATATAATTTTTTTAGTAATTTAATAAAAGAAAAGAAAAGAACTGAGAATCTGCTATTTTAAAATTTTTCTCAATCTTTTCCATAGTTATTATTCCTTTTTAACTATTTATTCAGATTTTTACAAAAATATATATGAAATAGAAAGAAATACCGTGAAATCGAATCTGTTAATTCTAGCAAAAAACATTATCTTTGTTGCAAATCCTTTATACAAATAACTCATCTAAAATGATTTAATTTAGATATTGGGACGGAAAGATCATGAAATGAAATAATACACATAGATATTATGAATGAAAAGTTCAATTATTAAACGTTATAACGGCAATACTTGGTGCTCTAAATAATAGCTTACTCAGAATATTATATATTTTGATATTATATATTATAGATTTAGTTTTGTTATTTCTATTAAGTATGTGAATTTAATCAAAAAATAATGGGTAATAACAATTAAACTAAGAAATATTGATTATATACATCTATCCAGAATTAATAATAAATTTTATCATGAAATTATTAGCTTAGGACTATACGTACGTGCGCTGAAATTATTAGTAACCTTTATTAAAATATAATTTTCCTTTAATTTTATTTTTGTACACTTCATACTTTTTTATATAAAAAATTAGTGGAAAATTAGTTTTCGTTTTATAATTAAATTTTGTTACCGCATTAATGGTCTTCAATGTTTTCAAAGGAGAAATAAATATACAATTTTAGGGAGTTAAGAAATCATTAAAATTATTGGTTATGTAAAAGTCATTAACATACCTTTAACACAGAATTTAGAGAAGGAAAGATTCAACATGGTTTGTCTCCATTTTATTCTTTTCTGTAAAAAAGTTCACATATAAGAAATACGTAAATAAAAAAATATTGACATCAAAACAAATATATGTGATTTTGCAGTGCTAGGAAAATAAAAGACAGATGAATAGCTTAGGTATGATTAAAATAATAAATTTTATAAAATATGATATAAAGCACTAATTTTTCAAGGCGGTATTTTACTTTTTATTGGCATTCAATGATGTCGGAACTTTCAAAATAATAATAATAATGGAAGAACTAAATTTTTTAAAGCAATGTCACTCATAGAGATTTATGAGATTCGTCAATTCAATTTGAAAGAAAAAGGACTCCTCATGAAATTACAATTTGAAATGGAAGTCAAAAATTTAATAACTTCATTTTTTAGCAAAAGATTGGATATAATTGTTTTATGTTTATATTTCCAGGAATAATTATCACAGAAACTTTTGAAACATAATTTGCAATGTAAGTCAGTAAATACAAAATAATAAAAAGTTCACGATCTCACGAAATTTTCAAAATTATTTTTATAACTGAAGAAATTTTAACTGCATAGATTTAAGCTTTGACAGAAAATGGATTTCAAATTGCTTTTAAAAAGTTCAGAAAAAAATTTAAAGAAGCAGAATTTGTCACGTTCAGCATAGGAATAGGAAAAATTACTTTTTATTTTAATTACGTAATAGGTAATGTATAATTTAATAAATAATGTGTGATTAATAAAAAGTAGATAATAGGCAAGATTAAATTAATAAAGTAATGTTAATTAATTAAAATAGATAAATATATGGGATTGTTTGTTGATTTCTATATGAAATCTTAATCAATTTACATTTTGATAAAGAATTATTAAGCAGATTGAGAGAATTCATTTCAAATTTTGAAATAAAAATATCACAAAAAATTAAAGATGGTAAACAACTGAGTATAGTATCTAAACCATAATAATTCATCGAATTAACAAGGATTTTCTTCATTCAGTTCTGAAAAACTGTGCATGACAAAAAAAAGATAAGATAAGAAATAAAGAGAATTGATTATTTTTTTATTATTCAATAAGAAGAAAGAATCGTATACAATAAAGATTCTTAAATTATGGTTTTAAAAAATTATGGATCGCGATCCCAAAAGGATGATCGGAAACTTATTTAGTTGTACGAGATATCTTTAGATCAGATACTTAAATCAGATTTTTCAAATGTAATATGCTAACATAACTAAGTAAAAAAAATGTTTGAATAATTGCATCTCACATTTCAAACTAAATATATTAAATTAATTTGTTTTCATGTACTATTCTCCAGAAAGATTTACTTTCTTTTTTTTATATTCACATGTATTTGAGGTATATTTAGGATGTAGCAGAAAGAACTACATGTGATCGAAGAAAAAAATTTTTTCGAATTATTGATATATGAAAATAAAATACACTGACATTTGATACCTTAAAATCAGCGCTAAAAATTAAAAACAACTAGCTTAATGATCAGCCAGCTTGCTTCAGTTAATCAGACATATTTTCTATGTCTTATATACATAGAATAATTGTGCGTAAGCTCAGAAAAACTGACATTTATTTCTTTAAATTCTCCGCAAAAATATAAGAAAGTTTTTCATTCCTAACAACATGTGACAGCAACTTATTTTATATACTTTTAAAAAACATGGATCCAAAGGATTCGTTGTAATTTTAGGATTTATTACACTCGTCATTTCTTTAGAAATTATCCTTCTTATACTTAAGTGCATGGCGTCAGCATATGTTGTCAATATATCTTTCGATTCATTCTTGAAAGCTGTCTTAAATAATAAGAGCATAAAAATATAAAAAGATCGGGTTATTCTATTCAGCTTCTTGTTTCATCACTCGAATCTCTACTAATCAGCACAAAGATAAATATCCTATCAATCACAAATCTGTCCTATGAAAAAAAGAGGGATACTTTAGCCTTAAAAGTAATGTTACAGCTGGTAAACTGACTCTGTCCTATAATTTACTCCCCTTTCATCTACAACACAAGTGTACTCTGTTCCTCTCATTTTCCTCCTCTATTCTTTAGTCAAGAGGAGAGGAAAGGAAGGGAAAAAAATGACTGGACTCACGACTTATGAAACGTTTATGAACCCAATCAGATTTCTATTACTTAAGTATAAGACAAGAAAAACTACATAATCTAAGATTGATAGTATATTGTGTTCGTTTTTTCAAACGAAGTGAATTAGGCTTCCAAGAGCGATGTTTAGAAGGGGGAAAAAAATTTAGGAACACCTGTGCCTCGCAAAAGATTAACGGCTACAGATTTTAGAAAAGAAAAAAAAAGTCTCGAGTGAATTGTGCTCTCTTTTGACGAAATCAATTCTTAGCTCTTTCTTTAGCCAGTACGTAAGATGGATTCAATATGTATTTGTGCGTAAGGCGGCTACAAAGGATGTATAAAGCTTATTATTATTAGGAGTTTAATGAACAGGTTGTTACTAGTCATATTACTATCCCGAATAAAAGAATAAAGCATGTTGGGGATATATATATTATTAATTTTTTTCTCCTATATATACGAATTATAAAAAGGGAAGGTAACATAAAGACAAATAAAATTTGATTCAGCATTTTGATGAATCGCCGTGTTTTAGACCACCCTGAATCCGAAAATATCTGTCAGTCTATGATCAGGAATGAATGAAATACGAATAAATATGATGGATTAAGTCTGACTTGTTCTTTTATGACCAGAACCGTATATCTGTGTTAAATGTTTGACTTAATCCATCAGCGGATTAGTTATCAAACAGTCTAACTATTTATGTATATATGAAACATAAATAGTTAGACTGTAATTTCTTTTCTGAGTCCTGTTATTCAGAAAATTGTATTCAGAAAAGAAATTTAGTATGTGGGTTTGGCATTAGAATTCTAGATCCATTCCATATTCTGGATTAAATGAACAAAAAGGTTAGCCATTTGTATATTCCGTGTGTACATTCGCGTGAATGCGAATGTAAATGTAATAACTAGAAAATCAAACACATTTTTCAAAAATTAAAAATTTAGCAAGCTTGGTTAAATGAAATCTTCGATGTCGCCTTGGTATCGAAATTACAGATGTGTATTCGATTTTGAACCTAATCTATCTAAAAGCAGGCGCTCGAAATGCATATTCTATTCCACACTTTGGATTAGATGCATTCTAAATTCTGGATTAAATGACTCTAAATGTTAACAACGTAAATGTGATAACTAAAAAAATCAAACAAAATTTTCAAAAATTAAAAATTAAAAACGCTTGGTTAAACGAAATTTTTTATTTCGCCTTGACACCAAAATTGCAGATGTGTATCAGATTTTGAATCCAATTGTTCTAAAAGAAGAGATCGATTGGTTTAAAATGCACACTCTATTCTCTCCGCAAACCAACGAATGTAAAAGATGTTATGATTTGGAAATACGCAATAAAATCTCTCTCTAGAAATCTTAATTCTTTTTAGGAAAATTTAATTTAACTCTTTTTTTTTTAAAATCAGACGATTTATATTCACAAAAATGTTTTAGGCGAGCAATTTAGGGATCGGTTATAACAAGTGAAAGAATTAAAAAATTTCTAGTATGACTTAGGCTCAATATATAAATAACAAGGTTTTTCAAGAATAGTGAAGTTACAGGGAAATACGTAGTACGAATAAATAATAATAGAAAAAAATTGATACATAAATAATGCTCATTTCATGATGTGTCGTATTTCGCAAGTTTACCTTCTTAGTAAGTAATAAACAAAAGTAATAAATTTATGGCATAAAATTATAATATGCATTTTAAAAAACAATTTTTTTATATGAGTCGATTCAGAATAATCGGAAAAAGAAATTTATTGATTGTTTAAGATTAAACTAAATTATAATTTAAAAAATCATCGTATTAATTAATAACAGATTCTAGCAATTATATTATTAGTAATTTTTCATATACATTATTCATTAGATAATGTATAAGAAAATGTATTTCCATAATTGTATTATCAGACGTAGATTGTATTGTAAACCGAAGTAATTTTATTATTATTTCAGTTTACAATATAAATTTTAAAATATAAATTAATTAATCAGATAATATTTTCTCATGTAATAAATAGCCTGTCTAATTTTCATAAATTTGTTCAATAAAATCGATTTATTTGTCTATATTTTTTAGAATAATTTTGTTCTTTAATTATCATCAAAAATTTTCGTGATTTTAATTCTAACAATTAAAGATTGAACAAATTTAATTCCGGAAAATGTGTTAAATCAAAGTCTATTTTCAGCAAGTTTACTATAAAATAATTGTCGAATTTCCGCTCGAAATTCAGGATTCATTATCGCATTCAAGTCATTCGTTTTATTTCTGTAATTAAAAAAATAGTAGAAATATAATTAGAAATTCCACAAAATCACGATTTTTGTAGAATTTTTCCATAATTGATCCCCAAGCTACGTAAGCTGGTAATTAATTAATAAATCATCTTCACATTTGGAATGAGTGCGGTAAATCTATGTCTTTTAAACAATGAGTTTCCTCTTCACTTGGGAGAAACAAAGAAAAATTCTCAACACGGTGCTCCACTTAATTAGACTTATGGCTCTAATTTTTTACAAGCATTTCGCCCAGCTTGCGAGTCACGCACACCCCTATGATAAGGCGTATTTATCATAACTCGAAGAAAACTTTCTCTTCAGGGAAAGGAAATTTCTAATGCATAGTAATTGAATTTTGGCAGTGTAATTGTTTTTTTTCTAATACAAAATATGCTGAAATTATTAAAATATTGTTTAAAAAAGACTCTTTCCTATTATTATGGAACTTTATTATCATTATTTTCAAAGTCAACGCGCTCTTTGGAGACAATAATAACCATACAAATAATTTTTGTTTTTATTGAAGTCAAACCCTGTAGGTATTGGGATATTTTCCTGGTCTCCTCCTTTCTCTCATGTATTTTATAATGTATAAGGATTAATAAAAAATACTCCGAAAGATGATGAAGGTGATGTTAGAATTTATCATGTCGAAAATATGAAGGAAGCATTTTGAAGTTCTTTACATTTGTCTACAGGGTTAGCAAAAATGAATGAAACATTTATATTTAATATCCGAAAATATAAAAAAAAGCATCTGAATATTTTTAAGCTACAAATGTTCAATGTGTGTCTTCGATGATCCATGTGTGATATCCTTTCGTAACACGACAAGCATCTAATCTGTAGTAAAATCGGTTTCACGCATTTTGAAATATTATACTGTCAATGGAATTTAAAGCAGTATTGAAGCGTTCTTTGAGTTTATTGACTGTTTTCAGGAATGAGGGCTTATAAACAAGGTCTTTGGGGCATTAGGTTAGATCTCGCGATCTTGGTGGCAATGTGATGAAGAGTAAATTAGTGTTACATGCACGTCCAGTCCAGTTTATTGGAAATTCCTCATTTAGGTATGCAATGACCCTCCAAACTCCAACGGGATGGGTTTACATCTCGTTAAAAGATTAAATTCGTATTATTCTCACGTAATTATCATACTTTCAACGCGTCTAAATTATTGATACTTGTTGAGCTATATTAAAAACAAAATTTGGTATGATTTTCTTCATTTTCATTGAATAAAAGACGTTGAAAATTGTTTGAAAAGAGTACTTTTGTGGAATTAATCCTTTTATTTGTCTATTATTTCATGAAATTAATTAATCATTTGTTGGATTTGTTTTTATTTCATTGTGCCAAACATTTTTTTTTGGGGGGGGGAGGAGTCGAACGCCAAGAAATTCGCCTAAATTTATTTTTCATAAAAATTAGATTATTTTAGAAAGTTCATTAACGATTAATTTAGAAAGATCAACTAAAGCCAATTGAAGTCCTATTGAATTACCGTGACGGAATAAATAAAAATATATCTTTTCTTTATATCAGGAAATAGCTTTGACTATAACACAAGCAGATTATTATATTGTAATTGACGTCAGGAATAAAGCATTTCAGTAATTCAAACCTTTAAAAAAATCCGGCTTAAAAAAATTTTTTTATATATTGATATCCTTAAGGCACGCTCATAACGATTTTCATGAAAATGATTTATGGTAACATATAGTTTTCTGTATAAACAGAATCTGACCGAAAAATATTGAATTACGACACTTCTACGTTTCATCAATATATGCTCCTCAATGAATACTATTCTATATAAATTAGTAAAATCTTTTATTTATCCCTTTTCTTTGCAAATTCTATACAAATTAGAAAAATGTTTTATTAGTCTACTTTCTCTACAAAGTCTATGTAAATTAGAAATTTTTTTTATTTGCAATTACTTTCTCTGCAAATTCTATACAAATGAGAAAAATGTTTTATTAATCTACTTTCTCTGAAAATTCTATGTAAATAAGAAAAATGTTTTATTAATCTACTTTCTTTGCAAATTCTATACAAATTAGGAAAATGTTTTATTAATCTACTTTCTTTGAAAATTCTATTAATTTTTATAAAAAATCACTTCTTCCTTCTAATTAAGAAAGTTTGCATGCTCAATTAATGTCTAATAATATTTAATTAATTTTTTTACCAATGGAAGACTCCTTTTTTTTCGAAAATGTATCAACTGCACTTATGTAGAAAAGTCTATTACTAGGGAGGAAAAAATGCTGCCATTTAAAGCCATGTCTGTAACATCGTTTCGAAATAAAGTTCCTTTATCATTCTTTTGAAAATATAATTTAATTCATAAAAATAAGAATCCCCATTCGATCAAATTGTACAATAAAAATTGTTTCATATTAAGAAACTGAAAAAAAAAAAAAAAAAAAATACAAGCATCATTTTGAAGAAGTTTTTTCTCCCTTTCTTTTTCAGAATTATCACATATCTTTTCACGCATTTTTGATCTTTTATAAAAGAATCGGCAAATAAGAGAGATGTTTTCATCTTAATGGGAGTTTTTTGAAGATAAATTTTAATACAACAAAATGAATGTCATCTAATGCGCCGAAGTTGGTGAAGTAATTTTTTTTAAAAAAATGGAAATAGTAATAAAGTTAATACAACGAAAATTATGCTTGTTTAAGTGCTTCAAAAATGCTCCAATTGCAATTTGAGATATCACTGAAATATCCAAAGCAGAGTTTGGGTAGTTATGGAAGAAAGAAAACTTTACCATAAGCTTAAATCACATGATAAATGTAACTACGCCTGGCTTTATGCCGTGATGAATTATATAATTTTCATATAATATATGTAACATTCATATAATTTTCCCTATATCATATAGTTCATATATAATTTTCATATAATATATTATATAACTCATAAAATATATATAATATTCATATAATTTTCTCTATATCATATATTTCATATATAAATTATCATATAATTCATACGATATAATTTTCAAATAATACAGTTATCAATATCATCTATATAATTCATGTAATTTTCATATATTTTTATCATATAATTTTTCCACCTGCTGAATGAGCGCTGTATTCCAAAATTAAAGTATCGCATTACTGCCACAAGAATATAGGAATTGCTTATATATCTCTATTTTTAAGTTATTGATACATTTTTGTTTTCAGTGCCTTCGAAACAAAAACTAAACATGAGAACAAAAATACAAAGTTCTTGATATTTTTTTAACTCTAAAAATATTTCATTTACGGACAACCCCCCGATCACAGCAAAAGAATTTAAGGGATCTATTTTTGTATGCATGGCTAGGCCTAAAAAGTCGTAGCTGATTGGAAGTTGCTATGGAAACCGTGAGCGCAACACAGCGATTCAATTCATGGGCAGAGCTCACATGATGTGAAATATTTCACGAACAGGAATCGTGAAACGAGGCGAAGTCTTAGAAAAAGTATAATTTTCCATGCTTCTTCGAGGGCTGGCTTTATGGCATTTGAATTGCAGAAACGTGCTGATTCGATACAAAGTAATTAAGTTTTCTTCGCTATATCTGCCACGATAATATTTCATCTTGCTTAAGAAATCTGAGTGGGGAGTTATGGAACAAATCTCAGACCCCATTTTCTTACTTTTGATAATAATATGCACAGAGCCCGTTAAATTCTTTACGTGTTTCGAAAGAAACTTTAAAAATGAATGCTTTGAATTATTTCCTTCGCTTACGTATTAGTGATGCATAAGTTCTGAAACATATTCCAGAATTTATCGCAAGAAATAAATCGTTTTTTTTTTTTTTCAGAAGGAATTTTTTTATAAATATTCTTTTTTTTTCACTTCAGATGTGAACGAAATATGGTTGTTTCATCCACAGCTGTAGGTATAAGCCTAATTTTTGCCAATTTTCTATAACAAAATCTTTTGCAATCAAACTTTTTCTTCATATTCTTCACATAAAACAGAAGATTTTTCCAATACGATTATAAGAAGCAATTCAAAACAAAATTTTAAATGCTCCTTTTCTTTTATTTTTCTTGGAAAAACAACTTAAGTAATAAAATAACAACGAAACAATTCAAATTAAAAACTTTGTAATCAACCGAAGTAGAATATTTTGATCTCCTTACTATTTTGACAGGGACTGCAATGAATTCATAATTATATGAAATATATAAAAGATCTATGATTCTATGTCCATTATTAATGCTTAAAAAGCATGCAATTGAAACAGTAAAAAAAATTTTTTTTTCTTCTTCGTAAAGGTATAAAAGTACCTGAAAGCATTGAAATAAAGGATCACAAAGTGTCAATTCTTTTTTTACTACTACCTCACCTTTTTCTTCCCAAAAGTCATTTGCCTTTCATTTAAATTTTCTCAATTACAACTCATTGTTATTCAGCACAACTGATATAATATACTTGCTACTAATATACTTGCAATCAAATATTGTACTAATATACTTGCAATCAAATAAAGTACTATTCAATAATTAGGAAATATATTGCACGAATAATCAGAAAATCATCACTGAAAACCCCATAGTTTTGAAATTTGATTTTAATATAATTTCAAACGCATGTAAGCATTCAAACTCTGATCCATATTAAACAAAATATGCATCTGTAATTTTCTTTAAAATCAATTATTAAAAAAATGGAGTACTGAAAAATTTACTAAAATATTTAAACAATTTTTATACTAATCATGAATTTATAAAAATATCTTAAGTTACCATTAAATTCCAAATATATCTAATTTTATAACAGACAGAGTTTTAAAGTCCCAACTTTTATCTCACTAGAAATATTGGCTGGTTATGAAAATAATTTTAATGTAATTATGAGGATTTATTACAATAATGATTTTAAAATTTCTTTAGCATTCAAGTTTAAATACGTCAAAATGTATTTTGATTTTTTGGCAAGAAATAGCTACTCATAGACAAATAATAAATCTTACTAATGCTCTCGCTTTAATTTTAAATGTAACTGCGAAGCATAAACAAAATAAAACGATTTTAAGTTTTTTAAATTTATCCTTAAATTTTTATTTACGAAAGAAAAAAGAACTGCGTTTTTTTATTCTTCAATATAAGTAAATAATAGTAATCTAACCTTTTGTAGTTAAAAAACAATAAACAAAACACGGGTTACAAATTTAGATAAAACTGTTGTAAAATATATAAAATTGTTCAAAATTATTTTTCATCGAGAACATTAAACTCATATGAAATTATTTTAACAAAACTTCTTTGATTTTCAGAGTTTAAATATCATTGTTGCTAAAAGTCTAATACTTTAAAAATTGAGGAATAAATTTAATATTTTTTAAAAGCCAAAAACTGAAAAAATAAACTTTATCCCAGAAGTTTATAAAAGTTATTCAAATTAAAAATTTTCAAAGAGGATTTTACTGATTATTATAATTAAAATTTTTCAAAGAGGATTTTTATTTAACTCAATAACAACGAGATACATTCTTTCATTATTTATCAAGATATATGCTATCATTTCACTATCACAAATGTAATTGTTGACAAAAACCTATTATTTTAAAAATTGGGGAATGAATTTAATATTTTTTCAATAAGCAAAAGCTGAAAAAATAAACTGTAATCCAGAATTTTATAAAATTAATTGTAAACTAAAATTTTTTTAAAGGTATTAAGATTATTTTACAAAATTTTTATTTAATTCAATAACATTGAAAAATACATTCTTTCATTATTTATCGATATATACTATTATTTCACTATTGCAGTGGAATTTATTAAGATATACTTAAGAAACACAGGTAAAGAATACAAATAATTAAATAGATTTTTATCAATGGAAAAACTAAAAAAAGAGGGGATGAAAAAAGCTTCCATCATCATTATTTCATATGATCAAACTTTGAAGGCATCATTAACGATTCCAATATAAGTATAATTTCTTTAAGTGGCGTATAAAAACTTCGTGTCTATAGAAATGCTATTAAAGAAACGTGCTATTGGACTTGTCAATGTTCTTAACATGGGTGTGAAACGGAATGTCAATTTAGCTAACTAACTGTGGAAAGAATAATATCAATAAGTTTTTTTTTTATAATCAAGCCTTGAAGCAACTATTTAGAATTTCTATATAAGTAATAGTTTCTTTAAATGGCACTTAAAGATTTCAGAATGGCCAATTCAAGCAACAGAATCGGGGAAGAAAATGATTTATGAAAGTTTTATATTCATCGGTTCAATAATTGCAACGAAATTTCAAATCAGCTATAATTTCGGCAGCGAACTAAATGGGTGGCATTAGCACTTGGAATCAAAGAACTACTCCGAATGAATAAGAAAGTAATTAATCTTTTCTTCTGAAAAACCGTTTAGAATGTTTCCTCTAGCTAATCGTAAAAAAGCAGTTACATTCTCTCCATGTCTCCACTAATCCTGCTGACTTTTCAAACAGAAACCATTTCTCAGAACTTGTCCTCCGTGGACACCTGGTTTCGGAGAAAAGAGTTGCGAAACAGGGAGTTGGGAAGGTAAGTAAAACATGAAAAATGAGAGAAAAAAGCAAATATAACTGTGGAATCGTCGATGACAAAGGCAGCTTTTTAATGACCCGCTACTTTTAACTCTTGCAAACAGGCGTGTATGTGTGACAGCAATCCAGAGTTTCAGCTGCTGTGTTCAAATTGAAGAATGAGATATATTGCTGCGCTGATGGTGTAGCTCAACCCATTTTGGTCACGAAGATTTCTACTTTTTTATATTAATGTTATCTTTCACACGAAGTACTTCAAGTAGCGTGCCTTTTTTGTCTCCTCCTGTTTCGCATCAAGGTTTCAGGTTGGGACAGACTTCGAACATGTTTAGTAAATATGTCAAGAGTGGTTTCATAAACACACAAATTATTGAAGATTAAGCATATATTAAATGAAATGTTGTAGTTCATCAGCACGGAACTTGGTCTCACAAAAGTGAACAATAAATCTGTCACGAAATAAAATAATTTACATGTTCAACAATCCAATACCAAAAACATTTATTTGAATGAATTTATATTTCTGAAAATCACGGTAGTCAATTTGCTCAATATTTTATATCATAAGGGAGATTTTTTTTTTAAATCTTGGCTATTGCAGTATATATTTTGTTCACATTTTAGGATTTTTTTTTTTTTTTTTTAGAATTATGGAATATAAGGCCCCAAACCTGAATTTATTATAATAGTAAATTCACATCCAATTAATCAAATCATATCCAATTAAACTGTCCAACTATAGTTTGTAAAGATTTAATATCCAATGTTAAGACAGGCTAAAACTTGATAGAACTGAAGTTTTGAATAAAGGAATCAAATCATAAAATAATTTAATAAATAAAATAGTAAAAAATAGTAAAATAAAAAAAATAAAATAGTAAAATTCAGTTCTCAGATAAGTGATAATATATATGTTATATTAGCGTTATGGCTTTTTCTTCACTGCATTATCGAATTTAAGGGGGGGGGGTTGTCAAATTTTCAAAAAGCTATTTGTTTATTTAATCACATTTTGAATAAATCAGAGACTCAATAATATTTTTTTAGCATCTGTTTTTCTTTTTTTCATGTACCACAGTTTCATTTACCTATTTTACGGCATTCTTAGCTATGCAAATAAAGTTTCTGTTTTGAAAATTTGTTTTTAAAATGTCACAACGGAACTATTAGAATTAAAAAAATAGCATAAAAACCACACATTATACAATTTAGATCTCCGCTTTGATATACTAAAGATTTAAATTTTAAAAACAATTAAGTATAAACTCCCTGAAAGAAAAAATAATACAAGTGTTTTTCACAATTTCAAATTCTATATTCCTTTTATTCCTTCTCATTTATTAAAAAAAAGCTGAAGCCAAAATATGCCATTATTAAAATAATCTCAACTGAATTATAAGCAGTAATATTCAGCTCTAAAATAAATGACATTATTAATTTTTATTTCAGATTAAGAGCATTTAATCATTTTTTTTTAATTTCAACTTTTCATGTAAATTATTTTTATAAAAACTGATTTATTCTAAAGTAAATATAAGTTTAATTTTTTTTAATTTAATGAACTATTTTTTCAGAATCTCTAGAAAGTCTATAAATGGGAAGCCACTATTTTTAAATAGCTGTCAGTAAGTGATTTATATGGAAATTTAATTCAGTGTTTCATCAATGATACATTTCTTATAGAAGTCATGATTGAAAAGATAATACATTGAATGCTTCACCACACTTAAATCAGATTCCTGTCACTTTATTACTGCTTTCTTGTCAAGTCAACGTTTAGCTCAGCGGAATTACATCTCCCTCTCCGTTTAGAAAATATGCAAGGATAATTTAGGGATGTATCTCATACTTGTGAACAGAGGTCAGATCTCAAAGATTATCCTCCGTATGACATTTTCCTCTTCGAAATTCTACGCTTACCAGTAAGGTGTCGAGAGGTCCGCCAAATTTAACGCAGATGAACCAGTAACTTTGATATCTCCAAGTCGATAAAATGCAATTTGTCCACAACGGTTTCCATCAAGTGAAAATTACAACAAAGAATCTCACATTAAAGAGAATATAATATGTTGATGGAAAATATACAGTATGATTCTATGAATGCTTCTATGTCTTCCTATCAGCCAGAATTTCTACATTTATGTCCAAATATCCATTCTTGGACAGTAAAAATATTAATAACCACGCTAAAAATTAAGTCGGCACACTTAAATTACTTTCAATTACATTTTCTTATCAGAATTTTAATATCTTCTGGTCAATTATTATCTTATCAGCTCTTGATCATTCTGTACTACTTTAATATTTTGTAGGAAGATGCATTCTAAAAAAGAAAAGAAAGAAGAAAAAGAATGGGGGTGGGCGGGATTAGCATGCATAAACATGCATTTATATCTAGAGCACGATAAATCTTCCAACTATCTACAAGATATTTGCTAAAAATATAGCTAAATATGATCCTACAATATCAACAATAAAATGGAAGAGGTAAAATATTTCCAAACACGACCAAAAAGTAAGTCTGGCAAAGAAATTTAAGGACACCTTTCAATAATCACCCGTATATCCTGCTTCCTTTATTTTTGACTAAAAATAAAGGAACAAAACGGTTCTCTTCGGTTAATATCTTCAGAAACAAAGTGGAGAAAAAAAGCCTCATTGTCTTTAACTTATCCTCCCGAAAACAAGGGGGCCGGGAAGATAAGGAAATAATAACAGAAAAAAATTATATTAAAAAATACTGCTAACGATAGGAAGAAGAAGGATGCAAGGAGGAGGAGGGGAGATGGAGGCATGCCTATCAATGGAACATTCAGACATTTCAGAAGGAAGAGGAACCGGACTAATTAATGACCAGCCGTGTACCCTCCAGCGGTTTCGTTAATTACAGCGCTCGGCTGCCGACAGACTCAGTAATAAAATTAATGCGTAGCGAGACCACATGTGGGTCAAGTTGATGCTCTTTTTGCCAGCCATGGACGGCTAATGAGTTCGGAGTGTCGGAGGCCAAAGCGGCAAAAAGGAAAAGAAAAAAAAGAGGATCTTGAGATCTGTAGGAGTGTTGCGAAGAGAAGTGCTGGCATGCAGAACTTCGAAAGACAAAAGAAATAAGTTTTGGGTTTGGCTATGTTTAACACCTTGTAGTAGCTATCTTTGGAATTGATTAATGCGCCTGGAGAAGTTGAAAAGACCCTCCGTATAGAGATGAATGTCTTTGGAGAGAAAAAATTAAAGGTGTTAAAAAGGTAGAAATTAAAACGGTTTACTGAAGGCATGTTGTAAAATTTCAAAGTTACCAAGATTCATTAGGAACTGGAAATCATAGAAATCAATGAAAGTTCCGAAATTATTAGAATGGCTGAATGTACTTCATGGAGATGGAAGGCGTAGATTGAAGTTAAGAATTAGATTTTCGAATTTGACCGAGAGTAATTAAAAGGAACTACGATTCCAAATTTAAGTTTATACCATTTTATTTAAAAATAATTTAGAAAAACGAAATATTTAAAATGACGATTACATGTAACCAAAGAATTGATATTTGGCCATGCACTCTTTATATAACTACGATCTGTTGATTGATTTCAGTTGATTTGGTACTAATAATGTCTCATGAAGTTCCCACAGAAAGATCTTCTTCCAGATCCGATGACGTGAGGGAAATGTATTATTAATAATTTATAATTATTCTAAGCGTGTACACACTTTGAGAATAGCTTATTACACCATTTCTATGAAAAGTATTCGAAATGGATCACACTTTTTGAGATTATGTTAAGTGATAAATGTTTTTCATAAAAATTCATCTAATATATATAATTTCAATTTATCCGCGTTCTTAATTCACTGTAACTTCAGCTGCTTCAGTTACCGGGCATATATTCTCACGTTGTCTAACAAACGCCGAAACCAAAATGCTATATTGGCAAAATTGACTTCTGAAGCTATGTTAGTACCGACTGTTTTCGCACGATTTTCTGCTTTCTTCCTTCATCTTCAGATTACGCCTGTACTTGATTATCATTTCAACAAAGAATTAATTAAAGATCAGCCCTGAGACCGAAATGATGTATACTAAGAATGAACACATATATAAATGATTTTTATTTCAAAAGTAGCTCTGAATTTTCATTTAATAGAATTATAAGCAAAAAAAAAAGTTCTAATTCTGTTGTGATTAAAGGTTTTCATCAAATTTTCAAAATTACGTTGGGACATATAAATATAAATCATCAAAAACAAATGAATATAAGAATCCAACTTCTAATAATTCAAAAATATAGCTGAGACGTGATTTTTATTTCGGAGATTAAAATTATTTCATTTTGAAATTGAAATAAATTATTTTGTTTCTCTTAAATGAGATTTACTGTACCTGTCCACAGTGCAAAATGTTGAAAATGCTTTTTTTTTTTTTATTTATGTATATATTGAGAGTTTAAGGACAGGGACATATTTAGACGAGAGAGGAAGTTTTAAAAAAAAATCATAACAAAATGTTGAAAAATCCTTTTACCAGGATTAATATATACAGAGAATTTTTGCAAGTAATTGTAAGCTTGAAATTATAATGATTAAATTTTTTATGATTTTCAGACAAACATGAATCATTCATAATTTGAGACTTTTGATAACACAAAATTGAATAAAATGTTATTAAATAATAATTAGCAATCGTTAAATCATCATTACAAAATGACTGCACAAAAATCTATTAAAATCTCTTAAATCTTCATAAGAAAAAGTTTAAATAAAAGGAAAAGATCAAATATTTATGAAGATATAAGCCTTTATTATAATTGTGTTTTTCAATTAGTGTATACTGAATATAAAAGCTCAACTTAAAATTTTGTATAATAATGTACAAGCAATGAAATAAGGCCAAATATCTATTAAATGCTATCATGACATTTTTATTTTAAAGAAATTTTGAAAAAAGAAATACAATTTCGAGAAAAGCATGTGTTCCCTTATTGTCCAAATATAGAATAAAAAGCATATTTTGTAAGATTTCATTTTCTGGGTTATTAATATAGATTTGCATAGATTGGTATTAAAACGTGCTTTCCTTTTGATACAATTAAAGACTGGCTCTTGCAAAATCGAAAGAAATTACCATATTAATTAATATCTCCACACTCGAATTTTGAGAGGATAACTGATCATTAGATCCTCTTAAATGTTCTGGAATATAAAACAAACTCCTAAATTATATCTACAAAACTACCCTGCGTTTCGAACAGGATTAAAAAAACTGAGTATCATTTGAAAGTTATTAATTAAAGGAAAACAATAACTTTCCTGAGACAAGTTCAAATCGAAAACAAGATTTATTTTTTCCCAGGTGAGAGCAGAAGTATGCTTCTGGAATTACGACTTTCCACCTGTTTTATTTTCTTTTTCCAATTATTTCATACTTTTTTTTCTGTTTTTCCTACCTTGTAAATTCAACACGCAACTCCTCTCGAGCAAAAGTGGACAACGCCAGAAGATTGTGAATGCCGGCCAGATATAGTAGTGCTACAGATAGGGTGGGAAATAAATTATAATCTTGCGAGTGGCGAGCCCCTATTCACTCAATGTGAGCGCTGAGGATCTTCTTGCGCTGATTAATGAAAGTCATTAATCACCCGGAGAGACCGAGGAGTGACTCATTCCTTTCTTCCTGCAAAACAACTTTCTTTACTCCCTTTAAATATTCATAACTCCTGCGAAAAAAGGGGAGACTTGTTTTTCGTCTTTACGGAGTGGTTTCTTGCTCCCAGCCAGTCCCGGTCTTCTTCTTACAAGGCACAATTATTCTTTTTTTTCCCCCTTTCCTCGTGGCCTTTTTTTCTTTTTTTTTTTTCCCCCTTTCATTTTTTTGTTGGTGGTTTTTGTTGCTCTTCTCTTTTAACATTAACCACTCGTGGTCGAAATGGGTCGTAGTGAACTTCTTGCCACGGTCCCAGCGCAACAGAATAGAAATGATGAACTAACCTCGCAGCTCAAAATCGATGGCTCTAGCCCTTTCGGGTGCACGTTGCCTACATTTACATGTGATTAAATATTCCGTTTTCAAACCACACCCAAAAAAAGATACGAGCTTTTACACACACATACATACTACGCTGCAAGACCGTGATTGTGTTTAGCCACGAGGGCGTGCAAAGTCATTGTGGATGCAAAGGAGGGGAGCATGTCGACCACGAGCATAAACTATTGTCATGTAGGTCGTGATTTGAAGTCAGGCAAATCAGAAGCAATGAGTTGAGCATTACATTTCTTAAGACATTATTTATCTCGTATTATATTTTTCAAACTTCTTTTCCAATGAGGATGGCTTGCAATGCAGCCGGCTTCATCATTAAATTTTTTGAACGACAGAAGAAACAATTTTGAATGACATGTTGGCATATGAAATCTCCCTTAAAATCAATACATCTGTGCTTTTTCCATGTTGTTAATTGAGAAATTAGTTAAAGTGATTCGAAGCTTATTCGTGAATGATATTTTGCTATTAAAAATGTTTTTAGAAATCATTGGCATATAAATTAAAATTGTGTACGTTAATTATTGAAATATAATCAATAGTACTTTTATGTTATATTAAATAATTCGTCCAAAGACTGAAATACACAACTTATGATATTAAAATGCCGTACGAATTATACTAGTTATATTATTATTTTTTCTTATTATTATTTTATATATTCTACAAATGATATTGCTTTTTTTTTACTTATCTCAGACATATAAATAAGAATTAAAGAAGGACGACAAAGTTTAACATTAACTATGAAAACTCTCTACATTTCTTAAAACATTAGTCATTTCGCGTTTTTAAATGGCTATAAATTATTTTTTAATGTCCGAAATTTCCTGTTTATTCTTGCGCTACATAAAAAAGTATATTAAGAACTTAAATTTTCAAACTAAAAGAATTTTATTCAGAAATTCGGAGTTAAGAATATGAAATATATTTTGAAATAATTATTAAATAATGCCTATCTTCTTCTTAATACGAATCACAAATTCTGAATTACTTTATTTATTTTGCAAATCATCGCATTTAGAATTTTCTTACCTTTGTCAAGTATCATGCACCACTTTAGAAGCATAAATACAATAAAATTATATTTAGGCTCAATTTACTTCTGTAGCCTTAGCTTAAAAATCTTTGTCTCTTAACTTTCAAAAGCTTCTAGCTAAATAAAAGAGTCTTTGGAGGATTCTTTTTCTATTTTACACTGATCAAAGGCATTTCAGGGTTTAGCTTTTTCCTAAGCTTGCATTTAAGTAGCAAATCTCAGCTCCAGGTTTCTATAAACGTCTTTATTAAATTTATTTCTACCATAAAAGGAATTCCGGAAGGTAATTTTGTTTATAGCATAAAGTAAATGGAATAGAATAGTCACAAGGAAGCAAGGCTTGTATATTTAAAAGCCCAAAAAGAAGTATTTCAAAAATTATTGAAGATAATTTTCTATTGTGGAAGGATTGGGAGAAAAAAAATTACTCGTTGGAGAAAACTTTTAGATTTTTATACACAGGTCATTTGAAAGACAAACGTTATACTAATTTTGATTAAACTGCAATACAGTTGTATTTCAATCACATTCAAATTTTTAGAGGAAATCAAAACGCTCAGTATTCAATTTCTGATAAGGAAGTGTTGATTTTTTTTTTTTTTTTTTTTTTTTTTTTTGCGATAAAGATTATAGACTAACTTTTAATATTACACTTTCTTTTTTTTTCCTATAAAAAAAGAAATCGAATAAGTAAATAAAAAGTATGATAGTAATATTTGCGTTAAATCTCATAAACTATTTTAACTCTTTAAAATGACACTTTTTTCTAGTCATGAATACTTTTTCTATATTAAAATATTTTTAGGATTGAAATTTGCTTAAGAAAAGTGATTCATCTAACTTATTAGATCGATTGAATTCAATTAATTAATAATTAAGTAACAAATCAGAGCACAGCATTTTGTGTGAGATAAGGAACAGAAGTGTCTAAGTTTTTGTCGTACTGAAACATTTGTCAGAACTTATGCCAACCTACATAACTTCATATAAAAATTAAGGAATTTGGTGGGAAGCATACTTCCCATGGCCCTAGAAAGGGTTAAAACAAAACAATGTTTCAAAAAAGTAATTGTATAATATATGTGTAACTAAGATATTTTCACATAAAGGATTCGATTATGCTTATAAATTAGATCGACCACCTAAAATCATTTTTATGGTATCAGAATTACCAACATTTCAACAAAATTTAAATAAATATTATTATTTATTTATCTTAAAGAAGTATATTTATCTTGATGAAGCTTCTAATAAAGCAGTTAATACATTCGCATTTCTTAGGTACTCACTTAATAAATTTTATACAAAATTAAAAACATTTACAGAAAATAAAATAATTATCTAAGGGGCATATTATTAAAAGCAAAATTTAAATTTCTATTAATATACTTAACAAAGTTAATCAAACATAATTAAAAGATAAATAAATGAAAATAAATATAAATAAATGAAAATAAAATAATGAAGTCAGTTCATGATCATCTGATAAACTTGAAATGCGACTTGCCAATTGAATTTCGTAGTCCTATATATATCGTGAATGTGACGTCACACCCACTGTACCACAGTAATATGTTAGACGGCTTAACACTGTGTATTTGTCTTGTGATTGTAAAGTCACAAAAATTAACTTCAATTACTCAACAGTGTATTTGCTTAAGTATTAGTTTCTGAATGGTACAGATAATAAATTTGATTAAGCGCTACAAATATTTCATTTTAATTGTCATCGTAATAGAGTTTAAATCGAACATTTTTACAAAATAAATATAAATAATTGAGAAAAGAACAATTATGTAAGAAAATTTATTGCCAAATTTTCGCCAAAACGCATCGCCAGATTTTCGATTATAATCGACTTTCGCTTAAAATAATATCGCTTAGAAAAAGAAGATAGCGCAATTCTTAAGAAAGAATTAAGAAACGGATTGGGAACGTAATTTTAAAAAATAACATTACGCCAATTTGGACGATTTTGAACTCATCCGGATTATACGATGAATAAATTATGCGAGATTCTTTCATTCTTTTAGATGAGCTGTTTTTCCAAATCGATCATTCGGCTAAAATCTGCTACTGAATTGGAATCCAATTATAATTACCTTTTAAAGAAAAGATTTATTTCGGAAAGAAATCTTAATATCTCAGTCTTGTCATCTTTCTAAATCTATAACTCGAAATCTGGAAATAAGATATAGATAAAATTCTATACTGAACCTATTTATTTGTAAGAAAGATCTTATTAGACATTAATATTTACTTATTTTTCTTAAGATTCACTGCAGTCCTGAATTTAATCTCTTAATCTTCTTTTTTTAATTCATAGGATTCAAGTGTGTATGATTTATTATTTTTTAGAGTAAAGTGCATAGAAAATTGTAGCCGATGCAAATATTTATTTTTAATGAAAATTTTGATTTTTTAAGTAGACATTTACATCATACGGAAAATAAAATAATAACATTTTTATAAGCATTTAATTTTAACCCAGAAAATGTCACTGAAATTTATTATTATTATTGATTGTTATTATTCATTATAATTACTGTTGATTGTTATTATTTAATATTATTATTTATTGCTATTATTTATTGTAATTATTTATTATTATTAATATTTAATTGCGTTATTATTATTTCAAAGTTATTAAATATCAATTCCCACACACACACACATAAAAAAATAATAAATTTTAACAAATTTATTTAAATTACTCAATTAGATCAAGAAACCTAATTTTTTTTTAAATATATAGTATAATGTCAATTAATTTGACTGTATCTGCATAGCAATTTATTATGGATAACAGAATTCGACTATGAATATATGCGATCGAATTCATGAAAGTTCATTCGTTCATTAGTATGGTGTGGAAATTTGGAAAAAGAGATTGACAACTTTTTGAGCATACGATGACGGTGCAAAATTACAAATTCAGGTACAAAATAATCCTCGAGTTAAAACAAAATGTTAATATGGTTAAAAAAATCCGAAAAAAGAAACATTTGTTCAATCAAATAAGGGAGTTGCAATATTCTACATTTATCTCCATTGGTATTTTTCTGTTTTATAAGAAATTTGGCTTTTCCTTGAGGGGAGGGGGGAATGAATAAAATAAGTCAGATTTTTTAATAATAAGTAATAGCCTGCACTGTTTAATACTATTCCAAAATGCATTTCAGTGCTACTGGTTTGGCAAAAAAATAATTGCACTATATTTGTGTGTGTGTGTGTGTGTGTGTGTGTGTGTGTGTGTGTGTGTGTGTGTGTGTGTGTGTGTGTGTGTGTGTGTGTGTGTGTGTGTGTGTGTGTGTGTGTGTGTGTGTGTGTGTGTGTGTGTTTATGCGTGCGTGTGCGCGCGTGTGTGTGTGTATAAACATGAATTTACAAATATGTAAGTTATAAATTGATATAGACAGTATAGATCAGGCAGAACAACATTATATTATCTCCCTAAAATAATAAATTATATAACACATTTAATATTATATTTTCTTATATGATCATTTTTTAAATTTAAATTAATTATATCACAAAATTTACGAAGTTAAATCGCATGAAATTCAGAACACTTTGAAGAATTAATTAAAATTATTTTTAACATCAGATCAAAATTTTTTGAGAAATCAATATAAAGTCCAAAATGATTTTCAAATATACAAAAGAAACAATGCAGTTATTTGCATTACAGTATCCAAGGCAACTGTAAGACTAAGAAGGTGTTTGCGAAAACTTTCCATTGACTTGTGGAGATAAAGCACGCCTATTTTCGGTTTATTAAATTTCGAAAAATCTTTGCATCCATTCCAACTGTCACGCGAAAACGCCTCCTATTCACTTTTCCGTCACCTTTTCAAGGAAAGTTCTGTTAAAGGTGAATGCCACCCAGCGGGTGAGGGGGCTTACTCTGAGGGGTCGAGGACCGAAATCCAACCCTCTACTTCTGACCAATGACAAATCCGACCCCAATCGAAGTCAACTCCCACTTTCACATCACGCTCCAAGAGCTCACGGTTGGATAAACCCTTGCGTGACGTATAGTAGTCACGTGATTAATGACAATGAAACCTGTGGGATGTAGGCACATCACGTGATCGTATTATGGGGGTAACGCATCGTTACAGAGGGGGCGGCAGTAAACGATCTTCATACACGCACCTATATTCGCCCTTTCATTTGACGGGGCTGTAATCCCCAGGATTTCAATCCCAACGCTAGTACAAATGAAAGCTTCGGAATTTCACGTCTACCCCATTATGTGAGTGCCTCAGTATTCTGCAGACCTCTAATCTGCAATTGAAAACAAATATGTTTATTTTGGAATATTGATTTTATTTTGAGAACAAAAGTAGGATTTCAGTAAAAAGAAAAAAACTGAGATTCTAGCAAAACCAAACAAAAGAAAAAGTTTTAATTTTATTTTGCCGTATATGTAAAAAGCAAGCAATTGCACGTCGATTATAATTGCCTCAAAGTTTTCTGTGTATTAATCATATTTAAATCTATATTTGAAACATTATATCCAAGATAGTTAATAAACCACACAGTGCAACTGCTTGCAAAGACAAAGAAAATCTGCCATATTTGAAGCGAATGACTATTTTAGCTACCCCCCCCCCCTTCCTTCCAAACTTCCATTTTATTTAGTGACGTGACATTGAAGTCCTATTTGACATGTTATATCCAAGAAAGGTTATTAAAGCATGCGTTGCAAGAGTCTACAAAATTATAAAATAAAATAAAAATGCATAGTATTTGTATATAACAAACACAAAATATTTCTTTCTGGAGAATTTCTAGATACAGAAGTACGTTATGCCTGAAAACCAATATTATCCAAATTCTTAAAAAAGGCGGAGAAATGATTAACCCCTTTTAGTTATTTCGATTAATGTGTCTGATTTGTAAATCGAATTACGGAACTTTTTGATGATTCAAACTATTCTTAAAGCACATCATGCGAAACTTCAAGAGAAGAAAAATGGAATAGTGCATCCTTAAAGGAGGCATCTTATTCAATAAAATGCTGCTACTGATCTTAAAAGTAATCGTATATTTATATATTATTCTCTAATATAGAGATATTCCATTACACTTGTAATCTTTATATTCTATTAGTTAAGAAACTGAGATAACACAGAACTTTATCATTGTAAATTTAGAATGAAATATGCTACCCTCACAAATGTGGTAAAACGCATTTATGAGAAACTTCGGAGAAGGGAAATTGAATAGTGCATTCTTAAAGGAGGCATCTTATTCAACTTAATGTTGCTACAGATTATAAAAGTAATCCATATTTTTGTAGTACTTTAAAACATTGAGTCATCTCATTACTTTTATCATCAGTATATTCTATTTGGAAGATGAGATAAAACGCGGAGCTTTATCATTCTAAATTAAAGATGAAATAAACTACCGTAAAAAAGTGGCAAGATATGTCACGGAAAACTTTCGGAGTAGGAAACATATTGTTGCATCCTTAAAATCCTTAGCTAACAGAATATAACTACAGATCATATAAAAGCAATCGCATCATTTTGTATTATACTTTAATATTAAGGCATTCGATTACTTTTATGATCTATGATGACGTTCTGTTGGCCAAAAAACTCAGCCAAAATGAAAACGCTCTTACCATTATACCAAAATGATAAAAGAAGTTATCGCACAAAAATGCAAGAAATATGGGAAATCTTATACACTGGATGCTGTATCTTTAACGAACACGATACCACTTAAGAAACGCCATTTAAGAAGGTCTTGAACATAATAAATATGCCAGAGACAAATGCCTTTGAATAGGTATAGGGCGAAAACCTGAAGAGAGTTTATCTCATTTTCTGACTATCGTTCAAAATTACGAGTCCATCACAAAATAATAAACTCAAAATGAACAATTAATGAACGGAAGTTATAAACCCTTTAAACCAACTACAACTACCACGATGACAACGATTCTTTCATATTATTAAGCAACAATAAACGTCATCATAAAAAAATTAAGTTGTGATTAGATTACCAAAGAAAAAAATGAACAAAAATAATTCAATAACTTCACAGTTAAGTGAATTGGCAAAAACTGTTCATATTATAAGGAAATAAAAAAAAAATCATTAAAAATAAAATTTTCTTTCAAAATTTCAAAAAATATAGAGAGAGATTTAATTTTTTGTCTTTATAATGAATTAACTAATCCGTAAGTTTTCTTTAAGTAGATTTTTTCACACATGCAATACAAAATGACACTATTATACTAGGTTAAGGTATAACAAATGTTTTAGAAATCATGTTCTTACAAAGACAATGAATATCGCCTTTATTAAACTTCATTAGCATTTAATTTAAATTTTGGGACACATAAAATATTATCAATATTTACAAAATTTTAAAAACTACTTTAGTTTTTATCTATTTTAATTGTTACATTTTTCTATAACAACTTTTTTTATTAAAATAAATATCATACAATTACTTAAAACACACAAAAATATGTTCGCTTTAAAAAGGAGAAAAAAAAATTGTAAGCATCACACAGGAGATATAGGAATGTAGATATTTTGCAGACAGTTTTCAATGTTTCAGAGTTTTAAAACTACTCTTTTAGTTAAATCAATAATATACATTTGACAAAATATTTTTCCTGAGGAAAAGATACCACAAAATAATTTAAATAAGTAGATTAAATTAAAAAAAAAAATTTCTTATCTGGGTTTTAGAGGAGTAAAGTTAATCAGACATTCATCTGTTATTCAAAGCATGTACAGCTCAAGTGATACATTTTTACCGCTCTCCCCCCTCCTATTTAGATCAGTGAATCGGGATAGGAAAATATTAGCTTTCTACAGCATAGAAACTAATATCTAAAGAAATTCACTAGAAAATTTTAATGTGAATTAATTTGAATTTCCCATTGCAAAATAACAGGCTACTTAAAAACAATCAGAGATTTAATGTGCATAGCATTAACAACTTTATTGCAACTATGTCATTATCATCTAATTATTGCTAGATTAAAATTCAATTTATGGTTAAAAGCTTTACTCAGACTGAAGCGTCCAGAACAATGAAATTCTATAAAGGTTTAAAGACCTTTCATATAAATCTGTTTTACACTTCAACTATCTAGTTTTTATGCTATGTTCTTTTTTTCTCTAAAACTTGCAAATTAACATGAGTCGACGGAAAAAAAAACAAACATTTTATTAAATTTATTTAATTTTACATCTAAAGGTTTGTATTACTATGAAAAGATATAAAATACTTTCTTGTTCAATACATTTACTGAAATAAAAATAACCCCATTTTTTAAATCTCTTTAGAAACTTACAATAAATAGGTAAAAAATATTGTTTCAATAAAATATCTTATTAAACATTTTTATTATTATTCATTCAGAATATTCAGTATTTCAGATGCAAAATTATTAGTTTTTCAAAAAAAAATGAGATAAGATAATTGCAAAAGAATTAAATTTGCTACAAAGTTGCCAGATGAAAACTTAGATTTGTATTCTCAGATAGTAGAAAATTATTCAAAATAATTTTCCTATTTTTTTTAATATAAGCGTAAAATAATTTTCTAACTATAATTTGAGAATTCAATGAATAAGAATGAAAATTAGAAAATTAAAAATAAAACTTTTAAAAGTCTTCGAACTTGTCAAAACTTTTTTTTGTTCCATTTTTCTCCACCTTTTAAGACACTCGCTCATAATTTAAGTATAAGTTACACTATCTATAACTTAGCAACTTCCTTTTCTTAGATTCGTAAATTTTTGTTAGAAAAACTGTCCAAATGAGCAAGCGTCCTGTATACTAAATATTCAACTTAAATGGACTTATGAAGGGCTCCACACCTTAAATAGTTTAGAGGATCATCAAGTCACATTACACACACACATACACACACTTTTCCAGATTTTTTACCATACCTTTTAAAATATAATATCCACAAAATTGTTCGTGAAAAAAATAAAACAATGAAAAACAGCAGTGAAATTAGTGCACCACAAAAATTTTCATTCGACTATTCAAATAGAAAAGTGACTAAACCACAAAAATTTTCATTCGATTATTCAAATAGAAAAGTGACTAAATTGTTGTGTTAAATAAAAACATTCAATAAATAACTCAAAAAAATTAGTTTAAGAAAAGTTTTTTTTTGTATGTTTTTATTAAAAAATACTAATGAAATATTAGATAGCAGCAAGAAGATATGTAAAGTAAAATATATATATGCATCACTTCTAATAAAAACAAGAGTAACGATTAAGGTTTTATACAAACGTTAAATTATTTCGTAATATCTGTTATTTATATCTTGTTACTTCTTGTAACATAGTTACAAGATCTAGATAATAGAACTCAAAAGCCGGGATATTTTAAGTTAAAAGATATAATGATTAACAAGCTCGTGATAATAATTTCACAAAACCATTAAATTCGAAACGAAACTATCAATACATGGCGTAACTAGTTAGAGATGTTTTCTTAGCTGGTAACAAGTTAAGGACTTATATTTTAATAAAAGATATAATGATTAACAAGCTTTTGGTAATAATTTAACAAAATCATTGAATTCGAAACGAAATTATCAATATATGGCGTAACTAGTTAGAGATATGTTTTCTTAGCAGATAACAAGTTAAGGACTTATCTTTTAAAAATCAATTGTGTGAAATCTGTTTGATTAAAATGGAAATTCTTTTTTAATTGAAACACTCATCAAAATTATAAACTAGCTAATTTTGATTCAAATGAGAACTTTGCGATTTTTGTTGTTATTGTTAAGGATTTTAGTTAAAAATTGGACTCCGTTGAAGTTTTTTCAGTACATATTTTCTTCAATTTTAATTGATAAATATACATTTCTATAGTTTTATTATTATCTATTATTAGTTTTTGCACAAAATGTTCCATATTAAAGATTATTTTACACATAAATGCGGGCATTTTTTTTTCAAAATAATTTTTAATTATTTTTGTATGAATTTTCTTTTATAATGAGATGCAATTTTTTTACGAATGTAATACTAACCTGTTTTTTCATTCTCTCAATATAAGCCCAAATTTTCGTATTGTGTGTGTGTTTTAATTATAATACAACGACCTCAGTTGCTCTTTTTTGTTTGCTTATTTGTTTTTATTTTTATTATTAGTTTAAATGAGATCAAAGACAATAATTCTGTCTACCCTTTCTAAAAGAAAGTGTTTAATTGTCATGACTTAATACAATTTTTCAAGAGCGGAAATCTGCGCTTAATTTTTGATTTAATTACAAATAGCTAGAAGCTGCAGTCAACCATTTATAAAGTACTTCTATGATTTCAAAATACATAATAGAATTTTCCGGTAACCAAATAAAATACGAATTAACAACTTTAAACGTCTTTTAAACTGTAAGAATAAGATTTTGTAGTTCAGTAATGCCAGTTGAGAGAAAAATATGATCCAATATTCAAAGTTTGTACAAAACTTCAAAAGAGGGCGCCACGTTGGCTCTTGCTGGCAAACGAACGTTCAATTGAAGATGACTTGGAGGCAAGTGTAGTAGGTCTTGTCCCAAAATTTTAAACTAGATGTCTTTTAAAATATGTTCAGTGTAAGCAGCCGTCGATAGCTCAGTTGGCAGAGCGGTGGACTGTAGGTGTTAAAAAGCAGTTATCCATAGGTCGCTGGTTCGACTCCGGCTCGACGGAAGTTTATTTTGTAATAACAGTTAGTGTAACTAGCAAATTAAAATTTTCTTTTTTTGTTAATAGTTTGTAACTTTTGGCGATACATTTAAAATAAATTTGCAACTAAACTTTTGTTTAGTTACAATAGACTAATTAGAAAAATTAGTGTCCGTTTTGATTTTACTTTCAATGAACAAAAATATTAAGAACATTTTTTGTCTTTAACACTGATAAATTAAATAGAACTAGATGAAAAAACTTATGAAATTAAATTTCTGATAGTAAGTTTATTTCAACCTTTAGCATAAAGGTAGTAAATTATTAAAATTAGGAATTATTTCTGTAAGAGCATTTGTTCAAAACAATTTTCTACTATTTTTATTCTAATTCGAGTTTGAATATACAGTAAACAATTTTTTAAGGAACGTACGAATATACAGATATAATACATATCACAATAGCCTTGACTGTCAAGAAAATCAACTTCTAATAGTGTCGCAAATACTACAAATAGAAAGCCAAAGCTTTAAGAATGTGAATACTTATTTTCTTTTCCTTTATTTTATTCGCTCAGAATATAAATGTGTTACAGGCGCTTTAGAACAGAATATGAATGATAATATTTAAGATGTGGCTAAGGTGCTGCAAAACTAAAGAATTTTCTAAAGCAATGATGTTTCAATAAAGAACATGATTTGAAATCCGATACTCTGAGCATATTATTTGGAACAAATATACATACATCTGCAATGATGATTTGCTTATAAATCTTTTTTGCAATCATTAAATAAAAAAAATTGCAATAGAATTTTATGGCACAATTTATACAACTCAAGATTTTTTTTTCTATTTTGTTTTAAATTAAAAGAATGTAATACTAAAACAGCTCATATGAAAAAAAAATGTCTACATAAAATGGTAAAATTTAATACGGTTATAAATATCTTCGATATAAGAGCTCTAACAGTGAAAAAAATAATGTATCGATGTAAAACAATGCTTTTTCTTTCAATTTTAAACATTAAAAAAAGAAAGTAACGCAACTTTGCAATGTAAAATACAAAGACATAAATAATAATTGATAAAAAGTTCTTAAATTAATGAATTAATTTAAAAGTAATTAATGATAGTATTTATAAAAATATACAAAGTAATATTTTCGACAGAATACAAAAAAAATGGCAAGAAATAAATGGAATTTGGCATCTCCTCAATGAGATAAGTAACACAATTATATAAAAGCGCAAGTGTTGTATCATAAAATCATTGAAATATTAAAAACCATTTCCAAAAATTTCATTTAAAATTCAATTACTTGATTGACCATCAATCGTGAGAGAAATGCTATGAATTGATAGAACTGTAATGCAATCGCATTCAGTTCTATAAATTCATATTCTGCGAATAATTTCCACTTTCACTTTTGTTAACCAACTAACTACTTTACTACCATTTAATTTCTATAATGTATTACCCATAAAATCAAAAGTTCGTTCAAGCATGAGTAGCCTACTGGAGAAGATTTTATATTTTTCGTTATGGTGTCAAATAAAATAATATCATGTCTCTAAACTTTGAACCTCAATTCGATTCCAGCGAACGAAATAGCTTAATAAATAAATAAATAATAATATTCACTTACGGTGAGGGGGGGGAGTCAAAATATTTATCTTAGTTCTTGAAACCACAGCATCAAATGAAGCCACGCCAAATTTTCTTGCCTTCAATATATTGTACTTGTACTAATCAATTCTTTGATATTCATAAATTGTATTCTAATAGTTTAAATAGACATATGAAATATAGCTCTCAGTTTACAATATAAACTTTTATATTAAATTTATCGCACGAAATGGATTTCTATTCCCCCCTTCCTTATATATTTATTTTAATCTGTCAACTACGCCAGATTAATGGACATCTATAAATCCAACTAAGCTCACAATATGTATATAAACCAACAATTACCTTGCTGAATTTCAATGGCTCCAAAAGAGCCAAAAATGCAAGAATAGCAGAATACTCTTTCTTTTAGAAATTTAACCTTCTTGCTATTCAAATGGGAAGATATGAATTTTATAAAAACGGGGGGGGGAGAAAAAAAAGAACTGTTAAACTATAATGATTATCCTGAAAAATGCAACATAGATATATTCCTGAATAAATCTTAACAGGAAGGAAAATTTATTTGCATTGTATTAGAAAATAATTTAAGAAAATCCCGTAAAGTAAATGCAATTTGGCTAGTGTTTTGTTGTGCATATTAGATCTTCAAGCTTTTCAAATGATTTTTGATGTGCATATCAGATCCTCAAGTTTTTCAAATGATATACTAATTAAGAACATAATGATCTATTCTTATAAACAAGTGAATTCACTTTTACATATCTTAAATCAGCAGGATGCTAGTTGAATAGTTTAAAATGATTGCAAATTAAAAATTATGAAAAATCAAACTTGCTCTGTCGTATATTGAATCCAAATGCACAACTGTAATAATTTGATAAGTAAAATTCCATAATGGCCCAAATGTATTGAAATATTTTTAATGCCTATTTTTCTTTGGTTCGTTTTACTTCCTTGCAAACAAAGTGTAAAGAAATTATTGTAATTGTCAAAAAAATTCAAACTCGACGTATCAAAATGACGTATCACTCTGTTTTAGATTCCCTGTGTTCGAAAAACAAATTTTTGGCTTTATGTCTGTCTGTGAATATAACTCAAAAAAGCTTCAAGCTATACGGGTGAAATTTTTGTTAAAGGATTAAAAATCAAATATATTGATTTATATCAAATCCATTTAAAGGATAACCATCTATCTGGTTGCTACAGTACAAGTAAACTCGATCATTATAAAACGGAAAGAGCTAGATAGATAAAATTTGGAACACAGGTTTAATATCTAAAACGCAGATTCTTAACAAATTTTCAACCAAATCTGTGGAAGAGTTGACCGCTTATCGGTCTGTAATTTCGCATGCCTGATGCCTGTAAACGCAATAACTTAAATCAACTAAGTTCAGAATGTGATCTCCAAAATTTGATAAGGAACTACTGCTGTCATACAATGTCAAATTTTGGTTTCAATCACTTGAAAAAGAGGCGTCCAAAATTCATAATCGCACGATAGTTACAGTATAAATGCTAAATTAACTTCAAAATTCTATATTTCGTAGCTATTATTCCCCAATGAAATGCAAGTCATTTGCAGCCTTATCCAAAGTCCACAATTTTATGCAAGGGAGAGGGGGATATCATTCTTAATAGATAATATACGAGAAAGTTTTGGGAAACTACTCCCTAAGATTATTTCAGATTTCCCGTATAAATAATTTTGTTTCAACGAAGAATATTGAAAACGCGGTGTAACCTTGAGTTCACAGCGAATGAGAATTAATTGCGATTATGCCAGTATTTATTTTGATAACAAACTAGAGGAAATTTTTACTCATAATGGGCATGCATGTTGATATTTCCCTTCATCATTCTGACTTTACCTCTCCGTTCGTTCATCTGAAAAGTGTTTACAAGAAATTTCCTACACAATTTCTCTAATTACTTAGCGCATCACTAATTCTTTTACCTTTAATTAAGCGAATTATAACGATAACCTGCCTTGAAAAATTGCCAGAAGACTGAAGACTACTGTCACTGCGGAAAGCGCCCTCTACCAAAAGTAGCGGAAAGCGATGATTATGAGCATTTTCACATACCTCTCTCTCTCCAGAAAATCAATACTCACAGGAAAACACTCAAATGCGGACTGACGTCACAGGGGCGTGGTTTAGATCGGAAGTGATATTATAATGAGAGTCCAATAAATAATAGACAGTCAGTTACTCAAATGTGATGGCGCGCACACAGCGAACTATAATGCATGAAGTCGGGGGGGGGGGGGAGGAGAATTAAATAATCATCATTAAAAATGCTACGGTTGACTAATATGCAACGTACCGTGACCACTATGATTATTATTTCATCTTTTCTTTATATATGATTCCGTTTGCCCCTTTGTTTCCCAAACGAAGGTGTTTGTTTCTTTGTGTTTTGCCGACACTGGATTAAGGGTTTGTAATAGGGGTTTACCGTAATTGCGCCAAGATAGATGAGAGTGTTAGAAGCGATGTAGTTATACGACGGATGTTTTCACGTTGTTTTCAATGAATTACTTCAACCGCATCAGTGAGCACTAACTAGAGTGGTAGCGCAACACACAAATAACGAAGTGGCTACTGCTCAACAAAGCACTGGGAATGGGAAGTAAAAACGGATCTTGAGAAATGTCTTCATTTTCGACACGTAAATAAATGGCGCTTTGAGAGTAGAGATAAATTCAAAGCAAATTATTCAAAAAAGTTACTATCTAGAGTGGTAGCGTCACACAAATAACGAAGTGGCTACTGCTCAACTAAGCACCGGGAAAGGAAAGTAAAAAACGGATCTTGAGAAATGTCTTCATTTTCGACACGTGTATAAATGGTGCTTTGAGAGTAGAGACAGATTCAAGGAAAATTCATACAGGAAGTAGAGTGGTAACGCAGCGCACAAATAGTAAAGTAACTACTGCTCAACAAAGCACTGGGAATGAGAAGTAAAAACTGATTCTGAGAAATGTCTTCCTTTTTGTCACGTGTAGAATGGAAATGGAAACGAAAATGGGAAATGAAAATAGTCTGAGAAACATCTTTATTTTTAACACGTGTATAAATGGTGCTTTGAGAGTAGAGACAAATTCAAGGGAAATTATACAGGAAGTAGAGTGGTAGCGCAGCGCACAAATAGCAAACTACTAAAGTAACTACTGCTCAACAAAACACTGGGATTTTGATTCTGGGAAATGTCTTCCTTTTCGACACGTGTAAAATAGAAATGGAAAGAAAATGGGAAATGAAAACGGAAAATCTGAGAAACGTCTTCATTTTCTACAGATATGTAAATAATGCTTTGAGAACAGAAACACATTCAAGAGAAATTATCCAGGGAGTTATTAACTAGAGTTGTAGTGTAGGACACGAATAACGCAGTGGTTACTGCTCAACAAAGCAGTGAGAATGGGAAATAGATATGGATCCAAAGAAATGTCTTCATTCTGATATAAAAAATGGTGCTTTGAGAGTAGAGGCAAATTTAAAGATATTTATCTAGAAAATTCAGAGAAAATACTTTAACTAAAGATTGCTTTGTATAAAAAATAAAAAATAGTTGTTTGAATCCAAGAATTCAGTTGCTTAAAGTTACCAGCCAGCTTATCGATAGTAAAATTATTTTGCTAAGTATAAGATTGAAATATTTTCAAGCCAATGACTTTTTTAAACTACACTTAAATACATTTCCTGTCTACATCAAATCAGTAGAAAATTCTACAGGTTCATTTATTTAATGCTGTATTTAAAGCTCATTGGTGTTTTGTGGTTGATGAGTGGCCCATTGATAAGAGGGTTTGCCTAATTTTCATAAGCTAAAACACAGTTTGAATAAAACTTTTAATTGTCTCGGCAGCTATACAACACTACAATAAACTTAATGAAAATATAATATTTCAGATTCACGATGAAGTATAAAATAAATTCCCACCAAGAAAGCTGAAAATCCAAAATCTCAATCAGACCTACATTCCACATAAACATACACTTAAGTGTGATTATGAGTCTTTTGGTCTTTAAAACAAATCGAGTAGAGTTCTAATAGTAGATAAGTTAAATCTCTATCAAATCTATACCCTTTAATATGTGATAAAATTATTGTTGACTTCTATAATTTTTTCATAATTCTTTGAATGAAAACTTATTGTGATGTCTAAAATACGAAACGTTATTATGGCATTCTGTGAGAGTTAAAATTAAGATTTTTTTATGCACCATATTTGATACAGGAGCAGTTTTTGGAAACAAGTTGAATTAAAATAGTAGGTTTCTTTGATGAAAATTAGTAACAAAATCCCAAAACATTACATGATTCTTAAGTTAAAAAAGTCCTTTGCATTCTATCGTTTCAAGCTAACGAAATATTTTTGGTATTTAAATACGATTTAAATTTAAATTTCAAATTGGAGAATGACAGTAAAAAGCAACACTTAATGTAATCACGTATTAACTATTCCAAGAAATTTTTCAAGAATTTTCCAAGCACTAAAAGCATCTTTGCTGGGAAATTTGGAAGCACTTACTTGGAATTATCTTTACATTCAATATGATAGATTATATTGTACTATTGACTTCTAAACCTTCTTTAAGCTTATAAAAATGGCCGCTGGTTTCATTTCTATATAGCAATCTCCCACTTTTTAAGAATCCTGCCTATAGTGCACACACTTCGAGGCCTCAAGCAGGGAGGAACAGGAAAAAGGGTTAACCTTCAAATGCCCGATTGCTGTAGGTTAGTGACTCGGATCACCAGGTGAAGAGCGATGGAGAGGGAAATAGGTAGAGCCATTTAACCTATAGACTTATGCAACAACCTCCTTGTTGTCACAGAATCCTACGGAACTATTTCCTTCCGCAGAATCTATTCATATACGAACAAACTCTCCAACTGTTATGGACAATCGCCTCAGTCTTTGAATCAAACAAACCAATAATAAGCTAAATATCTAAATTTAATTTTATTTATCATAGTGAACTGTGATTAATAAAATGCTATTAAACAGTTTTTAAAAACTATTTTAAACTTTTTAAAAACTGTGGTAAATACTACAAAATTCATCAATATTTTTTTGTCCGTGATATGCTAAATTATCACTTCTGATCAGAGCTTCTATCCTTTAATATATCAAATTCCTCAATATTAATATGTCCATGATAAGTTAAATTTTCATTTCTAATCAGAGCTTCTATCCTTTAATACATCAAATTCTTCAATATTAATATGTCCATGATAAGTTAAATTATCACTTCCGATTATAGCGGCTATCTTAATAACGTCAGAAGCCACAAAAATTAATCATTAATACCTTGAAAATATAGCACAGTTTTAATGATTAATTTAATTGTCAAATCCTTACTCGAAGCTGAAATTTGAAATTACTTAACAGTGAAAAGAGAGTAGGCTTAAGTTCTCACTAAACTAAATGTTCAATGCAGCCTAAACCTAGATGTTTTCATTTCCTTAACTCAAAGAACTCCCTCTGTGTTAATTATTTATTAATGAAACAAATAAATCAATAAATTTAATAAGTTAATATTTTTTAGAAGCAATTTCGAAATTCATTTTCAGAGTTATAACAGCAACAAAATAGAATCTCGGGATTGAACAATAAAAGAATGCTATGTAAAATCACTATCATGTTCAGAGTAATTAACTTTGTCTTTCGGCTTCGTCGGAAACGGTTTTATTAGTTTATTAATCGTCTTTTAATAGCTAGTTTTATTAATCATTTCACAAATATATTTTAAGACATAACTATATGCATTATTTTTAATAATTGCTTCTCTTTACATAGCTTGTACACCCCATCGAGAATATATCAAAACACCGGAAATACAATTGCTTATGCGCCATTTTAAATCCACTTTAAAAATGATTATATTTGTCACAGTCATTTCCCTTACTACATTAAATATTGTTAAAAGCAATAGAAAAAAAATGAAAACAGCAAACAGCATGTCAACCGAGAAATGATTTCAGAAGGATAAATGCGTATTTTGTATCACCACTATTTTATCACATTTAAGCACTTCTTATTACACGCAGTACAATATGTATTTTAATTTTTATATTATAGATCGCTTAATACGAAATAAGCATTTAAATACAATAATAATATAAACTGTTATTATATTTTCATCCTGTCTAATCACTTTTTATATTCGGTCTATTTTTCTTAATCATAATTTAATGTAGAAACTTCAATTTATACTTATAGCAAACGCGAAGATAATAGAGTAATTAAATTTAATCTAATTAGTTTAACGTTTTGAAGTAACCTGAAGACCACTGCCAAGCGGATGGATAGAGTAGATACATTTAAAAAGAGTTTATTAAAGTATAAATAAAAAATATCCCACAGAAACCAAATATCTATTTGATTCACATTAATAACTTGCATTATCTATAGAAAACCAAGACATCAATACCTTAATTATTTGTATATTCGAATTATTTCTTCTTTCATAACAAATATATAATGTCTTTGTAAATAAATATAAACATGCAAACGAAAAGTATTCAAATCACATTGTTTTAAATACCATCCTTCAAGAAAATAAAAAATAATTCTTTAAAAAAATAATGCAAAAAAAAAAAGGTTACTGCTAAAGAAAGCAATTTCTTATTAAAAATAAACATAGCTAATGACAACTCAATTTAACAAAACGGAGGAGACTCAGAGAAGGACCATTTCATCCAATTAGTTTTGAATTGTTGATTTAGTTTATTAAAGTATTGACGCGTACGGACAGGATTTAGTTTTAAAAACTAGAAAAATAACAAGCTGTATGACAAAATTCGGAATTTACGACAAAAGTCATTAAATTTCATATATCATTATTCATACAGTTTATTATATCACTAATCAGTAATACAATCGTTTGTAGCTCATATATACTGTCAACTTAAGTTATCAGCAACTATCTTTGTTGAATGAGGAACAAGAAATTATAGTGTAAAAAAGTGACTCGGATCGAATAGGGTTTCAAGTAATTAATAGTTCTCTTTATTTTGCATAATTTTTCATTAAATTTCAAGCATGAATCATTGGTTAGTTTAATGTTTCTTCATTATTTTTTTTTTCGTTTTAAAATACCGACATATTTTTTAACAATAATATTTTAAGACGAAAATATATTTTTAGAAAAATAATTTTTTAAGAAGAAATTTTTTGAAAACTTAGCTTAATTTGCTAACATTAGCAAAGGTTTGCCAATGTTAACAAATAAACGCTAGATGCTATCGCTTTTAAAGATAATTTTATGCAAGGTCAAATAAATATGCGTTTCTTTTATATTTTGTTAAAATAATTAAAAGAAGATTTTACATGATATTTCATGTATGATAATTTAATCAAAAAATATTGTTTACAATTATTTCTAATTAGCCGTCTTCGGCGACCAACTGATTCTCAGGATTAATGATTGTTAAAAATTTCAATTAAATATTTTGTGGTAATTACATCTTAATAGCTTCCTCGGCAAAATATTTTAAAATTTCAAATTTTGATAAACATATAACTCATACTATTTTAAAAGCCATGCATTGTTCTGTTTCAACAATATCTTATACAATCCGCAAATTTTCTGTCTATATCTTTATAAAACCAATCATATCACAGGAATTATAAGGTGATGTAAAAATCATTTTTGTACCGCAATATTTTTAGAAATTATAACCGTAAATCGCCATAATTTTGTTTAATTTTTAAAACTATGAAAAATATCACATTTCTTAGTACATATTTTCACTCTTCTAAATAATCCATGTTAAAATTGACAACTATAGATCGAAAGGTCTGGACTGTGGAACGTCAAATCACACACACACACACACACACACACACACACACACACACACACACACACACACACACACACACACACACACACACACACACACACACACACACACACATTTTTTATAAGATGTTTCTAATTTTTAAGAATATATATTTTAAACCTGTAAAAACTCGTCTTAGAAAATACTTCGTTTAATAGGCTATCCAAGTGGTTATGCTTACTATAATCTAGACAAAAAAAGGTAGTTAAAAAGAACAAAGTTTTCTGATATAGTAGAACGAAAAAAATTAATTAAATCTACTGCTAAACACCTGGCTTCGTTGATAGTTGATTAACAAGAAAAAACTTCATCAGGCTGCTGGCTTTAATTGGAAAGGGGCGAAACTATCATGATATTTGATGTTGCACTAATTTGCTGATTGTTATATTGAGGCGAATGTGCGATTTCTACGTATGATGAAAGAGGGGTAAAAAAATTTTTACAGATGGTATATGGAGGATTTAAAAAATTAGATTTCCTTTACAGATGTCAGGGAGATTAGTTCTGGATACATTTCCAGATAAAGTGTCATAGCACGGCATCAGCATATTTTGATCTTTTAATTACGCTTTTAATTAAAAATTAATCAAATTGCAATCTCTCCATTTAAAGTCTTAGAATCATTTAGATTGGTTTTATGATTTAAGTAATGACTTTCCTTTCAGCTGTTTAATTGTAATGTTGATGAAATTATAAAGTTGATTACAAAATCATTTAAATCAGAAAATCTGTGATTCTTTGTTCTGACATTACATTCAGTTAATGTCAGGATAATAAGACAGCAAGAATAATGGCAGGTGAAAGAAAATTGATGTTTTAAACATTTAGAAAAATTAAAGTTTGAAAATAAAAAAGCATTTTTAAACTTTAACAAATAAGGCATTTTAATCTGTTGATATTTTTTTTTTTTCAGAAATTCTTTAAGAAACAATTTATTTTCTTACTAGAACACAGATTTATTAAATCTATAATGTAAAGCAAATCTGCTAGAAACAAAAATAATAAAACATTTTAATTTGTATATACAAAAGCATTCCTAGTTTTGAATATACAAATAAAAATATTTTTCCAATCAAATACCTTAAGAGAAAGCGAAACAGAAAAATTACAAGGCGGATATTTGGTAAATTATACAATATCGGGTTGCTAGTATTTTTAAAAAAATTTAAAATATAAACCTTATTTTTAAACATATATATTTCATAAGTAAAGAAATCTGAAGTTATTGAAAGTTAAAAAATATTTGACATTTTTATGAAAAATTATTTAAAAGATAATATTTATGATCCAAAGAAAAGATATCTAATTTTCACAAATGCTATTCAGACACATATATTAATTTTTAACTTTTTTTAGTAAACAGAACTCTAAAGAATACACAAGTAAAATCATATTTATCTTTATAAAAGGAAAATAACTAAGAAATATTTATAATTTTATCAAATTTGGCATCTGTTGCATTTCATTAAATTTCATCTGGAAATTTTGGTATTTCAGATATTTCTTTGTCATTTCAGATATTTCTAAATATGACAAAAAAAAAAGAAAGAAAAAGAGTTAATTTAATACATCTTCCGCCAATTAGAATCTATATGAAATAATTCAAAACATAAAAATTCTGAAAAATGAAATTTGGAACATCGTCTTTAAACCTAATTTATTGATGTATGTCAAATTTTGAAACAAATTCAACTACGAGACGAAGAGGTTTTCCAAAACACTTACACAATTTTCTTCAGTGTGCTTTGAAATCGCAAAAGAAAAAGAATATTTTGAAGATATCTTTAGCATGCCTGTTTCCATTCACGTTGGGAGAAAACAAACACATTTTAAAGAAGGAAAAAAATGTATTCATTCAGCTGCGCGATGCTACTCAGGAAAGGAAATATTATACATGATTTTAGTTGCCGCGTTTATTTGCATGCTAATTGTCACTTCTTTAAGCAAAATTATTAAATACATGTATCTGGAAATAAAACAAGGGAAAATATGGTAATCCTTAATGAGATTTAAGAAATTTAAAGGCTGTAATATTAACTATTCTCACATTAAATATGCAGAAGTTATAACAAAGAGGTATAAGAATTATAAAATAAAAAAAAATAACTAAGATTTTTTTTTTTTTTTTCATTTAAAAAGAGTTTTGTTCATATCAATTGAGAATGCTATATAATACATAGACTGAACCTTTTTTTCCATTAAATTCTGTAGGTTAAAAATTTGGAGATTTATAAACTTAAGATTTAATTAAGTGTATCTTAAGAATTTTTTTTCTTTCTATTTCTTTTTACAGAGTGACTCTACACGTATCAATGTCAAGAATACAGCCGAATTTCCAAGAGAAAAATAGTAATAGCCATTACAATATCAAAATATTATGATTTTAAGTTTCTTAATAATATTTTCTCAAATATTTTGAAACATTTCTAACAAATCTTTTTAAATGATTTTAAATATTTCTCGGATTATGTAATTACCCGTAGATTAATTTCTATGACTTTTTTACTCCTCTTTCAAAATATTAATTGAATTAACTATTTTTTAAATCCTTAATACACAGTAATATATTTCATATTGAAAAGTTAAAATAGGATATATTGTAAAATTGTAGAACTATGAAAAGCAGATGATTCTAACTGAATTCCTAAACTGATTCTTTCAATGATCAGTAACTGAAAAGTTTTAAATAATACTGAAATCATTTTCCTTATATGGACACTCTTATTCAATACTATTAAACACACACATGGGCACAAAGAAAAAAAAACTTTCTATAAGACTTAAACATTTGTATACTTCGAATGCAGTTATACGAACTTACCTTTTTACCAAAATCTGTTTTCCTTGGACTGAATAAAATTAGGTGAGTAGGAAAAAATTTTTTTGCTAGGAGGAGGGTTCTGGTACAGTGCCCTAAATTTAACTGTTTTGAAGACGCTACTATTGTGACGATTACCAAAACCGGAAAAAGAAGGGAAAAAGGGGTTCCCGTCAGGAAATATGGGAGGGTAAAGGGTTATTTCGTAACCCCTACTTTGAAAGGTGAATGACATAGATTCTGCAGATGTCTTTTTTACCCCGTTACTCGTTAGAATTCGAACAGTTGGCAAATAATAGGGGGGAAAAACTCGATGTATGTCACTGGAATAGGAAAATATGAGATAACAACTAATATTTCGCTCTTTCTTTTTTTTTACGTTTTCTTTTAGAGATGAAAGACAATGTTAAAAAAGATATGATATTAAGAAAATCATAAAATTGTTATCTTATTGATAATTATAAAAGGCAATTTAAGATAAACCATTAAGACATATAATTTTGATGAGAGAACAGTTGAAAAATTAAAATTTAATGGCAAATTTATACTTTTCTCAAAATATACTGGATTATCTTATTACTTATCTTCAAAAATTTACTGGATAAAAATTTTCTCATTCAGAAAAATCCTTCTTCTTTGCTTTATAATAAAAATTAATTTACAAAACCAGAAATATTGTTTTTAGTCACCAAATACAAATCTCTCTCTCTCTTTCACTCTTTTGATTTACTATGAAATGGCTATGTACATGAATAACCTATACTAATCGTGTAAAAGTATGAAAATAAATTTGTGCGATTAGCGCTATAGCTCTAGCAAGAACAAAATATTTGATTTCTGTACTGAATGTAAAGGAAGAACCCGTCTCATATTAAAGAAGAATAGCTTTTTTTTTTCATTTATTCCCCAACACTTTTTAAGAAGGGATAGCCAACAATTTTTAAGAAGGGATTTAGAAGTGTATGCCCATTTACCTATGTTCCTTTTCTTTCTCACCTGTTATTACATTCTTTCATAAATTAAATGTTTATTTAAATAATATTCCACCCTACATGGTTATCAAAAATGAGTTCAAAATTCTTCTTATTTTTTTATAAGAACATAAATTGCATTTAGCAGTATAGCTGAATACCCCTGGAATACAATTCAGAACAAATTTAAGCTGGTCTCCAGGACGCATCTAAAAATAAATTGAAAAAAAAAGAAGTAAATCCCTTTAACTAGTTACAATATTTAATGCATTTAAGACCGATAGTTAACGACACTTCTTTTTCGACCGCCAATAATACCATAAAAATTCACGACTAGAGATAAAACTGCAGATCGTTATTGACAAGCAATCTCTCATAAAATACGGAGAAAAAAAATAAGTTGCAGAAATACGGAAACAGCATCCGGAATAAAAGGGAAAAGCATCAGGCAGCTATTAAAATTGATCTCTATATTCCGTACTGAATTAGTCCAAACATGCAGCCCATTAAATCCAATAACAAATGGCAATGTGCGGCTGACAAAAAAATGTCACATTATGGAAACGACATATTTTTTAGACACTTCTTTAACATATAGCCAGACTTTTATCTCCCTTGCAATTTATCTAGAGCAATAATTCTGTACTCATTCCTCTCTTCGAAGTGAGTGCCGTAATGATGCTTTCGATTTATAATTAGCAACGACTGACGCTGCTTGTTGTTACTTTGGCGATCAATTACGCAATTTCAACACGCCAAATTATTCCAAGAATTAACACAAGAGGAGATAAATTGCTGTCACACGGTGTTTAGTGTACTTAGAGTAAATTAATCTAGTTAAGTTAACATATAAAAATATTTTTGAATTAATAGGACGCAAATGATACATAAGTTAACCATCATTAAAAGCCTCACCAAATATTTTCAAATTATAAATGAACCCTTTTCTACATTTGAGAAAAACTCAAAATTTCAAAATTATAATTTATACTTATTATAAATAATTTATATTTTTTATAATTTAATTGAATGCTTATGAAAAGAAATTTCAATTTTTAATTAGCAACAACTGGCGCTGCTTACAGTCACTTTGGCGACCAATTACGCAATCTCAACACACCAAATTGTTCCACGAATTACTAGGTGATAATTCTTGGGACAATATTAATACAATGCTGCCACATAATATTTAATATTCTTCAAGCAATTTTTCTAGTTCGATTTGCAATTAAAATATTTTTTAAATTAATAAGCTCAAGTGATACTTCAGTTATCCATTGTTAAATGTCCTCATCCATATTTTCAAATGATGCTCATTTCTACATTTGAGAATTCAAATAACACGTTAGTTAAAAGAAATAGGTGGGAAAAATAATTAAATTAAAATCAATTCGATTTGATCAGCATAATTTTACATTTAATTTTAATCTGCGGTAAAAAAAAATCGTTATAGTATAAAATCTGTATTTAAAAGAAAGAATTAACGTCTCTTTTATTTGTGTAATCATAAAGTTATTTGGTTGAATAAACAGTCATTGTGCAAACTAAGTGTCTAGTGCCAGGCAATTTTTAGGGGGCTAAAGTTGATTAAAGAACACTATAAATACAAAAAAAAAAATTACTTACATCATTATTATCTGAAACATTTCAAATCCAGAAATTCATTATGCTCAGTGAAATGAGGCTTAATCATAATCCTAAAATAAAACAAAACTGTTCATTTATCGATATTATTAAATACTTGTAAACAGTACATGAAAAAGATAATTATGACTAAAATCTATTATACAATAATTATTTAGTATGCACTTTATTTATAGAACTGTTAGCCTAAATCGAAATATCTTTAATTTTTTTTCTATTTTGTATTATATTTATTGAGAAAACTATATGTATTATTTATTCAAATGTGACATATTTATATATATCATTTTATGATAAAATCAGATTTTCTAAAACTATATATTATAAATTTTTAAAAAACTGAAACATTTGAAACCATTCGAATGTAAAACTTATATTGTTTCGGATGAATTATATCTGATCCAGATAAACTTAGTCATCATCATCAACAACAACAAAAAAAAAAATTATAGAATTGTTTATTTTGATGATTGTTTAAAATCTAAATTTTGGTAAAAACATAAGCGCGAGATTACATATTTAAATAATATTTGAATAAAAGCAATAAAAAATTTTTATTTAATAAATACGATCTTGAACTTAAGGGAAATTTTATTAAAGATTTATAAACTAATATGTTTGACGCATTAATGATAGAGATGCAAGGATTCATGATATAAGAACATACGCATATGCCTCTACTCTATCAATGAATCCATTTATACAAAAAAAAAAAGATAATCACATAGCATTAAAAATTTATGTTGACGTAACTATTACAAAAAATTACGAGTTTAGCGATAAAAATATAAAGATGATCGCAGCTCTAAAAATATTTTTTTTTAATGTTTATTTCAATTTTAGAATTCAAACCTAACAAAGTTCACTACGCCAGATTCAAATTGTTTCATAACGAAAGCTTTGATATTGATGCATGAATCCTTTGTAACATTTTCTGTATTTTTGAATAGAATGAATTTTTAAAAGAATGTAGAAACTTCGCATGTTTATTCATTTTAGTTGCGAAATTTACTATTAATAACTGAAGGACAATTCGTAAAAACTGATTTATTTTTAAAAACTCCTATTTTAGGAAAGTTAAAATTTTAAATCTGGCTTCATTCAGCGGCTACAAAATTAAATAATGATAAGTATGTTATATTTAGATTCAATAATAACCATAGATTGTTACAAAAGGAGGTATAAGTGGGAATATATTCATTTTAGTAGGATGGAAAGTGTAATGATAAATAATTACTACTTGCTGTTTATTTCAAATTTTCAAAGATAAAAGAAAAGCAAGAGTTGAACTCAAAAATAACTAAAATTCCAAACAATACAGATAATCAAAAATGCTTGAAATTAAAAATGTTCTTATTTATTTCGCCACATGACATATTAAGAAAATAATGGAACGGAAATAACATTGCATGCGTGTTATAAACTGCAAATAAAAATAACTAATGAAAATAAATAATAACATTTCTGAATTTAGCCTGATTTAATTTTTATACACGTAATCTAACGATCACATAACGTTTCATTTATTAAAAAATGTATGAATTATTCATCTTAAGTTCAAAGCAAAATAACGCTCAGAGTGATGAAGTAAGTGACGGAAAAGAATTCGTGTTTGGGCAAGAAAGACTCTTTCTTGATTCTATATTTCTTTATGAAAAATACCTGGTAATAACCGAAACCACAGTAAAAACCATTAAGCACTTTTTTAAAACCTGAAGTAGGTAACCAAAAAATAATCTTCTTGTATTTTTTAATTGAATTACTCAAACATGCAATTCAGCCTCGGCTATTTCAGTTATACCAGTTGACACTTGCGTTGCGAGTGATGCCATGAGGTGCCCCCAGCATGGGATTCTGTCTCATTATCAGGATGTCGAGCACGTCTTTCGACCTTATTATTATGTCGAATAAAAATGTCATGAAACGACAGTTTTGTCATGTTTAAGACAGGGAACGGTTGTGTGCCGCCCCTCATCACGAAACCGAACACTGCGCACCAAGAGAACGTTCTATGACACGGAGTAATTTTCGGCAGAATTATGTGGCACTAAAGAAGTTGCCGGTGATGAATTAAAGGGACGTTAAAATCGTGGTAGGTCGTTTCCTGTCTATTACAGGAATTTCCTTTATCAAAATTTTGGACAGAGTGCTTGTAGAACAACGCAATTTCGTTTATGTAGATAAATAGAGCAGGCGTGAGTAACATTTCTTCCTAGCGGAAAAAGTGAAAGCCCATTCAAACAGCTCTAGCAAAAATTTATATATATATATTCCGAATATTTTAAATCCCTCTGTGTTTAATTCTAATTAAGATTTCATATGATTTGAATGTCTACGTAACTATGATATATCAGCATATAAGCATTGCGTGAAAAAAATGGATAAAAGAATAAAGAAATGTATCACAATATTGGTCAGAATGCTCGTAGTACAACGCAATTTCGTTTATATAGATAAATAGAGCAGGCGTGAGTACCATTTCTTTCCAGATGAAAAAGTGAAAGACTATTCAAATGGAGCTGACAGAAATTTATATATATATATTTTTTTCAGAATATTTTAAATCCCTCCGAGTTTAATTCTAATTAAGATTACGAATTATTGAATGATCATATGATTATTATGTATCAGCATGAATATTATGCAAAAAAATAGATAAACAGGAATAAAGGAACTCCCTTTATCAAAATTTTGGCAGGGTGCTCGTAGTACAACGACATTTCGTTTATGTGGATAAATAGAACATACGTGAGTAACATTTCTTCTCAGCTGAAAAAGTGAAAGACCATTCAAACAACTCTGACAAAAATTAATATATATATATATATATTTCAGAAAATTTTAAATTCCTCTGATTTTAATTAAGATTTCAAATGTTTGAATGTTCACTTAATTATGATGTATCAGTATAAATAATTCAGTATGAATATCAGTATGAATCCCGGAACGTGATTTTTATCTCAATATAAATAAAAGACATTATAGCTATGTATATCATATATATATATTCGACCACTCCTCCTTAACAACTTGGCGGATTTAATTAATTTTTTTCACGCTTATTTTATAAAACGAGAGAAAGAATATAATCAACTTTTTTAAGTAAAATAATTAATTTAAATATTCAATTAATTGGAAATAATCAAAATTTTTCCTTTGTTTAGAATTTGAACTACTCTGTCATTACTTTTTTTTTAAAATCCTATTTCTTTTAATAGTCTTTTGATAATGCTTTTTATTAGCTCTAAAGTAGTGATTTAAGCCTACTTAAAAGCAAGTTTAAATCAATCTATCAAATGAAGAAAGACAAAAAATTTCATATACTCTAAGATTAAAGGATAAAATTTGCAATATTCATATAACAGATATTAATAAGTTAAAATAGCTATAGATGGTTTTAAAAAATAGTTTCGAATTTTAATCAAACGATTTCTAATTTTAATCAAAAACTGTTACAGACGATAAAATGATTTTGGTTATTATATATCTTATATAAATAGTTTTTACATTAAAAATATTATATAAAAATGATTTTAATCCCGAGAAAAGCCTAGTGCTGATTAAAAATATAGATATGAAAGAATATTCAAGATGGAAAATTCCTGTTAAATGTATGAAAATCCTGATTCACTTATTCATCAGAAGATTTCAATCCTGCAATTTTCAAATGAATTCAATGTTGTAAATTCAGGAATATGAACTGCGCTTAAAATATCGGTTTGTCCAAGAAAAAGATAGAAAGTTTTGGGTAGTGATGAAATCCGTAAATGTTTCAGAATGAAAAGTTAACTCATTCTTTATTCGATGATGTAAAAATACAGTCGTACTTTAAAATTCCGAACTTTAAAGAATTCCGAGAAAAATAATCGATATATAAAAATTTCGATATATAGAAATTTTGATATACAGAAATGCATTATGTAAATTGCCCAATCACAGACATGTTTTTACTGCGAATCATTTTTACCAATATTGATTCATCCCCTTTTTCAAATTTTAAAAATAGTCTTGATAATCTTTCTTGTTTCCTCTAATACTTTAAAGGATTGAAAAACAGAATCACGAATTTTAAAAATTGTTGATATCGTACTTGTCGAAATTCCACCCTTTTTTTGTCATGTCTTTTTCATTCCACTTTTTACGTCTTTGATTAACCGGAATTTCTCTTACAGACTTCCTTTTAAGGGACATCTTCACTATAACAAATTTGAAGCTAGACTAAATTTAAAATAAAATTTTGCTCCAGGTTAAGAAAAGGATTCGCGGAATAAAAGATAAGTATAACATGCGATTCACTGACTAGGGTTCATTGCTTTTTCGTAAGCAACTTTCCAGTCTTCTTTGACCTTTAGCTAAAAATGGCGAAAATCGGTGAATCTTCTTTTATTTTCATTATTTTATTTATTTTCCATTATATGAACAAAATCCCTTAACGTTTTTTAAATTGCAGTAAGTATAAATAATATTCTTTTGCGAAAACTTTTACCCCGTTTTATTTGGTATATTAAAATTGCTTTTCCTAATGAAAATTCAAGGTTCCTAAAACAAGTTCGATGTATAGAAATTTTCAATATATGGAATTTCGATAAATAAGAGTCTAACTGTATCCGCAATATAATATGATATAGTTTGGAAAGAGAATAGGTTTATTTCACAATTTTTTCCTCTTTCTTTTTGATTGTCAATAATACTATACCTGCATTCTCGCTTCTTTTTATTATGACATTTAAAATATTTTTCGACAGATTTCAGCAAATGCCTTAGCAAGAATATAACCAGAATGTGACGGATATCTTCTGTGTGATCTTAATTTAATAATTTATAAGGAAATTATTAACCTACAAAAAAACTATTTTAAGTAAAAACATTCTTGACTTTTTATAATATTGCCGATTTCTAATAAAAATATCTATGGAGGTTGAAAACTTAATGAAAAAGAAATTGATGCCGGAATTTAATATATTTTCCCATGAGATCATCCGAAAATTTTGACGTAAATTTTATAGGCTTTTGAATACCTCTAAAAATACTTATAACGATCTTGATTATGACTGAAACCTAAAAATTAATCTCTAATGCATTTAAAGATTTTTTTTTCAATTTGCGATACCATTTCGAATAAAAAATATTTCTAATCTCGCATAAGAACAAAAATTTGTTTTGCCAATTCAGGCACGTATATGAGTTAAGGAAAAGGGTAGAAAATTAAAAAATAACTATTGAATTTGCAGAAAAATATTAAAAGTATATTTTACAAAATTTGAATAAAATATTTCAAATTAAAACAGATTTCTGTATTTTTTTTCTTCTAATACTGAAGAACTTGACAAAAGCATTTTCTATCAGAGATTTTACAATCTCAAAATACAAATACACAGTCCCATTTAAGATAGGAACTCACAACTTAAGAAATCTTGCTCCATAAATATATTTTCTTTAAAAATACAACCTAATATTTTGATGTCAAATTATTATTACCTGATATTATTGACAAAAAAAAAGGAATTATAGAATGAATGATATATAATGATTGATGCATACGTATCTATATTATATGATGTCATTTTATTATATGTGATTTCGGATGGTTTATACAAACGTAAGACTTGTCTGCCATATCTGACACAGACATAACTTGCGTCTTTCACATTACCCAAGTATTGACAGGTAGCAATTTACTTTTCAAAAAAACATGATATTTTTACTTCATTTTTATTATGGCGCTATGTTTATTGGCTAATAAATTTGAAACATGACGATGTTTCTTTATATCGTATCATTATATTGTTTCAAAATAAAGTTGTCAGAAAAAGACAAGAAAATGAATAGTAAAATAAAGAAAAGAAATAAAATTGCTATTTAATTTGAAATAATTGCGGCCATTACTTTTTAGTCCTGAAACTGGATGTTTACTCTTCTAACTTTCTGAAATTAAAAATAATAATCTCATAAAAACTTAATTTCTTATAGAAAAACTTCAGAGGGAGTTTAAAATTTATTTATTTGCAATTCTTATTAATTTTTTTACTTGGTGGGGAAAAAATTCTTTGATTTCTTAATATCGGAAACATATTTAAAAAAAAATCAAGAATCAAACTTTTAATAAATTTTAACTACAGAAAAAAGAATAGGTCATAATTAAAATTTGACAAAAGTATTTTTTTTATTTGTAGATGCAATAGCAAAAGTTCTGTCACATTTATTCTGCTTTTCAATAAATCAAATCTAATTAAAAAAATATTGAATTAAATCTTATAAATATTTATTTCAAAAATATTTTTTGATCCGATCTTATTGGAAATTCATTTTGCTCATACATCGCGCGCTTCAAATTAGTATAGAATAACACGAAGTAAAAATTCTGTTTTGCCTAGCATGCGAAGCTTTCATCTTTAAAACTAGATAAGATAATAATTTAAATTCAGATAAAATACAAATTTAAATACAAAGCTTGTTTAGGGAATCAAAACAATTTATGGCAACTACATAAATATAATTCCAAATAAAATTCTACAAATCGGTGTAATCTATTTAAAAAACAAAATAAAGTTGAAAAAAATTGAAAATATTCAGTTAAGTAGGGTCAAATTAATGTTTTATTACTATAAAAGATATTCAAAGATCCTAAAATTAGAAATCGTACACTAATTCCAGCTATAATTTAGTTTTTATTCTTTTTATTTTGAAATTTTAATCAGCATACACTTTTTCAACGAAGAACTTTAAGTGGTAGAAAACAGGAAATAAAAATCCAACCTTTCTTGTATTCATACATAAATATTTTAGTAACCACTTTTATTATTGATGAAATCTAATTACATCTGCACATATATCATTATTCTTTATATGAATGTGATTTTTACAATCTATTACGCGCACAAATCAAATGAACACGCACGTATACAAAATAAACTATCCTGTAAAAATATTAAAGCTTTCTGTGAGGTCTTAAAATGCTTTGAGTGATGCCTCTTGTCAGAATTACATCCGAATCCCATTTTTCTCACATACAACGCAACACACTCGCGGTGTGGTATGACCTCAAATAAAGACAAACTTGAATCTCTAACATGTCCAGCTACCATTTGTGAGGCAGACCATCTACTAATTTATAACCGAGATTTTGCAAAAGGCCCTTCCAGCTTCCTTCTACTGGTGACACTTAAAATAGTTCTTTCCACTCCTGGAGGCGACGAGTTCGAAGTTCAACGCTTCCATAAATCTCTTGCAAGATAGATATTCCTTATTTCAGTGAGAAACCATCATCTTCTTCCCTTTTTTTTTCTCCCTCGGAGCTCTAATTGTGGAAATAAAAAGAATGAAACAGGTTTTGTAAGGCCAATGCCAGGGTAAAAAGCGATGGTAAACTGCCATATGAAGATAGCATCATTTCATTAAGAAGTCCTCGCACGGGAAAGGACCTTGGCAGAAAAAGAAAGCAAACACTGCAAAATAAATGATGGTGCCAGTTTCAATTGGTTTCACTGAAAATTTCGTGAGTGCTTCTCGGTGTCGGAAAATTTTCCTTCTAAAGGTGTTTAGATAAAGTTTTGTGAAATAATCACGTCAAATGAGTAATGACGTTACAAGATTAACGCATCACAGAGCTGTGATAATATACAGCATATATTACTTAACAATCGACAAGACTATAAATAACCGAAAAAGCTCTCATGATAGATAAAAAAAAAAACCCAAGAAGAAGAACAAGGAACGATTTTAGTTGCGAAGCGTAAAAAAGAACGCAGATTCTGTATTCAGTTTCAATCAATTTATCTATTGCAAATATTTTTTTTTTTTGATAAAATAGCCCAAAATTTCCTATAACATTGTATAAATGAAACTTCTGTACATATGAAGATAAGTATGTTATATGTTTATTTATAAAGAGAAAAATAATGTTTTTTTTCGAAAGAATTTATCTTATTTATTAAAGTTTAACCAAAGATAATTAATTAATCAATTCATTGACAGTAAATAAATAATGAACTTAAATCTAATTAGTGAAAAGAAGATAATTTTGGCAATGCGTATTATTAAATCTATATTCAATAAAATTGCATTAAGTTTTAAAGCACAAATTTCTTTAAACGTATTTATGAATTTATTGGTATACATGTTTAGGCTCATTATTAACTTTTGGATTTGAAATCATTATATTTAAACACAAGAAATGGTTTTAACAAAATGGAAATTGAAGTCTGTGTTGTTGCCCAGGCAAAAAGTAGATAAATAAATAAATAAAAATGTTCTTAAATTACTGTTTCATGAAGTAGTAAAAAAATATAGAGATGTCATATATTTTATATTTTATCAACATTTTTGAAATTAAAGAAAAAGTCCCCCATAAATTGCATCAACGTAGAAAGAATGCTCCCATTGTCTAAATCTATGTCTAAGTATGGCATATAAAGACTATTAAAATATCATATCAATGTAAAATATTAAAATAGCATTTTCGATTCATTTCTATCTAAAATGGATGTTTAAAAAGTAAATTCGAATGATTCTAATCGTCCTTTCTCTGCACTTTTTAAAATAAAATAATTCAAGAATTTAAACAGAAAGCGATGAATAAAAACTAGATGATATCTAAAAAATAGTGATAAGCAATTCAATATAAGAATGGAAAAAAAATGGATATACATTAGGAAAAATCAAAAGTTTTGAGGAAACAAAAACAGTAGCTTTCTGATTATTAAAAAAAAAGCCATATTTCATAAAGATCTGCCATATCTCGCTATTCATTAAAAATGTATTGCAATTACACGGACAAATCCTGTTAAACTTTCACTGATCAAAGAAGAAACAACACTACTTGAAGCTGATTCTTATCCAACGATTGATGAATCAACAATTGTGCATCAAAAAGAAGATTGTCACTGATAATAAATAATATGATTTAGCCGTCCACGTTGCTATTTTAATTTCCCTCTGAAACGTGACCGCAACTGTCACTGCTTCCTGTTTCTCACTCTTCGATCGTCTTCAGTCTCTTTTCCCCTTTTAAAAAAAAAATCCTTTTTACTGGTCAATAACTTAAATGCATTTGGAAAGATTAAAAAACAGGAAAAGAAAAGGTAAAAAACTAAAGAAAAAAAAAGCACTGTCCAACAGACCGTGAAAACCTATCCTTGGCTTTTAACGAATTGGTTGACCCGCCTCTCGATTGGAACCAACTGTCTCACCAAAAAGTCCAGCGTTTTCTAATTGGGCGTAAGGTGGGAATGAAATTCTTCTTTTAACCAATTAGGTAGGTAATCCATGAAGCTTGACGACTGCATTTTTTTCTCCTATCCCTCTTGAAAAGTGTTCAATAAGCCAATAGGCTGGCGGGGTTGGTAATTATCATTCTAGAAGAACTATTTCATTCTTTCTAATTTCCTCCTCACACATCTCTCGTTCTTTTGTGTGGAAATTTTCACTGATAAAAGTGAAGGTTGAAAGGCTACCGAAAATAATTAGAAATGTGTGGAAGAATTTCCTCCTGCAGACCGAAGAGGAAACCGTTTCTACTAATCCGCCTGTTCTTGATATTTATCAGTTGTAAAATGCAAGGAGACGTGGACATGTTGGTAGCACTTATCTATGATGAATGGGCCTCCAATAGAAGAAACAAAGACACTGGGGAGTTAAATTATAGCCCATACTTCGTTTGGTCTGTTGAAAATCAAAAACACATTGGCCTCAAAAACATAGGGTTGAAAAATCAAAAATGGTTGAGTAAATTTGAATCGTATTTTAAGAATAGGATGTCCAAAAGATAGGTGAGTTGGAGCTCAGATAAAATATGGTTAAATAAAAGTATTAGTTTCCTAGAAGAGTAGAAATAAATTATTAAGTACTTGAAAAATCAGAAGGCGTTCAGCTTTAAAATGCATATTTTATATACTTAAATTTGAAAAACATAAACTATTGGTCTTTTCGGTGAATTAAAAATAAGTGATTCAATGTGAGTTATATTTTATGGATGAATAATTTTGTTGGACAAAACGCATATCTACGTTCTCTAAGTAATATTATTAAATATAAAAGATAGACAAATAGAGGAAAAAATTAGTATGCAATCAGAATTTAAAGATATATATTAAAAACTGCTTACTAATACATTTAATCTGAAAATAAAAATTATTTGACAATTTTGTTGCAAATCAAAACATTTAATTTTGTAGGATCGTAAAAATAAATGTGAAATCGATGAGCAAGTATATAACAGACTTTAAATTTATTATTTTACTATTTTAGTTTCTTCACTAAGTAATTAAATGACTGACACCTTCTGATCTTGTATTGCGTTTTCGTTCCGATTATTTCGTTAAAAGTATATAGAAAATTTGAAATATTTATAGATAATCGATAAATTATGCGTCGAATAATCGGCTACACGGTTAAATAATTTATATTTCACAATTCACTTTGAAAATCCAATGCAAAATAGCTCTGCATTTATATATATATATATATATATATATATATATATATATATAAACATTCACCCACACATAATTTTTACAAGAATTATTTTTAAATTATAAGACATTCAGGTTTTATATAAGTTAAAAAGTCAGTGAGTTTTTAAAATCTGAAGTAAAAAGTGAAATGAAGACTTTTAAAACAGCAAAATTACCGAACAAATTGTACGCAACGATGGCAGCATTATTGTGAAGGGATATAAGGATATCAATAAGTAGTATGTGCACAATACTAAAAAATGCAATGCGTGACAATATGAAATATAAATGAAAACATTACACATTTATTACTTGTCAGCATAATTGCCATTTATGTTCAGGTATTTGT